>NW_026851290.1:0-376798 GCF_030913485.1 Colletotrichum godetiae | reverse complement strand
GCTGATCTTATCAAGGTTGATATTTTATACCTATAAAGCTAGGAAAAAACCATTATATAAACTTTATAAATAACTATAATTATTGCCGTTACTTATATACCTATCTTAAAAACCTTGCTTAAACTTCGTGACTAAATTACTACTAAATGTTTAAAATAATAAAATAAAGTATAATAATATCTTAATTGTTATTTATAAAGTAATAAAGTTTATTTTATTTCAAGTAATAAAAAAGGACTTTATAGTGGTATAGTTAGTTAAAATACTTACTATATATTACTTATAAATAAATAACTAAATACATAAAAAAGATATCAGACTTTCAAGAAATATTTTTCAATATATATTAAAAGCTCAGTAAATTAATGAATTTTATAGCTTATAAAGGCAAAGTTTATATATAATAATAATAAATATTTTACAACAAATATATCATTAATAAGAACAATATATAGATATTACCTTATATATATTAAATATATATTTATAGCGTTAAGGATTTTAGTTTAAGGATACAAGAGCCTATAAATTATATTACCGCCTTGGAAAAAAGGGGTTAAAATAGTAATAGAAAGCTATTAAAACCTAAGCTAAAAGATGTAATAAAAAATACTAAATAAAAGAGTTCTATTAGTGATAGATTATTAACTCATTTATAAAGGGCTTTAAATTTAAAAATAAAAAATCAATATTTTAGTTTATTATAATAGCTATTATAGATAGAATTAGGTCCTAACCATATTAGATATATCTATTAAAATAACATTATAAAATACATCATAATTATTCAATAATACTAATTAAATTTTAAAACCCATAAGACGATAATGATAAAAAGTAGCTTTATTATTTAACTTAAAAAACAAACTAAATAAATAAGAAAAAAAGGATTGTTATATAATAAAAAGATAACAAGTAGCTATATTATTTAATAAAATAAATAAGGTAATTAGTAAAACATAATATATAAGAGTCAATAAAGTACTTATAAGATATATAAACTAAAATTAAAAAGTTTAAAATATAATAAAAAACATCCTATAAGAAATGAATAATAAATTAATAAAAGACCGGTTATTATGGGGTAAAAATAGAAATAAAAAATGATTTCATTTATATAAATACTTTATTTCAATAACCTATAACCTTTAGGGAATTTAAGATCCTTTTAAGAGGCCTAAATTAATACGTTATTTAATATTAAAAAGTAAAAAGCGGCTAGATAAGTATCGGTGAGTAAGAGCTTAGTAATAAAAGATTTAATTAAGATAAAATATATTTACTATCCTAACTTTTTATAAAAAAACGGTTATTAACTTCATTATAAATACAATAATATATAAAATATATATATATATATCTGGGAAGGTTATAAAAGTACTTAATAATATAACTAAAAATAAAATAAATGGGAAATATAAATATAGCGTTATAAGGAATAAAGATAACTGTTTAATAAGTATTATTATGAATAACTTAAATATAAGCTCTATTAAAAACATTTTTGATAGGTTTAGTTTAATAAACGGGTATTATTTAATAAATAACAGGAGTCCGATTAATAAAATAAAAGATTATTAAGACGTTAATAATAAAGTTAAAAACTATAAAGGCCTCCTATGTATTACGGCTAGCTAGTTATAATAAAGTAAGTTCGCAGAAGTTCAGGCCGCGAGGACTAAATAATAATAATAATAGGGGGTCGTTAAGTAATTTCAAAGTTATATCTTATAAATCATAAGCTTTAATAATTAATAATCATCTTATTAAAAGGTTTAAAGAAGCTATAAAAAATTTATCCTTAAGCCCGGCTTAAGTTTATATTATATATAAGTCTTAATTTTGAATATATCCTTTATCTTATATTATTTATAATTATCCAATCGTTTATTAAATAATTATCTATCCTATTTATTTATAAATGTCCGTCCTATTTATTTATAAGTATCCGTTCTCTAATTTACTATATAATTATAATTATATAGTTCATTTATAATTCTTTTATTTTAAGGGGAGTCCTTTTAAGTCCGTACTTATATATATATATAATATAATAGCTATTATAGTCTTATAAAGTAGGACCCTAGCTTTAATATACATATTAAGTTATAATATTAACTCCTCCTCTTATAGGTCTAGTCCCTAGGCCTCTAAATAGGTTATTTATTTCTAAGTTAGGGAGTTATTAAATATATTTATTAAAATATACTAATATAATATTAGGTTAAATTAAAAAACTAAATCTTAAATAATTATATTTCGTTATAAATTATTATACATTATTCGTTTTTCTAATAAAGGTATAAAAATAATACTTTATTTAAATTATTAGTTATAAAGTATTTAATATGTAGTCTTTTTTGATTCCGAGATCTATAAAACGTACTATTGTTAAGCGTTTCTTATAATATTTTTTATTAATATTATTTATATTTATAGGTATTTATATTTAGTTTTAATTATTTATAATTAATTATATAGTAAATTATTTAATAATAAAGTCCGATCGCTTTAATTATAAAAAGTAAATAAAGGAGTTACGTTTTTTAAAAAAAACTATAGAATTATAAACGAAAGCTAAGGTTTATTAAAAGGTTTAGATTAAATTTAATAAGTCCTTATTTAAATTAAAACGCCTTTATTCTTAAAAGTAAATAACGTATATAACATGGGAATAAAACAGATAAGCGAGTAAAATATAGAACTACGACTATATTATTTCAATATAATTAGGCGCTTTTCTTCTATAACTTACTATAATATACTAAACTATAAATCTAATACTTAGCTTACCCTCTAAGCTATTTTAAGTTACCCAAAACTGAACGCTCGGGCTATAGCTAAGATCTATTTAGTTAGCTATATTATACTAACCTAGCGATTAAAAAGAATACTATTATAATATAATATTATACTAAACTTACATAATTCAACGGTTTTTAAAAAAAAGAAGTTAATTAAATATATCTTCGACCTAAATTCCCGATTATTTCCTTTTTAGCTTTATATTATTAAAGAAATAATAAGTCGATTATTTACTAACTACGATACGCTCTCTATTAGGAAACAATAGGCTTTAAATTTTATTAAACGATAATTATAATTATAATACGTTATTTTTATAAATATAATTATAAGAGGGCTTAATATAAAGATCTAGTTACGATAAACGTATAGTTTTTACTTATAGTAAATATAATTATAAAGTACGATATTATAGATTTAGATATTTATAATTTTAACGAGATTAACTTTATAAACCTAGATTTTAACCGGTATAGTTATAATTAATACTAAAAGGCGTTTAAATATAAAATTAACATAGCTTAATAATTATAAATAGGTTATAATTATTTAGGCTATTAATTCGTTAGGTTATAGCATCCTACTATATATTATCGTTACGGGTTAATATTACCTTTTTACTTAATATATAAAATCTAGTTTTTTATATAATTAGGTTATTATAATATTTAAAAATAGATAAATAATAAATAAAAGAGGCCTAAATTAGGCTCGGTATTTTAAACGGTATATAAGACTATATAAAAAAAAGTTAATATCGCCTCTTTATCGTTAACGGATATAAAAGTTATTATTTTATAGATTTTAAGCTTTTTTATAGAGAGAATAATATTATTACCTTATATATACCGGCTTATTTATTTTATTTATTTTAGCCCTTAAATATTAAATATTTTAGGCTTTTAAAAAAAGCGTATAGTCGATAAATTGAGCATAAAATACGTTAGAGTAATATATATATTATTAAAAAGGACTTTTTCCTAGTTTTTATAGGGCTTTTATATAAGCGATTATAAAAAAGAATATCTAAAGAGGATTTAGAGGGGTAAAACTTATATTTTTAAATATAGAAAGTATACTTTTAGAGTTTAATATAAAGTTATATACTCCGATACTTTTAAGATCCTTCTTAATAATATCCCTAGTATAGACTTTTTTAAATATTAAATAACCTAACTGAGGTATCTTTATAATTATAACTTTCAAAAATAAAATTGCCCGTTATTAAAATAGCTCCTTAATTTTAATTATTAAAACTATAAAGTATTTATTTAAAAGGGCTTATAGGTTTATATATTAGATCGTTTTATTAAAATCCGAGAACTAGATCCTTTAAAAGGAAAATATTTTATTTAATTAATATTAAAGAGTTAAAAAACCCCGTTTTTAATAAAAAAGAAGTTTTATTATAGCTAAGGGAGAAAACCTTTAATTATAAAAAGAGGCTATAGCTTAAGTAAAAAAAGAAATACGTTAAAGTAATAGTTATTAACCGAGGAGTAAGACGGGCTAACGACGATATAATATTTACAAAAATACTAGTTATAATACGTAAATATATTAATTTAATAAAGAAATATTTAAAGAAGAGGACTCTAAACAATTTTATTAAATTAATAAGGTAGGCGTTAAGATTTATTAATTTATATAATATAGTCGCGGTTCTATATTTTACTTGCTTGTCTATTTTACTTACTTCTTATATACGTTAATATTTATAAAAAGTAATATTATATTTAAAGAACTCTTTAAAAATATTAAAAATATTTCTTTAATAATTTAGGAAATATAAGCTAACGGTATTTTCAAAATTATTAATTAAGACATTATAATAATTAGGAGTTCTAAATTCGATTTTAATTTCGATACTCCTTAAAAAGTTATTAAGAATTTTAAAAGTTCGTAATAAGTTCCTATATATTTTTTTTATATTTATAGTTTTTTTATTTAATTAGGAATTCTCGTATTTTATTCTTAACTTTATAATCGATAATCTATTTAATTTTATATTTTAATTAATTTAATTTTATAATAGTTATTTATATATAAATCTCGGGATACTAACTTTAAAAATAAAATATAAAATACCGAATAATATTTTATAATATCGGGGAGTTTTAATTTATAATTAACGTTTAAGATTTTCTAAATAAGTTTGAAAAATCTAAGTTTTTCATAATTTAACTTATTTAATCGCTTTATTTTGATATTTTAATAAAAAAATACAATTTCCCTCTTTATAGGTTAGTCCTTTAATCCTTAATTTATTAATATATTTCTTTATATAATTTTATATAAACTCGAAGTCCTTTATATCCTTAGCCTAGATTTCTTCAAGTTTTTTTATATCTATTATTACCTTTATAATAAATAGTCTTTTATATAATTCTTTATAAGCGGTTAATTAATAACTAATATTAAACTGAAATAAAGATTCCTTTGTATTTTTACTTATTATTATATTATATATTAACTAGGCCATTAATAAGGACTCTACTTAATTATTTTATTCATAATTTATATAATGATAGAAGTATATTTTAAAAATCTAATTAATTTTTTCTATTTATTTATCGGTTTATAGGTAAAATAACGTTAATAGTTTATAGTCCGTACCGAATTACGAAATTAAGGATCTTTAAAATTTAATAATCAATAGTTTATCTTTATCGGAAACGATTTCATTTAGTAAAACTCGTATTTTTCGGGTTTAATATAAAGTTCAGTATCTTAAAGCTTTTGAAATACTTTATAGATGTATTCTATTTATATTTTGAAGTCCGGGGAAAAAATAAAGTCGTCGTTAATATAAATAATAATAAAAATATTTATATATTTTTTAAGAACGTAATTTACTATTATTTAAAATATAATAAGTACGTTAATAAATTTAAAAAATATAATTAAATATTTAAAAAGTCCTCTATATATTTAGAATACTATTTTCTACTTATTGCTTTTTTTAATTTAAATTTAATTAAAGGTTTTTTTAAAATTTATCTTGATAAACTATTAAGCTCTATATAATAGATTTTAAATTTAGTAATAAAAGGTAAAGAATAATACTTTTTTAAATAATTAAATTAAGTCCTTATAATTAATTATAGATCTTAATTTTCCCTTTTCCCCTTTAAAGATAAAAAAAAGTAATATATTAATGAGAAATAAGGAAAGTCTAATATAACCTTTCTTTAATTTCTTATTAATATATTTATTAAGGTTTTCTTATTTTAGTTTATTTATTAGGTGTAATAGATAGAATTTAGGCTATATCCCTTTTTTAAATTCGATTTCTATATCCTAGTTATTATATCTTAAGAATCCTATAAATTTTTTTAAGATAAATAGTTTTACATATTTCCGGTATTTTTTAAGTATAATTTAAAGTAAGTTTAATCTTTAATTATTTATACTAGGCGCGATTATCTTAATTGGCTTTATTTTCTTAATATAAATGAAATATTTAGGTCGTTCTTATTCATTAAATATTATATAAAATTTATTTAAATCTTTTTTTTTAAATCGTTTAGTAATTATGTTTATTTATGAAAAATAGCCTATATTTTAATTTATTTATAAATTATATTTTTTTTAAATTATATAATTTTTAAAATTATATTTTAGTTCGTTTTTATTTTATAATATTATAAATAATATATTTTATTTAATTATTAGTATTGATTTAGAGGGGCGTAGTCTTTTAAAATATATATTTATTATTATCCGAAATCAGTTTACCTTTAAATATATAGAGAGGGTATAATAATCTCTTTATTTTTAATTTAATTTAAATATCCTTATTATTTAAGTTAATATATAGTTTATTTAGGCGCTATTATTGATTATAATATATATATTTATATCTTTAAACATAGATATTCAATATATAGTAATCGGAATTATTTATATTAATTATTAGAAAGAACTTAATTCTCTATTTTACCTTTTATTATCTCTATTTAATTAGCGTTTTCAGTGTTTAGCTATTTAAAAACCGGTAATTGTTTTTAAATAAGTTATTTATAGTTTTTTTTAAGTCCCTTTACCTTTGTCCCTCTATAATAAGGTATAAAGTATTAATAATATTTTAAATATCGTTTCTTTTTTTTTAAATAGGGGTTTTTTTTAAAAAAATAATTTATAATCTTTAAATACTTTAATACTAATTCAGGTATTTAAAATATATCGGTTATATAGATAGTTAGTCCTATAAGTTAATAGTAAGGTTATTTAGATTTCTTTAGAACGAGATAGTTCTTAATTATTCTTTTTAAATTCTTTCTTATAGGAGTTGCTATTTTCAAATCAAGGTATAAAACAAATTCTATATTTATTATATCGGTATATATTTTAATTCTTTTTAATATTATTAAAGTACTTTATAAGGTAATATAGGTCTAAAAAGAAAATAATAATATTATTATTCTCTATATCCGGAATCTAAAAACATAGGTTTATTTCTAAATAAATTTTAATAATTAATTTATTAATAAACGGTCATAAATAATATCAATTATCGTTCTTTTAATAAAAATAATAAAAATTATTATTAATCAGGTATTTTATTTAAAAGATATTGTTATATTATATATAGGTTAGAGTTAACTTAGAGTTATCTTAAATTATTAATAATATTTTTATATCTTTAATATAGTTATTCATTCTTTTAAAAAGGATAAATTGATTATTTTATAATAAATCAATTTGCTTTTACTTAGGTTATTTTATAATTTAATCCTTTTTAAGATTAGAATTATTTACTTTAAAGGTATCTTCATAAATAATTTCTATTTAAGTATATTATAATATAATATTATAAAGTTAGTCCGAATTATAGGACGATTCTATTTCTTTATTTTTAAATATTATTATAACTTTATTAAATTATTTAAAATCTATCTTATTAATCTTTATAGCTAATTAAGTATTCGAGGGTAACGGAGTAATGTTATTATTTTTTATATCGTTTTTTGATTATTTATTAATTCTTTTTAAAAAAGTTTAATATTAAAAACTTATAAAGTTATAATTAAAGTTTTAATATTTTTCTTATTATTTTAAATTCTTATTATAATAAATATTTTAGGTTATTTTAGGTATTAATTAATTAATTCCTTATTATTTTGATAAATAAGGTAGTCATTATTAAAATATCCGGTCTATAAGAGTTATTTATAAAGTGCTTTAATATATATTTTAAAAATATCTTTAATAGCTATACTAACAGTTTTATTCTTTTCTTAAAGCCTTTTAGGCTATTCATAATTTTAAACTATATATCCTAGTTTATTAGAATTATAATATTTAAAGTCCTTTATAGGGGGTCCTTTAATAATAATATTAAGGTCTATAAAACTACTATATTATTTATAAAATATTAACTATTATTCTTATTAATAGTTTTTTTTAAGATATTCTTTTTATCTTAAGAAGTTTATTTAATAATATTTTCTTAAATTAGTTTAAGATTATTAACCGTTTTCTTCCTCTTTATATTATTTATAAAGTCGGGTATTAATTTAAATAGCTTATTTTATGTAAAATAGAAATTTAATAGGTTAATCTATTTTAATTAACTTATCCTTAACTTTATCCTTTAGTCCGGAATAAAAAATAAAAATATAAGTTTTTTAATTAAATTGAAATATATTAAAAGTTTTCTAATTTTAACTATATAGTAAGAGGCGGACTTAGTTTATTAAAAGTTAATTAAGTCGCAGTTTATTTATTATTCTTTACTTAAGTCTCAAAATAATAATTTCAAAGTAATTTAAAAGCCTATTATACTATTAAAAATAATAATAGTCTCGGTTTTATAATTTTTAAAGTAGCCGTTATTATTAAAGAAGTCTTTTTAATAAGGTTCGAACTATTTAAAAGCTCATCCTTATAAAAAGATAGTTATATATATAATATACTTAGCTTTATTTTAAAAATTTATAATATAGAAGGTTTAATAAGTTCTAATTTAGATTAAGAATCCCTTAAGTTTTCCCGTAATTTTATTAAAAGTAGTTAAAATATTAAATTTAAGTTTTTCTTAATTATTTATAGGGGTTTAAATAATATTAATAATAGCTTTAAAGGTTCGAACCTTTTAAATTAAGTTACTCGATTTATTAGTTTTAAATTTAAAAGTAATTATTATTTTATTTAATAAAGTTCGTATATATAATATTTTATTACTTTTTTTAAAATAATAATTAAATAAGTAATATTATTATTGAAGAATTTAACTAGTTCCTTATTATGTTTAATATTTTTATCAACGGTATGCTTTATTTAGGAATAAATGTCCTTATTAAGTATTATATCTTTATTCGAATTATAGGTAACGTCGGGCATTTTATTATCCTCAATAATAATTAATTATTAAACTAGGTTCTCTAGCTACTTTCTTTTAAAAAAAGAAATAATAGGGGGTATATTATTAAAAGAAGATATTGTTCTTTATTATTAATTAGTTTTCAAAAAGTAAATTTACTAAATAAGAGCTATTAAAGTATTATAATTAACTAGTTATAAGAAAATAAGTTTGTAAAAATTTAGGCCGTAAGGATTAAATACTAATAATAAAGGTTTATCAAATAATTTCGAAATTGTATTTTATAAATTATAAGTTTTAATAATCAATGATAATCTTATTAAAGGGTATTTAATAAAGATAGCTAAAAGTAATTATAAAATCTAATATAAAGTTAATAATTAAAAAAGTTATAGAAAATCTATCCTTAAGCCTAACTTAAATCTATATTATATATAAATCTTAATCCTAAATATATCCTTTATCCTATATTATTTATAATTATTTAATCGTTTATTAGATAGTCGTCTATCCTATTAATTTATAAGTATCCGTTCCTTATCTTATTATATAACTTTAATTATATAGTTTATTTATAATTCTTCTATTTGAAAGGGAGTCCTCTTAAATCCGTACTTATATATATATAGTATAGTAGCCGCCGCGGTCCTATAGGGTAAGACCCTAGCTTCGCTATATATATTGAGTTATAACACTATATACCTTTATTATCAGCTTTAAGTTATAATTCATTTTTATAATAATGACGATATTCTTATAAGCTACTCTTATTAGATTTATTTTTTTACTTTTATTCTTATATCTTTTCTTTTAAAGAAAAAGATTAAAAGCTAAAATAAATAATTAATAATTAATTAATAAACTATTATTAAAAAGAAGGATAAAAGACATAATAAAACAAATAGTAAATATGTTAGAAGTATCAATAAGGAGAATATTTAATAACTCGATAGTAAAGCCGTTTAGTAGATTAAGAGAACTATTATTAAGAATTTAATGGATAAATTATGACTTATATTTTAATTTACTTTAAGAATTATAAGTACCCAAACTTATATTAGGCATAATTAAAAAATTATAAAAAATGAAAGATTTGAAAGAATAATTAGTAAATAATTAATTATAAACAAATAGATTATAAATATACTTTAAGATAATAAATACCTAATTAATAATTTTATTATTAAAAAGTACTTATGAGGGGCTAGTTCTTGAAAACCTAGGGATAAATAATATAAAGCTCGTTATATTTAAATTAATAAAAAAGATTTAAATAAGAAAGATAAAACAGTAATACTTTATAAAGCACTTACTCATATTATTAACATCTTTAGAATTAATAATGTTATTATTCTTAATTTTAAGTAAAATAATTAATTATATAATAATAAAGTCTTTAAGGGTCGATAATAAAACCGATTATTCAATTAATATAAAACTGTCACGGCACTAGGCGCTAGGCCCCTATACGCTCGGGCCTCAGGCACCGAGCAGGGGACCCCTTACGGGTCACGTGACCATTGGACCGCTAAGCCTAAAAGCCCAGCGCCCTAGATTCTACCTACTAATCTACTTTTCCCTCTTTACGTTAAATTATATCTATTAAACTAATATAGCAGCATTTCGACCTACCTTAAGTTCCCTTTTATAATACTATTTAATATTTATTATAATTCCTTTTTTAAAAATAGAATAATAATATCTTAATTTATTAAACTTACTATAACGAGTAGCTACCCTTATCGAAGAAAAACGTAATACTAAGTAATAATTAACTAATTAAATATATAAAGTAATTAATACCCCCTAAATATATATATACCCCCTTTATTAAATACTATAATTTAACATAAGAGCTAAAAAGGATAAATATCCCTTTATATTAATAACTTTTCATAAGGCCGTTATTTATATAAATAATATTAGAGTATTATAGGTATTAACGAGAATACCGAGCTTCTTATATTCGACCTTAAGTTCGACTTTACCGATTAGCCTATCGAGTAGCTTCTATCCTTTATTATATAAAATAATTAACTTAACTTTTTATATTATATTACTAATAAATACGTATCCCCTATTTAAATTTATAATAAGGGACTTTTTAATTATATTAAATAATACCTTATCAACTTTAAATTTATTTAAAAACTATATTAAAAAAATAATAGTACTGCTCTTTATATTTAGGTTAAGAACTAATTAAAAATATATATTACTTAGTACTAACTTAAATAGATACTAATCTCTATAATCAGTTAACTAAATAATAATACTAAATGATTTTATAAAATAATTAAAAAAAATATTAAAATCTTTAATAAAGCTATTATAAAACTTTAAAATATTAAAAAATAGTTAAATAAAACCCTCTATATTAATACTATGCTTAATAAATACGTTCAGTAATTAAAGAACGGCTCTATATCTAATACTAATAATAATAAATATAATAATAACGGCAAAGCCTATTATACGCTTAAGTAATATCTTATTTAACTTAAGGTATAAGGAAGCTATAAGGGTACCCTAGCCTCGGCCTATTAGCCCTCTATTAAATTAAATAAAATACCCAACGTCTTTACCTTTACAAATAATAACGAAAATAAAGGCCTAAAGTTCCCTTATTAACTTTAGTATATTATAAAGTATCTTAAAAATACAAACTTTAATATTAATAACTACTATTTAAAATATATTATTAATAAGATCGACGGCTTTATGGCCGAGTTTATCTATCTTATATTAGCTATTGATAAAATTATTACCACCAATTAATTACTATACGAGCTTAAATCGGCCTATATTAGCCCGATTATTATAAATAATACTAGCCGAAAGCTAAATACCCTGTTTATTATTTTTAAAAATATCTATTAAAAACGCTCTATATTCGCTAAGCTTACCTATATTTATAAACTTCCTAAATCCTAATAAAAATACTGCTTTTATAATAAGCTCTTTGTATACCTCTAGAACTAAATTATCTCTAAATACCTAAATAAGGACGCTACTTTTTAAAAATATACTAAGTACGTTACTTAGCTCGCTAATATTATATAGCCCCCGGTAGTTAGTAATAGGGTCTAAAAAAACACTATACCTACCTATATTACTCTTATTAAAATAAAAAAAGTAGTACTGCTAAATAGAATACTTATAGCTAAATTACTAACCGTAAAACTATCTTTAAAACCCTATATTAAAAATTTAAGAATAGCGGTACTTACTTCGGTTATAATAAATCTAGTTATATCTTTTAGGATTACCCTAAAAGCCTATTACTACTATAACTACTATAAATACTATTATTAATAAGCTATATATCTTAAATTTAGAAAACTAGGCCCCTTAATATAAGTAACTTCTTAACTAGGGAAAAATTATAAAAATAGAAAATTAGTAATTTATTTAGTAAACCTATAAAATCTTATAAAGGGTTAGTCTTTAAAAATCAAATTTATAATAATATTAAATAAATATAGAATTTACTTAAAAACCGTATTTAATGCGAGAGCTAATAAATACGGATTTATAAATAACCGTATAACCTTATTATTACGAGATTTCTATATAGCCCTATTTAGTAAATCATTATACTCTATCTTTATTACCGGATTTAATAATAAACGATTAAAGGATACTAGTATAATATAGATTACTAACCTATATATTAACTATTAGGTCCTCTTAAAGACACTCTTATTCTAACTTAATATAGAGCGCTATAACCTAATCATTAAAAATTTTTTTTAAATACTATAAGGTAAACCTAAATATATATTATAAGTACCTAATATAGCCTAAAGAATTACCGTTATAAAATACCCTCTTTATTATTATGAAAGATATAAAAAACCTATATACCCTTAAAATTATCGATATATAATACTAAATTAATACTGAGCGGTAATAAGAGATATTTAAAATAAATATAGTATAATAAGATGAGTAATTATAGAGAAAGCGGGTATTACCTAAGCCTATTAAGATACTTAATTAACCTCTAGGTATAAAAGAACGACGTATATAACGGTCTAATAATGCTAAGGATGCCTAAAAAATTGACTATATGCTTCAAAGTATATTATTAATGCCCTTAATAAAAACTAAACCTATATAAGCCTTTACCTAGTATAAAAAAATAAACGATATCCTAAATATCGCCTTTATTAGCGCCCTTATATTTAAAATTAACTTAAAATATAAAAATATAGAGCTAGACTTTATATTACTATATAAGCTAGACTATATAATTAAGGATAAGTAAAAAAAAGACCCCCTAAAAGGTAATAATTAAAAAACCCGAGACCTTATTACTATAAAGCTTCTAGAAGTATTAAAGCCTTAAATAGATATATTTAATAAAATAATAAGCAATATACTAATATTATACCGTAGTTATAATTATAAAATAAAGCTTATAAAAGGAGGCTAAAAAAAGTTTATTTACTATCCCTTTTATAAATAATTAATACCTAAACTAAAGGTAACTAGAGCCTACCTTTTAAAGTACCTTTATAAGGGATTTATTAAGCCTAATAATATACCCTTTATATTATTAATATTATTTATTAAAAAGTATAATAATAATCTATAATTTTATATTAACTTTAAAAAACTAAATAAGATTATAAAAAAAGATTAGTACTCTCTACCTTTAATTAATAAAACGTTAACGTAATTAAGCCGAACTAAAGTATTTACTAAATTTAATATTAAATAAGCCTTTTACTATATCCGCCTCGACCCTATTTTAAAGGACCTTACGATATTCTATACTCGCTATAAAGTATATAAATATAAAAAATTACTCTTTGGCCTTTATAATAAGCTAGCTATATACTAATAATATATAAATAATATATTAATAGAATATCTAAACGATTTTTATATTATATATATAAATAATATCCTAATCTTTTTGGATAACCTTTTATAGTATTACGAGTACGTTATAAAAGTATCAAATTGCCTATAAAAAACTAGATTATAGGTTAATATTAAGAAATATAAATTTAATGTTACTATTATAAAATACCTAGGTTTTATAATTAATATTAATAATATATAACTTAATAAAGATAAAATCTCTATTATACGGAACTAAAAGCTACCTATATTACTTAAGGGTATCTAATCGTTCTTTAGCTTTTATAATTTCTATAGGAGGTTTATAAAGGACTATAAATACCTAACCAAACCACTGATAAAGCTGACCGGCAAGGGTATACCCTTCCGATTCGATATTAACTATAATACTATATTTAAAGTACTAAAACTAGCCCTTATAATAGTACCTATACTTTATTATTTTAAACCTAAATTACCTATATATTTAAAGACTAATATATTAAATTCGGTATATATTAGAGCCCTAATCTAATAATAAATAAATAATAACCTATAGCACCTTATAACATTTTATTTAAAAACTATAAACGGCGCAAAGCTTGACTACGCTATATATAATTAAAAAAATATTAATAATAGTTATCTATCTAAAAAAATAGCGCGTTAAACTAATTAATTACTACTAAAAGTTCGATATTATTACGGACTACTAACTACTTTTATTTTTTATAATAAAACGCCTCTTTAACCTATAATAAGCCCGCTAGGTTAGCACCTTAACTAACTTTAACTTTTAAATTTAATATCGCCTAGGGCAAGAAAATATATTTACCGACGTATTATTAAAAAAATAAGGATATTAGGACCTAATAAGTATTAAAAAAGGCTAACCGAACCTAAATCCTATTATTATTAGAGCTATTATTACTAGATATTGCTATTAAACTACAAGCATTATTAAAAAATATAGCGTAATAGCCTAAACTCGCTATTAAGTCCCTTATACCGGAAGACAAGCTTTAAGAGTACTTATTAATTAAAAAGATACTAAAGCTTAAATTTAACCCGGTAATAATATCACTTACTTTAATATAAATACTAATAGCTAAGGGCTATAAACGCTAAAACATTTAGAATAATAAATTATTTATAATAAATAATAAGCTCGTTATACCTAAAGAGAATAATTTATATCCTATAATTATCTATAAAATCCATAAATAAAAGCTCCTTATATACCTAGGGTATAATAAAATAATTAAAATAATTAAATAATAGTACCACTAGCCGGGCCTTACGACGGATATATACTAGTACATTAAAAACTACTATATATGCCGTCGCTCTTAGAAACCCCGTAATAGGCCCCTAAAAAAGCTAAGGCTTCTACCTATATCTAACCACCTATAATAATACATTTTAATAAACTTTATAATAATATCCCTCGATTAAAAAGGCTATAATATAATATATATTATAATTAATAGATTAAGCAGAAAAACTATCTTAATACCTTACTATAAAATTATTACCGTATAGGATATAAATAAGATATTTATAAATAAGTATTATTAATCTTTAGGTTATTTAAAACTATTACCTTTAACTATAATCCTTAATTTATATTAGACTTCTAAAGAGAGCTTTATATACTCTATAGCGTCAAGCTATAATTATTAATAATAGACTACCTATAAATAGATAATTAAACCGAGATTTAAAATTAGTATATCTTTTAATAACTACGGCCTTTAATTAATTATTATTAAAATAGCTAAAATAATATATTATTTATAATAGATTTTGCTTATATAACCTAACCTAATAAAACCACAGGGTTATTACCTTATAAAATCAAATTCGGCTACTAATCTCGACTATTTTTTAATTAATCCACTAGAACCCGATACTTTAATTTAATTAAAAAAAGACTTAACCGTATTAAGGCTTAGTAAATAGCCTGAGGTATCTATAAAGCCTAAAAGATTATTAAAAATAATATAAAGATTACCTAAGTAGAATACCGGAAATATACTAACTACTATTAATAGCCTAACGACTTAAAGATTAATAATAAGGTATTTATAAACATCTCCTATTAAAAAACCTAAAATATTAATAAGCTATAATAACCCTAGGCTAGCCCGTAGCCTATTATCGGTACTAACTTAAGTAATATATAAATTATAAAATTATTTATAAAGAGTAAGGCTTACCCGGTCTTTTACTTAAATAAACTATAAAAGGCCGTAAAAGACCCCTTACCTAAATAACATTAAGACCCACCGCTACCGATTTATTATAGTATTAATAATCTCGATAAATAACGGTTTAATTAAATCTAATAGAGGTACTTTAATATGTTTAAATAATATTACAAAACTAAATAAGAATTTATAAATAGAAATTAATAAATGATAATTTAAAAAAGTATTATAGAACTTATGATAATATACTTTTTTTCAAAAGAAATCTAGTAGGTAATATAAATATTAATATATTCGCCTATATAATAAATAGATTTAGTAATATTATAAGAAGTTTAAATAAAATAACTTAAATAAAGAGCGCCTCTAGTAAGGTTAATAAAGCTTTCTTTAAATAAATACTCGTAATTAATTAATAACGTTAACGTATATAATAAGCGAGTGGGCTAGACAAGCGAGTAGGCCACCTAACTACGACTATATAACATAAAGGTATAAATATTACTAACCGCCTTATTTATTCAATCTAAACTATTTAGAGTCCTCTTTTTTAAATATTTCCTTATTAAATTAATATATTCGTACATTATAATTAATATTTTTATAAATATTATATCGTTATTAACCCGTCTTAATCCTTAATTAGTAACTATTTTTCCGGTATATTTCCTCCTCTACTTAAGCTATAGCCTCTTTTTATAATTAAAAGTCCTTTTTTTTAACTATAATAAAACTTCTTCTTTATTAAAGACGGTTTTTTTTAGCTCTTTAATATCGATTAAATAAGTCATTCTCCTCTCGAAAGATCTAGTTCTCGGATTTTAATAAAGTAATTTAATATATAAACCTATAAGCCCCTTTAAATAAATATTCTATAATTTTAATAATTGAAATTAGGGAGCTATTTTAGTAATAGGCAATTTTATTTTTAATAAATTATAATTACGAAGACGCCTTGGTTAGGTTATTTAATATTTAAAAAGTCTATACCGGGGGTATTATTAAAAAGGATCTTAAAAACATTAAAATACGTAACTTTATATTAAACTTTAAGAGTATACTCTTTATATTTAAAGGCATAAATCCTACCCCTTTAAATCCTCTTTAAATATTTTTCTCTATAATCGCTTATATAAAAGCCCTATAAAACGCCTGGAAAAAGTCCTCTTTAATAATATATATTACCCCGATATATTTTATCTTTAACTTCTTGACTATATACCGTTTTTAAAGGCCTAAAATATTTAATGTCTAAAGGCTAAAATAAATAAAATAAATAAGCTAACATATATAGGGTAATAATATTATTCTCTTTATAAAAAAGCTTAAAATCTATAAAATAATAATTTTTATATTTATTAATAATAAAAAAGCTTAAAATCTATAAAATAATAATTTTTATATCTATTAATAATAAAAAAGCGATATTAACCCTTTTTACGCGGTCTTATATACCGTTTCAAATACCGAGCCTAATTTAGGCCTTTTTTATTTATTATTTATCTATTTTTAGACGTTATAATAACTTAATTATATAAGAGACTAGATTCTATATATTAAATAGAAAGATAATATTAACCCGTAATAATAATATATAATAGGACGTTATAACTCGACGAGCTAATAGCCTAAATAATTATAATTTATTTATAATTACTAAATTATATTAATTTTATATTTAAATACTTTTCGGTATTAATTATAATTATACCGGTTAAGATCTAGCTTATTATAAAGCTAATTTTATTAAAGTTATAAATATTTAAATTTATAATACCGTACTTTATAATTATATTTATTATAAATAAGAACTATATATTTATCGTAACTAGATCCTTATATTAGGCCCTTTTATAATCGTATTTACGAAAATAATATGTTTATAGTTATAATTATTATTTTATAAAGTTTAAAGCTTATTACTTTTTAATATAGGGCATATTATAATTAATAAATAATCAATTTATTATTTCTTTAATATTATAAAAACGGGGAAAAAAAATCTAGTATCTAGGTCGAAAATATATTTAATTGGCTTTTTCTCTTTTAATAATATTAAATTCCGTAAGTTAGGTATATTATTATATCGTAATAACGTTCCTTTTAATTTACGGCCTAAAATAATATAACTAATATTATAGATCTTTATTACGGCCTAAATATCAAAATTTTGGTTTTTTTTAGATAGCCTAAACCGTTAAGTTTAATTAAATATTTTTGATATATATTATTATCGTTTTTAATAGAGAAATGTGTATTATAATGATATAGGTAGTATTATAGCGGTTGGGTGGCCTACTCGCTTGTCTGGTTCACTTGCTTATTATGTACGTTACCCGTTAATTAATTTATATTCTTATAAATCTCTCTATACCGAGTTTATTAAATTAACTTTTAATATATAAGTATAATAAGATTTTAAATTAGTTCCTTTTTTATTACCCTCCCTCTTATATAAACTTAATAATAATTGCCTTATTATAACTTTTTAATAAACGGCCTTACTAAATTATTTTTAAAGTTATTAATAGCGGTTTTTTATACTAGTCCTTTAGACTATTATCCTCTTATATAGTAAATCAAATAAGGATAGGCTATATTATATTTTTCGGCCTATTATAAAAAAAAATAATCTTAAAGTTTAGGATTTAACAGTATAAATCTTTAAAAAATATTTCCTTTAATCTTTAATAAAAATAAACGTCCTATTTCGTAAAAAACGTTTTAATTATAAACTTTATATAGATTATATAATAGTAAAAAATACCTAATTTTATTAAAATAAAATAATCGTTTATATAATCTTTAATAAAAAGGGGCTATAAATAATTATTAATTAATAATATTATCCTTATTATCTAGTATTATTTTATAATTAACTTTAAATATTTTAGAATTTTTTTTTTAAAGTTTACCTAGATATTCTAAACTAGCTTTAATATGTTAATAAATAATTAATACCTTATCCTCTATATAGGACTATATAAACCGTAACTTTTAATCTTAAATTATATTCCATATAATATTAATAAATCGGTATAAATAACTTAAATTATTAAAAGAATAAGCTTAAATTATTAATGAGTAAATAAATACACGCCTAGTTTTTATTATTTAATTCCGTTTTTAATATTCTCGAAGGCTTATTATTGTTTTTATGGTCCGAATTATTACCAGTATTTTTTACCCGTTTTCCCTCTACTTATTTCTATTTAGCCTTAAATATAATATTAAAGTTAATATAATAAATATAAAGCTATCATTATACGTTAACAAACTTATAAACTAAAGCGGCCTTTATTTACTTATGAAGATCGATAATAGTAATATTTAATAAATAAATTAAATACTAATTAAATAATTAATAGGTATTTATTATAGCCAGTTAGTTATAATAATGTAAGTTCGTAAAAGTTCAGGCCATAAGGACTAAATAACAGTAGTAGGTTATTAAATAACTTTAAGGGAACTTATATTTTATAAGCCGTAAGGTAAAACTTTAATAATTAATAATAATCTTATTAAAGGATTCTTAATAAAAATAGTTAAAAGTAATTATAAGATCTAATATAAAGTTAATAATTAAAGAAGTTATAGAAAATCTATCTTTAAACCCGGCTTAAATCTATATTATATATCAATCTTAATTTTAAAGAAATTTTTTATTTTATATTATCATATAATTATTTAATTATTTATTAAATAGTTATTCGTCCTATTTATTTATAAATATCCGTTTTATTTATTTATAAACGTCCGTCTTATTTATTTATAAACGTTCGTTCTTTATTTTATTATACAATTATAATTATATAACTTATTTATATTTTTTTATTTTAAAAGGAGGTTTTCAAAATCCGTATTTATATATATATATAGTATAATAGCTATTATGGTCTTATAAAATAGGACCTTAGTTTTATTATATATATTAGGTTATAATATTAGCTTCTCTTTTTAAAGGTCTAGTCTTTAGGCCTATAAATAGGTCGTTTATTCCTAAGTTAGGGAATCATTAAATATATTTATTAAAATATACTAATATAATATTAGGTTAAATTAAAAAGTTAAAATCTTAAATAGCCGTATTTTATTATAAATTATTATATATTATTATTTTTTAATAAAGGTATAGAAATAATGTTTTATTTAAATTATTACTTATAAAGTATTTAATATTCAGTCTTTTTTAATTCCGAGATTTATAGAATATATTATCGTTTAGGTATTTTCTATAATATTTTTATTAATATTATTTATATTTATAAGTCTTTGTTTATGTTTAGTTCTGGTTAGTTATAGTTAATAATATAGTAAATTACTTAATAATAGAGTCCGATTATTTTAATTATAAAGAATAAGCAGAGGAGTTACGTTTTTAAGAGAGGGCTACGGAGTTATGAAAAAAAAGCTAAGATTTATTAAAAAACTTAAATTAAGTTAAATAAGTCTCTATATAAATTAAAATACCTTTAATTTTTTTTTATATTTATAGTTTTTCTATTTAATTAAGAATTTTCGTATTTCGTTCTTAATTTTATAGTCGATAATCTATTCAATTTTATATTTTAGTTAGTTTGATTTTATAATAATACGGTCGTTTATATATAAACTTTAAGGTATTAACTTTAGGAATAAAATATAGAATATTAAGTAATATTTTATAATATTAGGGAGTTTTAATTTATAGTTAACATTTAAGATTTTTTAAATGATTTTGAAAAGTTTAAGTTTTTTATAGTTTAACTTATTATTTAGTCGCCTTATTTTAATGTTTTAATAGAGGAGATAGGCGCTATTTTTTTTTTAAAAAAAAAGTTAGTCCTTTGATCTTTAATTTATTAACGTATTTCTTTATATATTTTTATATAAATTCAAGGTTTTCTATAGCCTTAACTTAGATCTTTTTAAGTTTTTTTATATTTATCACTATTTTTATAGTAAGTGGTCCTTTATATAGTTTTTTATAGGTAGTTAGTTAATAACTAATATTAAGCTAAAATAAGGATTCCTTTATATTTTTACTTATTACTATATTATATATAAATTAGGCTATTAATAAAAGTTCTACCTAATTATTTTATTAATAGTTTATATAATAGTAAAAGTATATTTCGAGAATTTAATTAATCTTTTTTACTTATTTATCGGTTTATAAATAAAATAACGTTAATAATTTATAGTCCGTACCGAGTTATAAAATTAAGGATCTTTAAAACTTAGCGGTAAATAGTTTATTTTTATTAAAAACGATTTTATTTAGTAGTCTATAGTTCGTGATTATTATTTTAAAGAACGTATATATTAGTTCTTTAGTATTATTTGCTTTTTTATAGGGTATAAAATAGATATATTTAATAAGCTAGTTAATGATAATTAAGATATTATTATAGTATATATTTATAAGTGGTTTTTTAGATTTAGGGAGTTTAATAATAAAGTCCTAGGAGATTAATTATTATAGTTTTATTAGTATTAATAATAATTATAGCTCTTTATAGGGCTTATAAAGGCTATTTTTATTTTTTCTATAGGTTTTATAATCTTTAATTATATTAATAACTTCTATTTATATTATAGATTTATTATAATATTGTTTAATATATTTTTATATCTTTATAATATTTTAATAGCCGTATGCCCTGATATTATAGATTTCTATAATAAGCTTAGGGGTTATTTTTCTAATCGTATTAATATTAATCTTTTTAGTTATTATAAGGAGTTTAGTAGTAGGCATAAGGTCGCCTTTATTATTAAATTTAAAGATAATCTATATTTCTTTAGGGACCGTAACTTTATAGTTTAATCTTTTATTAAGAATATTTACTTTATTATTCTCTAATCTTTTCTAGTAAATAATCTAGAAATTAAACTTTAAAAGGAATTTAGTCTATTTAACTTACCGTTTATTTAGATTCTTATTTATTATAAAGTTAATAAGGTTTTTATAATTTATATAAACCGTAATTTTATATTTAGTTTTTAATAACTATAGTTTCTATTTTTAAAATGTTTCGATTGTAATTATTAGTTCTTTATTATGGATTTATTAATTTAATTTTAATTCATAAAATACCTTGAAGTAGAATATATAAAGGTAAAGTTTTCTTTATTTATTTTATTAATTTAAAACTATTCTTATAGCGAAGTCTAAAGCGTCGGTCTCGACTTTAAAAGGTCGTTTTAAATTAGGGATTATAATTATTAGTTCGGAAATAACTATATTTTTAATTTTAATAAATACTTTTTATAATCTAAATTTTAAATAAATAGTATATTTTTTCTAGTTAGGTTATTAAAGGGTTTAATTATATTAGTATAATTTTTAAGGAATCGTTAATAGAAATTAATGAATCTTAGAAAGCTTTATATATCCTTAACGTTTCAGAGTATAGGCTAGTCCTTAACTCTTTTTATTTTTAATAATTATATATATATTTATTCTAATATAATATCGTGTTAAAAAATTTAACCTTTTAGATATAGAATTTATATTTCTTAGGTTAGGTATAGAGCTTAATATCCTAAAGTCTTTAAAATATTTTATAAACGTATTTTTTATATATTTTAAGGTTTAAAAAGAAAATAAATATGTTATTAATATAAATAATAACAAAGATATTTATATATTTTTTAAGGACGTAGTTTATTATTATTCAAAATATACCAGATATATTAATAAGTTTAAAAGGTATAACTAAGTTTTTAAAAAGTCCTTTATATATTTAAAACGCTATTTTTTATTTATTAATTTTTTTAATTTATACTTAATTAAAAGCTTCTTTAAGATCTATTTTAATAAACGATTAAACTCTATATAATAAATCTCTAAATTTAATAATAAAAAATAAAGGGTAGTAGTTTCTTTTAATAATCAAATTAAGTCCTTTATAATTAATTATAAGTCTTAATTTTCCTTTTTCCCTTTAAAAATAAAAAAAATAATATACTAGTAGGAAATAAAAAAGGTTTAATATAGCCTTTTTTTCTTAGTTTTTTATTAATATATTTATTAAGTTCTTTTTGTTTTAGTTCGTTTATTAAATATAATAGATAAAATTTAGGCTATATCCCTTCTTTAAGTTCGATTTCTATATCCTAGTTACTATATTTTAAAAATCTTATAGATTTTCTTTTTAAAATAAATAGTTTTATATATTTCCGGTATTCTTTAAGTATAGTTTAAAATAAATTTAATCCTTAATTATTCGTACTAGGTATAATTATCCTAGTTAGCTTTATTTTTTTAATTTAGGTAAGGTATTTAGGTCGTTTTTATTTATTAGGTATTATATAAAACTTATTTAAATTTATTTTTTTAAATCGTTTAATAACTAGGTTTATTTATTAAAGGTAGCCTATATTCTAATCTATTTATAAATTATATTTTTTTAATTATATAATTTTTAAAATTATATCTTGGTTTATTCTTATTTCTATAACGTTATAAATAATCTATTCTATTTAGTTATTAATATTCGTTTACAGGGGTATAGTTTCTTAAAATATATATCCGTTATTATTCTAAATTAATATATTTTTAAATATATAAAGAAGGTATAGTAATTTCTTTATTTTTTATTTAATCCTGAATCTTTTTATTATTTAGATTAATATATAATTTATTTAGGCACCGCTATCAATTATAATATATATTTTATATCCTTAAATATAAATATTTAGTATATAATAGTCGGAATTTTTTATATTAACTATTATAAGGGACTTAATTTTTTATTTTATTTTTTTATTATTCTTATCTAATTAGCATTTTTAATTTTTTAATTATTTAAGAGCCGGCGCTCGTCCTTTTTAAATAAGTTATTTATAGTTTTTTTTAAGTCCTTTTATCTTTATCTTTTTATAATAAAGTATAGGGCATTAATAATATTTTAAAATCGTTTTTTTATTTAAATAAGGTTTCTTTTTTTAAAAAAACAATTAATAATCCTTAAATACCTTAATATTAATTTAGGTATTTAAAATATATTAGTTATATAAGTAGTCCTATAAATTAATAATAAGGTTATCTAGGTTTCTTTAGAACGAGCTAGTTCTTAATTATTCTTCCTAAATTCTTTTTTATAAAAGTTACTATTTTTACAACTTAGGTATAAAATAGATTTTATATCTATTATATTAATATATATTCTAATCTTTTTTAATATTATTAAGGTACTTTATAAAGTAAGATAGGTTTAGGGAAAAGATAATAATATTATTATTTTTTATATCCGTAATTTAAGAGGGTAGGTCTATTTTTTAATAGGTTTTAAGAATTAGTTTATTAATAAACCGTTATAGGTAATATTAATTATCGTTTTTCTAATTAAAATAGTAATAATAGTTATTAATTAAGTATTTTACTTAAAAAAATATCGTCATATTATATATAAGTTAAAGTTAATTTAGGGTTATCCTAAATTATTAATAATATCTTTATACTTTTAATATAGTTATTCGTTCTTTTAAAGAGGATAAATTAATTATTTTATAGTAAATAGATTTTTTTCTACTCAGGTCGTTTTATAAATTTGGTTTTTTTAAAATTAAAATTATTTTTCCTAAAGGTATTTTTATTAATAACTTCTATTTAAATATATTATTATATAATATTATAAAGTTAGTCCGAATTATAGGACGATTTTGTTTTTTTAAATATTATTATAATTTTATTAAGTTATTTAAAGTTTATTTTATTATTCCTTATAAATAGTTAAATATTTAATAATAATAAAACGATATTACCGTTTTTAATAGTATCTTTTAAGTATTTATTGATTTTATAAAGGAGTTTAATATTAAGGGCTTATTATATTATAGCTAAATTTTTAATTTTTTTTAATATTTTGGATTCTTATTATAGTAAGTATTTTAGGTTTTTTTAGGTATTAGTTAGTTAATTCTTTATTATTTTAATAAATAAGGTAGGCATCGTCGAAATATCCGGTTTATAAGAGTTATTTATAAGGTACTTTAGTATTTATTTTAAGGGTACCTCGAATAGCTATACTAATAGTTTTAGCTTTCTTTTAAAGCCTTTTAGGCTATTTATAATCTTAGGCTATATATTCTAATTTATTATAATTAGGCCGATATAGATTAAAAAATCTAGTAAATTAATACTAGGCTTAAAATTATAATTAAAAAAGCTTTTAATATAAAAAAGTACCTTATTATAAATTAAAAAATATTATTAAAAAGTTTATTAACCTATATAAAAAAAAGTTATTATATTAAATCTAGCTATTTATATAGGCTAATATTAAGAGGTTTTATATATATTAAAATAAGTAAAATTGGCCGTTTAGGCATAGGGGCGGCGGAAGGTTAGGCGGAAGTTATTAATAAAGGGGGGTAATAATTAGAGTTTAGTTAGCTATTAATAATTAAGAATATAGTATAATATATCTAGTTTTCCCGTTATATAATATATTATATATATTGGTACCCTGGCGGATACCTCCGCCGAGGGGATTATATTAGTTTACAAAAGTTTAAAAATTATAAAAAAATATAGTTAAATACTATAATTAAAAATATATAAAACATAGGTCCAATATATTAAATAAATTTAAGTTTAATATTTTTATATAGCTATTATAAAAACTAGTTTTTTTTTCGGGCTAGGTTTTATTAAAGATTTACTGAACCTTAGTTATATAGCCTTATAGCTGAGTTAGGCCTGGACAAAGCTGAGTCAGGCCTGGTTAGGTGCCCGTATATTGGGCACCCTTATAATGGAAGCTTTTAAAGCTGCGGTGAGCGGGATGCTTTCGTCTCTCTGTATGTGCGCCTATGAGCGTCAAAGCCAAGACAGCCAAGGCAGCCAAGCCACCATAGTCACACCGGCCGATCACAAGGTACTGCAACGTAAAGCACCACCCTTGCCTGCGGCTCTACTTGTAGTAGGTTCGAGGCCGATGGCGTACGCATGACCATGATTGTGGCACATTCGATATGGAACTCGTGGAGATGGAGAGGGCGACTGGGGCTGGAGCAAGCCAGTGAGACCTACTAGATTAGTCTGTTCCACGTTTGCCCCGGAACATTGCAGATGAAGATTCTCGTCCCGAAGCTCCAGTGGCAGCTGTTGCTTGGTAGTCGATACTCGGGACAATGTCGAGGTGCCTATCCGGTGGGACCCAAGTCGGTGGATTAATTGTGGTTACCGCTATTACCCGCTCTAAACCTTGATGCGGTGGTGGCCCAACTCAGCCCGGGGGGCTGGGTATGTATGCAGCTCAGTACGGAAATTGGTGGCCCAATCAGCCGATGATATCTCGTTCCCCGCGTCTCTCCACCTTCTCCAACTCCCAGTTATGGAGATGTTATCTTTACGAGTACCTATGAATACTCCGCGACGACCTGCTATTATCTAGGGTGTTTCCCCTCATTCCTGGATGGCAGAATACAATACGAACGCCAATTTCCAGGTCTTTTTGCCGAAAACCGGTAGGTACTCCATATACATACATACATACCTAGACTGGCGGTCAGCATGCAGCGGTATTCGTCGAGGCAGCCTGCAGACCAGCCTCTAAGGAGGTAGAGAGATAAGGCCAGGCCTGGACCCTGGTTGGAGTTCGGATCCATTGGGCCCTGCACAATCCACAACGCACTGTCCACGGTCCGGGCAACATCAAGTCAGGTGCCATGGAACTGCCAGTCGCAAGTGTGCAGCTTAGATGATCCTTGAATTGCAAGAGGTGGCCGTTCGAATACCATATTAATGAGGTGATGCTGTGCTGGTGTCTATGTCTGTGCTTTTTTTTCTTTATCTTGATGAAGTGCGGTAAGGTATGGGACGGGAGACGGTGGGATGGATGACTCGTAAGCCCCCTGGCTAGCGTATCACGCAAATGTTGTTCCTTTTTCATCCTTTCATTGTTGCAAACCTTCCCTCTTGCGAAGTGGGGAGTGATGAGCGACTTCCAAGAAAGTAACGGAGTAGGAACGAAATGTATTTTTTTTTTTTGGGGAAAATGTTGCAACCAGGCATGCACCCTGCCTAGTCGTACCCCATGTGTTTGACCTCAGCATCGCAATCATTCATCGACTGACGGTGACAGCCCACATCCTTGGGCCTAGCTTCAATCTGGTTCTTGTTCGCATTCCTTTCATATTAAGGTAAACCAACCAACCCAATTGCCATGCTTGTACCCCGTAGGTTCCACCACAACTCTGCTTAGCTACCACAGTCACGCAGTGAGGCACCCTTAGTCTCTCACTTCTCCCTGCCCACCTCCACAAACCGTTGCTCACTCGCCCTCCCCGCCCTCCACATTCTCCCCCTCCAAAACATCTTCACGTGTCGCGAACTAAATCCGCCGGGAAGGCAAGTGACCAAAAAACCCTTAACTTGCTCCAACACCACCACCACCACCTGCTACCCTCTCGTGCAACCAACCAAAGTGGTCGACTACCAACACCTCTAATATCCGTGGCAGCTGCGGCCAGGGAGAAAACAACATAGGCAAAACAATCGGCTCACCATGTCAGATTAGTACATGCAAAGCCTACCAATATCACGGGACTGATTGCGATTGCCTTGGCCACAATAGCCTGCTCCGCCTCCATCCATTGCTAGTACTCGCAGCCTGGACGGTGTCCCTCTTCTTGGCACCTCCATATAAGAAGCGCTCCTCCCGTATCATCTGCCGTCCCGTCTTATCATAAACGGTCAAGTTGATTCGATTTGGGGAGCGCAGTCGAGCGCTTCCACACGCATAGTTAACCTGTGCCTAGGAGAGTAGCATATTTACCGGAAAGGACAGGAAATCGAGCCCATCCGCCAACATGTCGTCTATCACATCAATGCTGTCGGCGACAGCCACATCGTCGGCTGCGCCCACCAGCACCGGTGGAAACAGAGCTCCCTCGCAGGGTGGTGTTATCGAGGGCGCAAACCCATCGCATTACAACCCGAAGGACCCCATCACCATGTTCATCATCCAAGTTCGTTACCTTTGTTTCGAATTCCACCTTCGGCGCTTGCCAACAAATGCTAATTAGTGCCATTCGTACAACTTAGGCTGGACTCATCATCATAGTCTGTCACCTCCTCCATTGGCCCTTGTCCAAGATCCGGCAACCTCGAGTGATAGCCGAAGTTATTGGCGGCATTGTCCTGGGACCCTCGGTACTGGGTCGAATTCCCGGCTTTCGCGCTGCCATCTTCCCCACGGAGTCGATCCCCAACTTGACGCTGGTAGCCAACCTCGGCCTTGTTCTCTATCTCTTCCTCATCGGTCTTGAGACAGACGTTCGCTTCCTCGTCAGTAATTGGCGGGTTGCTACTTCAGTTGCGTTCGCCGGCTTGGCTCTACCCTTTGCGTTCGGTTGCGCCCTCGCATGGGGTCTGTACAACCAATTCTCTAGTGACGAGGGTGTCATGCACATTGATTTCCCAATCTACATGCTGTTCATTGGTGTTGCTATTGCAATTACAGTAAGATACCCTGCAGAAATGGCCTACTCGGTCGTGGTTTGATCACCAGTCAACTAACATGTTGCTTCCAGGCTTTCCCAGTCCTTTGCCGTATCCTGACCGAATTGAAACTCCTTGATACCTCTGTCGGTGTTATTGTGCTTTCAGCTGGTGTTGCGAACGACGTTGTTGGTGAGTAGTGCTTCATTGCATGTTAACGCGTTAAGGCGGATTTTACTAATACGCCACAGGTTGGATCCTCCTTGCCCTATGTGTTGCTCTCGCCAACGCCGGAACGGGTCTTTCGGCCCTTTGGATTCTTCTCGCGTGTGTCGGTTACATGTTGTTCCTCTTCTACCTTGTGAGGCCAGCATTGGTCTGGCTGTTACGCCGAACTGGCAACATCGAGAACGGGCCTTCGCAAAGTATGATTGCGCTCATCCTTTTGATCGCCCTGACCTCGGCTTTCTTCACTGGTATCATTGGCGTCCACGCGATCTTCGGAGGCTTCATGGTTGGCCTTATCCTGCCCCGCGAGAACGGCTTTGCTATCAAGGTCACTGAAAAGCTGGAAGATTTGATCGGTGCTCTGTTCTTGCCCTTGTATTTCACGCTCTCTGGACTGAACACCAACCTGGGTCTCCTTGACAGTGGTATCGCCTGGGGATACGTCATCGCCGTTACGTTTACCGCGTTTTTGACCAAGGTCATTGGCGCCAGTCTCGCTGCTCGGCTGAACGGATTGGTCTGGAGAGAGTCTTTCTCTATCGGAGCTCTGATGAGTTGCAAAGGTCTCGTCGAGCTGATCGTCCTCGTAAGTGGCTCTTGTTCGAGCACGGCTCAAAGACGACATGGAAATGGAGACGGAAGCTGATTGAAACACAGAACATTGGTCTTCAGGCTAGGATCTTAAGCACCAGGACATTCACCATTTTCGTTGTCATGGCTCTTCTGACCACATTCGCAACTACTCCTCTGACCTCCTTCCTGTATCCTCGCTGGTACCAGAAGAAGCTCGAGGCTTGGAAGCGTGGTGAGATTGACTGGGACACTGGTGAACCCATCTCGAGTCACGGCGGATCGACCGACGACCATGAATTCACCAAGCCCACCAACGATCGTGTCCAGCGCCTACTGGTATATCTTCGACTGGATAACATGCCTGCGCTACTCAACTTGGTCTCCCTATTTGGAAAGCAGTATGGCTCAGGAGACCAGTTTGTCGAGAGCGATGAGAAGGACGGCATCAAGTCTGATACCGTGGCTCTGAGTTCTTCCAACGGTATCAGAGCTGTGCGGGCTCACGGCTTCCGCCTACTTCATCTTACGGATCGTGATTCTTCCGTCATGACTGTGTCTCAGGTCGACGATTTCAGTCGCAATGACCCTGTTGTGAACATCTTCCGTACTGTGGGACAATTGATCAGAGTTGCTGTTTCTGGGGAGGTGTCTATTATGCCAGAGACTCGCTTTGCCGAGGCTCTGCTTTCCAAGTCTTCCGATATCTCCTCCGACCTTCTTCTCGTTCCCTGGAGCGAAAGTGGTAGCCTAGTCGACACACAAGTCCTGTCGGCAGACGGCTCCAACAAGCTTGGATCAACATATACCGGTTTCGCCAAGTCAATCCTCGAATCCCCGGAACACAACATTGGCATTTTCTTCCCCAAGGGCAGTGTCACCCAACCTAGCTCGGACGGTAGCAGCGATCGTAAGAGGCTTTCGCGAGCATACTCGTTCAGCGACATCCATCACGATATCCCAACTATTCCTGTCACCAACAAGTCTCACCAGATCTTCATGCCATACTTTGGCGGCAATGATGACAAGCTTGCCCTCAAGCTTGTGCTTCAGCTGTGCGAGAGGCACAACGCACAAGCGACCGTGGTGCATTTCACTGGGACGGCCGAAGGAGACTCCCAGTCTCAGGAGGGTGACTACTTCGGCTTCGTGTCAACACACGTGCCTGCCAATGTGGCCTCACGCATCAAGTTTGAGACTTCCTCTTCTGCCAATACCTTGGAGGCCGCTTCGAGCTATGCCGAATCAGGCGTCAGGACAGATACGCGAGAAGTCACATGGCACAACCTGGTCGTTCTTGGTCGCAGGAGCGCTGTGAAGGCGAGTCAAGGCAAGGCGTCTGTCAAGGTATCTGAAGATATCAAGGACTGCCTGGGTCTGGCTGCAGGTGTTTTGATTACAGCTGGCGTAAAGGCAGATCTGCTTGTTGTTCAAGCCAAAGCTTCAAGTAACTAGTCGAAATGTAGTATTCTAGTTCTTGACTTAATACCATCTATCTTATCAATCTGAACTTAAGGAATGATAATCCTGCGTGGTGGCAAAATATCACAAAACCAATGCACATCTCACCACTTGCTCTATTCCGATATCCTAGTGGTTGCGTCCAGGTAAGAGAGAGGCAGGCCGCCATACGGGAATGCAACGTCATCTCGTCACTTCGCATTTTGCCTTCTTTGCGATTAGTCGTTTTGAGCGCCGAAGCTGTCACACTACATCGCTTTAAATCTTATTAAGTGAAGTATTCTATCCTACCATAGGATTTTAGCACGATCATAGGATCTGCTTACAGGATAAAAACCGAAAGGATATGTATATGCTAGTATACATTGAGGGCAGGGAAGAGATATCCATAAGGAGTGAGCGTTTCGCAGCATCCATGGTGTTGTTCAAATAGGAATAAACCTGCCACCATCGAGACTTAATTATCAGCATATGTACCAAGAGAGGTAACTTGGTTTTCCTTGTCATTTGATTCATTGTGACTCGTTACTCGTCTATCGATAACACGATGCTATGCTGCTTCTAAATTTTCAAAAGGTTTCCTGCCGTCTCGGTGGCACTTTATCTAATAACGCCCCCCAAAAACCCAGTTTGTAGCCATAGAAAAGAGAGAAGAGGAGGATTTGATATGTCGAGGAAGAGATGCAGAGGGGAGATGTAGACGTTGTGTATCCCCAACCACGTAGTAGCGTCTCATGTAGGATGGACAACACGTCGCAAAGGCAACTGGATCAGTGTCGTCTTCTCCCACTGCTGCTCTGGCCTCCTCCGCCACCAGTGCCATGGCCGCCCCAACTGCCGCTGCGTCGGGTTGCCGTGTTCACAGTAGGTTGGACGACAAAGTTGCGAATACCCATCTCACATGCTTGACGCAAAGCTTGATGGCGCATGCCGCCCTTCATGCCAGTGGCCTTGTGACCGACAAATGTGTCAACGAGGGCGGCGCCCAGAGCAGCCGTGGCTACCCGCGTACCTTTCTCGCCTATCCACGGGCCGGGCTCACTCTTCATCTGGAGAGCTGCCTGACTTCCAACTCTAAAAGCTGTCTGAGCAGCTTCACCCAGTGCAGCGTAGCCAACGGCTGATTTGGCTCGAGGCCGAGCTGCACCAGAGGCACCACCTGCTGCACCTTTTCTGGGCATGGACCGTCCTCTGGCAGAGCGTTGCTGCTGACCGCCGCCCGGTTGGCCGTACCGCTCGGGCGAGTCATTCATGTAGCGACCGCGGCCACCCTGGCTCTGGCTTGCATATCCCCTCGGATTGGAACGGGGATCAGCCTCGTAATCTACATGCCGACCGCGATTTGATTCGCTACCGCCACGGGGGACGCCCTCGTAGTCAGCGTAGCGCGAACGCCGCCTGTCACTCTCGCGTGGTGCATCATTCTTGGAACGGCGCGATTCGGTATTATAGGAATCGACATCGTCGTAATCGGCATAACGGGAGCGTCTGTCAGGGTAACGAGGCTCGGCGTCAAAGTCAGCATACTTAGAGCGCCTCGTGTCGCTCGTCCGGGGCGGGTGATAGGCATGTTGACGCTCCCGGCCGCGGCGAGAAGCGGGTGCATATGCGTCGAAGGCGTCGTCGTCGGCACGGTGGTGAGCGGTGGCGGGGGCTTCCCGGGCAGAGCGGCCGTGACTCCGTGCCCGTGCCGTGGGTTGATAGGCGTCTTCGTCGTAGTAGCGGCTCTTGCGACTCTTGCGATCTTCCCTCTGCTCTGGCCGAGGAGCGTAGGATTCCGGGACGGCGTCCCTGCGGGACTTGCGGCTCTCACGGTGTTCCCGCGGTTGTTCCCTAGGCTCTGGTTCGCGTTGATAGTTGTCGTAGGCAGCTGGAGGGGCGGCAGGTTCTGATTTGTTGCGGCGGCGAGGACCAGGACTGCGTCCACGAGATGGATATTGGGCGTAGGGGTCGGCAGCAGTGTCGTAAGGGCGACCATAAGACTCGTAAGGGTCCAGGTCGTAGTCAGGGCCTCTTCGATGAGAGCGTCCCATTATTGTTCGAGATCGTCGCGTAGGAGGCCGGAAAGGGCAGAAGATGTGCGAGGATTTGGGAGGATGTAGAGGTGTGGCGGGAGATGTGTGCTAATACGGAATATACTAGGAGAAGGTGGCGAGGTGGGTAGATATCAAAGCCGGCGGCAATGAGCCATATGTCAAGAGTAAGTGTGAAAGCAGTGTCGAGGGGGAGGGAAGAGGAAGGGGGAGGTCGGATGGTGTATATAATGGTATAGTCACAAAGGTGGCCATGATGGGTCGAGGCACAGGGCGGGGTGGGAGGATGATGTGGGTGTCAAAGTGGGTGGGCAGGCTATGTACCTAGCATACCTACGTTAGTATAGGAGTACTAGAAGCAGAGACAAGCAAAGCAAGCGTGATGAAGGACGATAGACGAAAGGAACGAACGACAACGAAAGGGGCAAGCTGCAGGCCACAGACAGGCCCGAGATGAGACGAGACTCGAGGGAGACAGACAGGTGGGAGGGAGTCCGTGTCTGTGTCTGGAGGACGACGGGGGGGGGATTGGAATAGCGTCACACGCCAGAGAGGATCGGCTGACCGCTGGTGTTTTGCGGGGGGGCCTATTGCTGGCGCTGAAGTTGGGTCCGGTCCAGTCGCGTGCATCGTCCACTGGGGAGGCAGGAAGAGAATTGGAAGTTGGAACGGGATGCGGGAGGGGGGCCTCTTTCGCCTCACTGGGAGGTGCCAGCTTGCCAGTTTGCCAGCGTCCGTCCTGGCCACTAGGGAAAGAGAAGGTCAGGAGCACGCGAGACTCGAAAGAGTGGACAGTTGAGATGAGGTAAGGTAGCTAAGGTACGTGGCACGAACTGCCCGAGTAAGTCAACGTGGGGAAAAGAGCGCAGCGCATGAGGAGAAAGAACGTTGGAAGCATGGGAATGGCGGTTTGGCGGCGGTTCATGACCAACAAGCCAAACGGCGAACCAACATTGCCCTTGTTGCAGGAAATGACAATGAATACTCCGGTACGATGCAGTGAAACCCTGCCCTGGGCTGAACAGGACAGGGTGCCATCGCTATGTTTGTTAGTCGACCGTTGAACGGGCCTGCGCCGCCTGGCACAACGTCGCGGGAATTATCCATTGTCTTGGTATTATAGTGTACGGGTACGGAGTAATACGATGAAATAGATTAAGGTAACTTCCCTTTAGTACGGGCAGAATATATGGAAGGTAAGGTACCGTAGCTGAGGGTTGTGAGGCATGGGAAAAATGGTGCTAAGCAAGAGAAGGGGACCTTGTCTTGTGTTGAAGAATTCACCCGGCCCGGAATGCGAAGCAGACCGCACCGGGCAGGCACATAAACCCCCAGGCGAGGTCGGGAGGGGGGGGCAACTGCAGTCTACTGCGTACAGCGCACCTCGGAGGGAAAGAGCGCTGCCGGCGGTGCTAGTCCCCCAAAGGTCCAAAAAAAAAAAAAGATCCAAGGAAGCGTTGTACTTGTAAGGTAGTGGAGATTCAATCCAAACAGCCAATGAACACACCATGTTCTTCTCGCTTCACAACTTGAGGCGATATGCAGGGTCCAGCCCGCTGCTTCCCCCAGTGACGTCAGATGAGGTAAACCTGCAGCTTCGACTCCAACAACCCGCATCGTTTCCCACCGATTCCACCTCTTGCTAACGAATCCCCAGCCTTCGTTACCCTCGCCTCACCTTACTCTCCCGATTCCTTTCTTCCATCCTATCCTTCCCTATGACTTATCCTGCCAGGACTGGACTGGGCTCTATGTTACACTGCATCTGTCTGTAGAACCATCATCACCATCATCACCAGCATCACCAGCAGCGCAGCCGGCAGTGCTGCATCGCGGGAGCTGATTCGCAATCCACGTTGCATGAGGTGCATCATACCCTCACGACATGACCCCATTGCTTCTACCGCAGGTGCGCAGTATGACATTGCCATACCGCTGGCCAACTCGTCGCTGTCCGCAATCATCCGGAACGCCTTGAATCTTCCATGCTATTCCTCCCTCACTTGCACCGCCAATCAATCCCAATTGGCCGGCATGCCCAACCCCAGCTGCTTACCACTCCGGCACTGAAACTGGTGTCACCAACACCTGCTTGCCCCGATGATGCACCCACGTCGCCCGCATCATCAGGCGAGAGTGGCTTCTCAACACGCGTTGTGCTGCTGAAGGCGGTCTCTTGCGATACTTTGGTCTTCACTTCAAGAAAGCCTTCACATACCTTACCAGCAGCCGATTCACAACTCTACTACTGTGAAAGTCAAACTTGCCAAAGACCTCTGAACAAGCTGATGGAACTAGTAACCCGCGCTGTATGGCGGATCCATCCCCTGAACCAGCTTGATTACTACCTTCCGGGCGGGATCCGGGACCAGGACAGTCCCAGCGGCCGTTACCACCAATTACCCTGCCGGCTGACGTCGGGTTTGCACGGATATTGTCGTCATGGTGCTACTGCTCGCCTCGCCATCTTTTCAAACACTCTACTTGCACCTTGGCTATCAAAAAAATACTTTTCTGTAAATAATTAGCGCACACAGCCGACGACTCGGGGTGAAGCAGACTGCAGATTGACGAGATGATCCGTCTCATGACACGGCATCCCCAGAGATCGTCGAGGAGCCGCTGCAGGGCGTCAATATTCTCCGGCAGGTAGGCTGTACTGTACAGTCTGTACTTCGTAGGCACTCTCGCCGTCACATTGTTGGATTAAGCTATCGTCACATCGACTCACGGCAGGGCGGTTGAAGGCTGAGTGGTTCACTTCGTTGCCCACGCGCTAGCGCTGCAGTGCATGACTTGCTCGCCGTCGCTCATACGCTCGCAAACCACAGGTGGGCGTCTGTACTGTTCAGCGGTGAGGTCTAGTCCATGAAAAGGAGAAAGGAGTCTGCTGTGCGTGATACACTCCCTGTCCTTGTTGCTGTCTCCGTGTCGATGGGGGATTGGGTTCCCCCCAGGTACCGAGGGATCGGTGACGTCGCGATGCGAATTGGATGTGACCCATCGAGCGCACGGCATCAATAACGCTCACTCCCCGGAAGATCACCGGCTTGACCGCCTCTAATGACCGCTCGTGAGTGCTCCTCTGTGAGAGGACTACATACCGTTCGTGTCATGCGAAAGGAGGGCCAACGACTGATGAGTCGCGACCTCGGTTACCCTGTCTTCTCAGAATCACGATGATCTCGCTCGTAGTCGATGGGCGTCAGGGACAAGATTGAGTTCTGTCGTTTCCCCGCACCGGTCCTGGTGCTGTTACCGGGGACTGCGGAGGTCGGATGCCGTCCGACAAAAGGGTGGGTGCGATGTTGCCTCGTGTCAATCGCAAACATCGATGCTTTAATTATCCAACCAGGAGGAAGCAATCGGCACATTGCTGGCGTTCCTGGCGAGGCCTCGCATGGGTCTGCTGGCATCTGCTCGACGCGGCGGAATACCAAGCGGCCGGGGTCACGCGCACTTGGTTCTCTGACAAGTGGGCGAATCGATGGGTTGCCTCAACAAGCGGCACTAATTGCAAGCCTGGGTGACAAGACGGTTTTCTTCGAAAGCATCACCCAGTGAGGGCTTGAGTGCCACTTGGCATGCCGTTATTCACCATCAGTCCCAGATCGGCGGATAGATAACTCGATGAGGTCCGCCCGCCCGCCCGGTGAGTCGCGAGGATGCCCTATTGCCGGTGCGGCCCCGCCCGGGTTCGAGGATGCTGGAGGGGCAGAGAGGAACTCGGCCTCTCCCGTGATCGGTAACTTGTATTCGTCCCGTAGTATGGTAGTACGGGTACCGCTGTGCCGTCGTTCCGGGATTGCCTTGGGAACCCCGCTGCCGTGACTGCCGCCGTCGTCCCGGAGCCATGGAACCGAGTGAGTCGCCACAGCTTATTGAGTGGATTACAGGCGTCGGACGAAGTGGATGGTGGTGGTGCGAATTGCCGGTGGTGGTGGTGGTGGTGGTAGGAAGACGGGTGTTTAAGGCTACTAACAACCTATGAATAACCTGTGTGTGTCAGGGAGACAAGGTACAGCCCGAATTTGGGAATTTCTGTGCGCCCGGATCCGAGATGGTGGTCTGTATTACCATGGTATTCGTAGCAACTTCGTTCTTCCATTCTCGATTGCCCGTGTCGTTACGACCACGAAATGTGGCCAGCGCAAGATGCTCGACAATGGTAGTTGAAATGTATCCGGCAGCCGTACGGAGATCGTAGGCGCAGATGGAAATTAGAGATTGAGAAGAAGAAACCCACTCCACGTGCAAGCCTAGCAGCCATTGCGGGAAGTTGCGTTGGCGCGTTGGCATCCGACCCTCCGTATCTTCAGCAATTTCCGTTACATGGGAAAAATGGGCCCGGCAGATAAGAAGAAGTAGCGAGGCCCGTTTGGGACATGGGTCGTGTGCCTCTGGCGGCTTGCCCATTCATTTTGCCCCATCGTGCTTTGCCCTGCCCAACTTTTCCGGTTGCGACTTGCGACGTGTTCCAGGTAAATTACATGGTGTCCTTATGTACTCCGTAAACGGATACACCAACGCGTCTATTTTTCGATCCGCTCATCTGCTTGGCTTATGCTGATGCCGAATTGTGGATCGCAGTTATCGCCCGACTAACATGCGAACCGACTCAGAGAAAAGAGGTTGTAGGCGTGGACAACGTCTTCGCATGGTCAATTTCTCTGGTTAATATTATCGACGATAATTATTTTTGGCGTGTTCAAGAGCCGTGCTGCGATGGCACACCGCGGAGTAGGCTGCCCTTGAGTTGTGCTTTGAGATACCATCTCCCACCTGAGTGGGCTGAGATGAACTCCTCATTCGAGTCTTGTTACCACAAGCTCGAGACGGCACCGCATCTGTGCTCAGCCAAGATCCCCAGATCAGACGAACGAAAGACCTCGGAGCTTGATCATTGCTGTGATAGAGGAACTCGTACGACACGGCGCAAATAGTCTAGTCGACGCGCGATCTATATGATTAGTTATGGTCAGATCTAGTGCAGGTAGTCGTTGTCGAGCAAGAGCTGTAACATGTTGTAGTTGGCTTTGCTGGGTTGAAGGTTACCGCCACGGCTTCCAAAGCCTCATGCCTGGCAGCCAGCCACGTAAAGACAAAGAATAGCTGGTAGCCAATGAGTCCCTGTTGCTAGTCTTTCTACAGGCAAAAAGAAAGCATCGATGAAGTAAGACAGTTTGGCATTAAGTTCAACCATCCCGAGATGGTCTGCACTGACGATGAAGAAATGCGAGCCACAAATCCCACAATGTCCTCTTTGAGACTTTGGAGTCTTTGGCGTTTTTGCGGGGATGCCGGCCGGGCGGTTCTCGTCGAGTCTGTCAGATGGCGGTGGTGCGCTAGTCCCGTTGTTCCCCTGTCTGGAATCCGTGGGGGTGGGCCAAAGCGGATTGGGGGAAGGCAATATCAACGGGAGTCGTAATCGGTGGAAAGCTCGGGGGTCTGGGGGACTCGGGGGAGACCTCAGACAGGAGAGAGTCGGGGGATTCCTATCGCCCAGACGAATAGGAGCCACCAGATTGGCTGTCTGCTCAGACCAAGCGAACGTATCTGACCGATGGATGGAGCAGACCGGTGACCGTGGAATTGTAAGTTACTCCGTACGAACTAGATTCGTTAGGTCGACGGTGCTAGAAGCTCAGGCTTGATAAACCTCGTGGTGGTGGGCAAATGCGCCGCTGTCCGAGCTGGGCGGCGGCCGGTTGCGCAGTTGACTACCATGAAGAGCGTCGCGGCCGATCGAGGATCAACAGACGGCTTGAAAGTTGAAGCTGAGCTTGCGCGAGGCAACTTTGGTTCGGCATGAGGCTAAGGAATGGAAGCGCCAAAAAGCGAGACATTCGAGACAATGTGGTGGACGCGGGTTAGTTGGCTTGGCAGATTTCGATCGTGACATGGGTATCTCGTCAACCGTGATTGAAGTTGAGCATAGATGCGGATGGAGGCTGTAAAGTTGAGTACTGTGTATGTGCCAGACGTGCCTTCAATGCGCAGCAGCAGCAGCAGGCATCATCGACAATGGCGGTCCATGAGACCTTACGACCGAGGCAATGGAAACGAGGACTTGGGTGCTTGCAAACGAGATGGAGTCTGGAGATGGTAATTAGCTTCTTGATGAGTGGCTGATAAGGTTGACGGAACTTGGAAGGCAGTTGACAAAGGCCAGAACCCTCAACCAAGGAGGGTCAGCTTCCTTATCGCAGATGGCAGATGCGGCCCCGCTCGGCCACGGCCGCTCGCCCCGAGAAGGGCCTAGCTTCGGAGGTGGAGCACCGCCACGGCCAATGGCTTCGGATTCAGCAAGAGCCCCGCTTCCGAAGCTGACAGTCGGGGGGCCGGTTTAGGCAGTTTGGTCGAATCGAGTGGGAGGACGTACCTTATTTAGCTTTTCCGTCTTTCTACCTAGATCTTTAGCTATGCCATGCTGCAGTAATACGGCGCAGGTGTGTCTCTGTGGTCATGGGGAGGAGGGACTTCAAGGCAAGCTTGTGCGGCAGAGCTAGAGCAGGAACAGAACAGAACAGAACATGTATAAATATTCGATTCTCAACACTCGGTACTTGCCGGGGAAACAATAGGAAAGAACCTGGACGTCGTGCGTGATCGAGTCGCCCTGCCCCACTATTTCCTTACACACATTGACAAGACAGAATACCCGGACAGAGGAAGGAGAAGAAGAAATGAACAGCGGGAAGGGAAGGGACGACAGCATTGACAGCGGGAAAGAGAGCACACCCCAGGAAAGACCTATACATAGACACATACCTCTCGGGCAACCGCCAACGTGTGCAACACGGAGTATTCGCAACTTGAGGTAAGTAGGTACCTTATGTGTGTAAGTGCTAAGGCAGGCAGCTGAGATGGAATAAGAAAGGAACCTGTAACGTTGAGCGACTTCCGCCCTTGCCTGGGTGCAGTAGCACCGGAACACACTTGCCCGGATATGCAGTCGGGACCTAAGCCAGCTAGCTGAGGCAAGTTCGCAGGGATCGGGAAGGCGCAAATCAGCAGCATGTTCCATTGAGTTTGATCCTGCCATGGCGACGTGCCCGGCGACATGATGTCCATGTTGCAACTTGCCACGACTTCCATGCTGTGGTGTACACGCACAACACCTGAACATGTACCTTGAGTGCTGTATCAAGGTATCCTGCCCCGTAGGTAGATACGAGTATCTCAACTGATCCTGGAGTTAGGTACTGTGAGGATGGGCGGCTCACCGACCCAAAAAGCCCAGGCTCACACAATGACAACGATATGTGTGCAACATGCCCAGTTCCTTGCCTTAGCTCCGCAGTTTCCACCTGTTGAAGCAGGCGGAACGTATCCGCAATTCATTTACACTTACACTGCCTTAGCCTCTTCTGATGTAGCGCGCCACTGCCGTCTCTTTATGCTCTTTTACCGCAGTTCCTGTCCGACCTTTCTTGCCAGTTGATTGGACCGGTCGCGTTGCGCAACTCTCTTCTCTGGGGATTGATCTGGTCACTTTAAGAAAAAAAGTTAGGGCAGACAGGCCCGCCGCCCAGCAGGGGGACCCGTTCCTCTTCCCACACCCTAAGCTGGCAAGACGCACGCACTTTTGTTGCGACGCTCATTTTCGGCCCCGCCTTCGATTGATATGTGCTAAGATTTTCCACATCTGCTTGTCACTGGCGCATCAAGGACCATGTTGGCCCAGCATATCGCTCTGGACAACCACTACGGATACAACTTCGAACACACGATGAATACTACCCTATTGCGAAATCGAACCCGTCAGACCTTCGAAACCGACTTCCATTTCCCCATGCAATACGGAGTCTCTGCAGCCTGGAACTGGCTGGCTTGCCTGGCCTCGCCTTCAGCTACCAATAGCAAGTACCTTGCGCTGCCGTCGGCCCCCCGGCCTACATACATCCTGCTTAAGCGCCATCTCTTTGTGCTTCGCCATCTCACAGTCACTACAATATCCAATGCTGCTGTCCTTGCATGGCGTCTTCAATGGCGTCTGACACAGCGCATTATTGATGTGACCTGGCAAAGAGCAGCGCGGCCAGAGAAGCCACCACGCCGACGGTCCAAAGCTTTTCTCCTCTGCTGTAGCCTGTTTCTCACAACTGATGCCGTCTCTGGTTAGAAACTCGCATCTTACCACATGGTCACCGTTTGTGTCTGAGCTTTTTGGGCCAATTCTACTTTACGGTACGGAGTACCTATTCTTTGAATACCGTGTTGGCTTCGGAATGGGGCGAGCCCGTTCACAATCCAGATAGCTGGGACGCTGCTTCCGGCCTGTCACTTCTTTCATCGCTCGGGTCCGATATCTTGCTCTTTGCCTGTGCCATTGGATGACATGCCGCGCCGCCGACGCCGCCATGCCACCTACACACGCATGTATCTCGGCGCATCCACAGTTCCACGTTCCACACCCACATGGAGAAGCTCACAGTACAAGTAAGGTATTTGGTTCCCCATTGACCAATTCTAAAGCACACGAGCAGGTCCCAGCAAGAAGGCTGTGCCCAAAAAGGGCTCAGTCTAGGTAGTCGAGTTGAGCTTCTTTCAAGTCTCGGCACATGGCTTCGCGCGCTTCGAGGCCGGTACCGCCATGCCATGCCATGCCACGCCATGCCCGCCGTCCGTGTATGCACCGACTGAGACAAGAACTCGGTGAAGTTGTTACGACTGCATGCGAGAAATAAAAATCGGGACCAGGATAAGGGCGTCGCGCTAGTCCTTGGGGAGGCTCGGATGTTGGGCCCTAGAAGGGGGTGCCGCGACCCTTGGCTTGGCCTCGCCTTCGTCCATCGAAGCACACCTCACTCACTCTATCCTCCGTATGGATACCAATACCACACACTCACAGTAAGGTAACTCTCCAGAAATTCACCCCCCGGTTCATCTCCCATCTCACTCTCTTGCTCTCCCATGCCCATCCCAGCTCCCAGTTGCCATCTTGGTCTTGGCAACCTCAGCTATCCGGACAAAATGCAATGGACACAACTATTTTTTGATCCACCACGCCTGGGCCCTTGCCATGCTTCCCACCCACCCCTCCGACGATCCAGCAAATGATAATCCATCACACTAATAAATAATGGCTCGAGATTTTCTTTGATAACGCGACTGGCCGTTGTCGTCCGTTCACAAGGAGGAGGGGGGCGCGGTCCGTTGCCTCTATCCTGTTTATGAACTCTTGCCCGTGCCAGTCCTGGCCATTGATAAAAACCATCCACCGTTCCGCCCTCTTGGGTTTGTCGATGTTGTCTCTCTAGGCTCGCCTCCCATCCTCCCGCCAGCTTCCTCTAATCGGTGCCTCACAGGCCTCTCCCGATTCCAATCTCATCTCATCCCCCATTGGGCTCCCCCCCCCCCCCTCTCCTCCCTCGCAGTTGTCAAGAAAACTAGTTAAGAAGCCCGGCTTCGGCTTGTCTTGCTTTTACTTGCTTTTCCTTCGCAAGCTCGATCTTTCGACATCGTTGCCGCGCCGCAATCTCACTTCGGGCCTTGTCAGACAAGACATCGATCAGATCTCGGAGACAACATTTCTTTTATTTATTTTCTCTTGCCGATTATATTCCTTATCTCTGGCAAAGGCTACCTCATTCCCAAATTCAATATCGACTGTTCGAAACATTAGGGAACTGGAAAAATACAGAAAGGACGAAAAATTTCGTGCAAAAATGGGGTTCGTCCAGAAATGGAACGCCAAGATCGCCGCCGGCCCGGTTGGTCGGTGGTTCCAGCTCGAGGGCTCCGGTCATGTAAGTCACCAATTCCCAACGACCCGTCTCCCATTCCTCTGAGATGGCCTCACACGCCCGTCCTGCGCAAAATGCGCAGGGCAGCAGGTCCTACAGCGATGAGTGACGGAATGCTAACATGACATGCGTGAAAAGCCCTGTGAGCGCATCGGATCACTCTTCTTCACTGAAATGCGCGCCGGTCTCGTCGCCTTCTTCGCCATGGCCTACATTATCGCCGTCAACTCCTCCATCGTTGCCGACTCCGGCGGTACTTGCGTCTGCCCGCGCACCGCCGACGACTTCACCTGCGACAAGGACCAGGACTACTTGCTCTGCGTGGCAGAGGTCAAGCGCGACATCGTCACCGCCACCGCCGCCATCTCGTCCCTGGCCACCTTCTTCATGGGCCTCCTCGCCAACATGCCCGTCGGTTGCGCTCCCGGTATGGGCTTGAACGCCTACTTTGCCTACTCCGTCGTCGGTTATCACGGAACCGGTGCCGTCCCCTACCAGGTCGCCCTTACCGCCATCTTCATCGAGGGCTTCATCTTTTTCGGCCTCGCTCTGCTCGGTCTGCGCCAGTGGCTTGCCCGCGCCATCCCGCGCTCCATCAAGCTCGCCACCGGTGTCGGTATCGGTCTGTTCCTCACCCTCATCGGTCTCACCTACAGCGAGGGTATCGGTCTGATTGTCGGCGCCACCTCCACCCCCCTCGAGTTGGCCGGCTGCATTGCGAGCGAGCAAGTCGACGGCCTCTGCCCGTCCTCGACCAAGATGCGCAACCCCACTATGTGGATCGGTATCTTCTGCGGTGGTATCTTCACCGTCATGCTCATGATGTACCGCTTCAAGGGCGCCATCCTAGCTGGTATCATCCTCGTCAGCATCATCTCCTGGCCCCGCGGCACCTCCGTCACCTACTTCCCTGACACCCCCATCGGCGACTCCAACTTTGACTTCTTCAAGAAGGTCGTCGACTTCCACCCGATCCAGAGGACCCTCAACGTCCAGGAGTGGAATGTCGGAGGATACAGCGGTGCTTTCGGCCTGGCCCTCATCACCTTCCTGTACGTCGACATTCTCGACTGCACCGGTACCCTCTATTCCATGGCCCGCTTCGCCAACCTCATCGACGAGGAGACCCAGGATTTCGAGGGCTCATCCGTCGCCTACATGGTTGATGCCCTCAGCATCTCCGTCGGTGCCGTCTTCGGTACTCCCCCCGTTACCGCCTTTGTCGAGTCCGGTGCCGGTATTTCTGAGGGAGGCAAGACTGGTCTGACTGCCATGGTCACCGGTATCTGCTTCTTCATCTCCATCTTCTTCGCTCCCATCTTCGCTTCCATCCCCTCGTGGGCCACCGGCTGTGTGTTGGTTCTTGTGGGATCCATGATGGTCCGCGCCGTCACCGAGATCAACTGGAGGTATATGGGCGATGCCGTTCCCGCCTTCATCACCCTCGCACTCATGCCCTTCACCTACTCCATTGCCGACGGTCTCATCGGCGGTGTCTGCAGTTACATCCTCATCAACGGCCTTGTCTGGGTCATTGAGAAGGCCTCTGGCGGTCGCATCGTTCCCCACAACAAGAGCGAGAAGGACCCCTGGACCTGGCGCATTCCTGGCGGCATCCTGCCTCCCTGGGTCCGCCGCCTTGCCAAGGGAAAGAAGGACTTCTGGCGCTCTGACGAGCACCGCCAGACTGCCGCTTCCGAGCCCCAACCCCTGGAGAAGACCATCAGCTCCGAGCAGGGTGGCTCTGTTACCGGAAAGGACAAGGAGATTGGAGAGACCATCACCCCCCACGGTGACAGGTCCTCATCATAGTCGGAGTAAAAGAAGTCGTTTTCGAGGAGTTTTGTGGGATATCAGTCATTTAAGTACCACATTGGGGAATTGGATAGGATACCCGAATGATGATGCAGTTTCGTCTATTATTAATTGCCTTTCGTTGAAAGTACGATAGAACCAATCTAAGATAAATGGTGGATCATCCCATCAGTGTTGATAACCCCATCTAATGATCAGTTCCCGTGGTATGTAATACGTCCGGCTCGCTGAAAAATGCTTGGCTGCACACTCAAGCCTCGTCCGTGTCATCACTGCGGTTGGAGACAGTTGAAGGACCGTTGCCAGCGACATCGAAAGCCTCGTAGGGTACAGGTGTTCCGCCTTCGCCTCCAGCCTGCTCCATGGCTGCCAGCCTAGCAGCGCGGCCTTCCTTCTTGCGCGGTACTGGTGCTAGAGAAGGTATCAGCTTACAGGTTCCCGATGTTCATTTCTTAGCAGTGACTTACCTCTTCCATTCTCCTGCACGTAGAATCTCCGCAGTAAACCGACAGCTTCGTCGCGGCCCCAACCGCCTTCTGCTTCGAAGCCTGGCTCAACGTTTCCACCATCGCCACCTCGGCTCGCGGGACGATTACTGTTGAAGGAACTCTTCGCAGATGCAGAGCTGACCGGCCTTGGAACGTTGGAGGCATTGATCTGGAGCGGCCTGAGAACAGTGACTGGGTTGGGGTCTTGGCGGGTGTCTGTAGAGTTCTTGTGGATGCTGAACACGCCACCAGTTCCGCCAAACTTGTCGTTGACAGCGCCGAAGTAGACCTTCTTGATACCAAGTTGTCTAAGCAGACCAGCGCACATGACGCAGGGCTCGACTGTGACGTAAAGAGTGCACTCCCGGACGATAGAGCGGTCGACCCGAGGATCGAGATGAAGCTTCTGGCCGTAAGGGTAGAGGTGACCTTTCCTAACATACTCGTCGTCGTCGGGGAACAAGTCCGATTCATCGTCAGGAACGTCTACTTTGGAACGTTCGCTGGCCTGTTGGCGAAGCTGAGCATCGACGGCCTCCTCACTATTGTTGGGTCGGTAGGACAGCAGTGCAGACAATGCCATGAATTCAGCATGGCGGGTACCGTTTCGAGTCACGTTCGTGGCATTCATGCCTCTCGCAATGACCGATCCGTTGTGGGCAAGGACACAACCAACGGGCGTCTCGTTGGTTCGCAGTGCTAGTCGAGCCTGGATACGAGGTCAGAGATATTCCATTGCAATGAAGGTACGTCCTAGTCATTCTAGCTGCTTACCATATCCAATGCCTGGTCCATGAGCGCCTGGTGCATAGGTCTCTCGCTGAGAGGCGTGAGCGTGGTCTGAGAAATGGAAGCTGATGATCGCGGCCGACCGACAGACTCAAGGCTCATACGGCTCAAAGCCGCAGCTGGTACGGGGACCACAGGGGCACTGGGCTGGTTCTCCTTGTCATCTTCCAGAGCGGGAATGGAAGCTTTGCTGGAGGATTGTAGAGGCAGCACTGGTACAGTCGACTGACTGTGTTGAGTAAAGACGCCAGCCATTTCTGGGGCTTCTCCCACTGATGTTTGTCCTGCCTGGCTTGGCTGTGTTTGGGCGGTTGTTGTTGATGGTAGTTGGGAGGAGGGGTCTGAGGTGGGTGAGGAGGATGACGGTGGCTTGGAGATGGGGATGAATGAGGTTTTGAGGCGGCAGAATATGTTTTGCAGGAACTTGCTTGTCGAAGCCCGCTTTCCTCTATCTTTGTCCTGCGTTCCAGTTCCAGGCCCAGACTCAGGCCCAGGTCCTCCCGAAGGGACATCTGAAGAGGCAGGAGCGTCCATGGTGAACTGTTGAGGAAGGGACCAACTCGGTGCCTGCCTTTCTACCTTGCCACACCACAGTACTTTCACAAATTCAATCCACTCAGCGCGACTGGCACTAAGGTGCAGACAGCACCTGATGACCTAAAAATGCTGACAATCGTTGCCTGCCCGAAGAGGTGAGAATGGAGGCTATTTGCTCTGTGTATAGCCTGGGTCCAACCAAGTCCGTAGTAACGGGCTGAACTACGGTACTCTCGGCAAGTGGCAAGATATCGAGAGGTTCTAGGACGACGCAGGATATGGCGTATTTCGATACTGGCCCAGGTAGGTCGTTCCAGACTGCAGCCTACCGGGTCAGGTAGACATACACCCGAAGCAATGTAGGGTAAGGTAAGATGTGAAGAGATATCGTCTCTCGCGAGATATTTCTTTGTCGCTGTTCTCTCTGCTCGAACAAGAATCCGGTTTGTCAAGGCCCTTTGTTTGACAATTGACTGGGAAAGTTTGAAGACAGCAAAAAACCGAGTTTTCAACGAGTGTCACAGGAGTTCTGAAGTTGTCTGTTTCCTTGTCTGGCTCTGTTGCAGCAGTCCAGGGCAAGACCGTCTAACGATACTTGTCCTGTTGAAGTCAGGCGTGAAGTAAAGCCTTGATGAGCGCCTGAAATGACACAATTTACGATAATGGGTGCTTGTTTTTTTTTTAAAGGTTGCCCTGACTGGAACCCTGAGTAAGTGGCAGAGTAACAAACAAGGATGACTCAGTCTGGCCGTGGTCAGCATACGTCGTTCCAGGAAATTAAAACAAGTAAACCTGTTTGGCTGGTTTGCTACTCACTATGGCAAAGGTATAGCTTGTTAGTCACGTATCCTCAGCTAACTTCTAAGAAGCCGAGGTTGAATCAGTCTTTGCACCAATCTACCCTAATGTCATGGATGAAGTTTGCATTAGGTGGGAACACATGGTATCACGTGACACTGCTGTCAAACGGTGGCACTGGCCACTTGGCTCCTTTGAAATACTTGAGTGTACCCTTTCTAGGGTACCTTCTCTATGCAGAGATTGAAGATGAAGTTTACGTTCGAGATCTTGGGTGAGACCATCTAGACGACCAGAATAGCCATGTCCACATACGACTGCACATTAATTGAGAGTAAAGACACAGAGGTGTGAGCAAGGCAGTTATATTATATCGCACTATGCTACCACCAAGTTCAACTAGACTATACAGCAGTTCATACACAACTGCTCAGTGTCCAGCATACTGGTTCCAGCCTGTACAACAGAACACGACCTTGCCCGATGATATAGCTGACATGCATCCCATTCTTGAAGAATGCACGCCTCATCAAAAAACAGAGGGGTATCTCGGAAAAACAACGCTCCCAATAGACAGCAACGAAAACACCACGACAGCTATCCTATCCATACAAGCTAGGGCCATGAGCCCAAGCCGCAGGTCGACACAAGATCTCATAAGAAACCTTGCGCGAGGCCCAGAACCCGTATCCGCACCCCGTTAGCCGGGGCTTGTGCGGATTGGTTCTGTCGACAGGTACGTCGTAGTCTCGTGCTGACACAGGAGAGAAGCCTCGCGCCGTCGCTCAAGCCCTGCGGCTTTGGCGTGGCGGTCCCAAGATGGCTCTGTTCCGGTCTCGAGTCATGGAGACTTGAGTAAGAGTGGTAGACCTTGTATATCGCTAGGCCAACAGCGAGTTGAATGAGTCGGCTGGCAAACGCCTGTGCCTCGAGTACTTGCGCAACCAAACCGAATACAGTCACAAGGAGTGCCGCGTATACTAGGCACTGCGACTTGGACAGCCAGTCGACGAGAGAGCGGCGCTTGCATGTCAAGCTACCACCCACAACCGCCTCCGTCAGAGCGTGTACTCCGCCTAGTACAAAGACGCCAGCAGAGGATTGGGTGACGCTTTGCGTGGTGGTGTGACAACTTTCTGATGACCTTGGCGTGGCAAGCTGGAGCTGAGCATCCGAAGAAATACTGCTGGACACTCCGCTGGCAACTGCTCCATTACCATTAGCGCCATTGCCTGTCCTCGTGGTACGCGCGTAACAAGACGCCTCCTCGACGACGGTCGAGGAGCGCGAAGACGCGACGACAGCAGACGTTGGCAAACGGCCGATTACTCCGGGTAGTATGCTGAAAAGTGGAGCAGCATGTACTCCCGAGAGATCGATAGCAGAGCGGGACGTGACATGTGGCAGTGGTAGTAATTGTGGTGAGCTTGGTTGCAGGGCTGAGGTCGCAAGCCGCTGTGAGCGTACACAGCGTGCTGTTGCATTGACGTCGGATAGGCTCGATTGAGACTCAGACTCGATCTGTTTAAACGTTAGAATAAGTTTGGGTTGTGCCGTGCAAGGGATGATACGAACCAGTGAAACCATTGAAACGCTCGGTACTCCAGCACGTTCTGTCACAGACGATGGACGTTGACGGTGACGGTGACGGCGATCTCCGATTCTGGGTCCTCCCAGTGCAGTTCCGCTCACCGATACTCCGCTCTCGCCTGCCAAGTAATCATCTGGCGCCGGTGAGCGATCGAGGTACACTTGTTGGTGAACTGACGCCTGGCTGCTTTGAGGCGAGCCACAGCGCTGAGAGTGTGTGCTCTGAGCCCTGGTAGCAGTGCCAATGTCACTGAGCAGCGCAACATCGTCATCCAGGAAGCTTGGCTCGGGCGAGTAGAGATTGAAGTCGACGTAGTTGCTGATACGTGGGGAGGAGTCCAGGTAAGGGAGCGCCGGTGGCCGGACATCGAGCTCGTCGGGGAATGGCTTGCTGGCAACATTTTGAATGCCATCGGAGCCATCCCGGGACTGGCTAGATACCATCGAGGGAGTAATGGGAGACTGGCTTGACTCGGGAGTGAGATGTCCCGCGGGGTCGAAGAAGAAGTCGTACTCGAAAGGAGTGACGTTGGCGGGCTCGTCGTCGAACTGGACGAAGGACTCCCAAGAATCTGCCATGTTGAGCAAATCGAGGTCCGCGAATGAGGATTCTGTAAATAACCCTGGTGTTGAGAACGATGTGCTTGCTTGTGGTGGACTTTCTGTGGCCACGGGCGAATCCCTCTTCGATGTCTTGGCCTTCTTCGCCAACCGCGCTGGCGCGGTAGTGGCACCCTGAGCTTGTGTGGCGGCACGCTTCTTATGGCTGGGATCGCACTTGACCTTCTTCTTCTTGCAGGCGTCGCATGCCTTGATGATGCGCATCAGATGCGCATGGTCACGCTGCTCCTTGGTTTTGCACCCGCGGGAAGCAGAGTTTGTAACATCGCGACCATCCTTCGTCATGATCTTCATCCCGGGGAGGTGGGAGAAGTCGTTAGCCACGGGCTTTGTCGCAGAAGATGCAGCTCTCTTGGACGACTTAGAGCACACGGATTCCTGGCTGCTGGACATGGGAGTAGATGCAGAGGCCGAGCTAGGGGTAGACTGAGACCAGGACCAGTCGGAGATGACAGGGGAGACGAAGTTGGAGCTGCTGCTCGAGTTTTGCATGGGGCTAGATCCGGCGGAGGAGGTCGCGGAGCTGCTGGATTTGCTGACAACGGGGTAGTACTTGAAGGTCTCTCCGGTGAGCTGGGAGAATGCAAAGAAGTCCATGGAGACGGTGGCGCGCTTCTCCTGGATGGAAGCAGAGCCGGGAAGGTAGGCGTTGACAAGGTTGTCGAGTTCTTGGGTACCCATCTCAGGGTAGAACTGCAAAGACGCGCCGAGGAAAGGCTGAGAGATGGAGAAGCCTTGGAAGGTGGCGGTAGACTGGTTTCGTATCACGCCGGACATTGCGTTGATGGTCTTGGCTACGGAAGGTATGCAGCGAAATGTGAAAGATATGGTGACGGGGGGTCGGATCCCTGTAGCAACTAGGACCGAATTGTTTCCCAGGTCTGTTGAATGTTTGCTAATGAGAGTAAGTAAGTAACTGTTTGAACGGCCTCATATTCTATATCAAACTGCCTAGACTTTGCGTACACCGAATTGAGGTGGGATGAGGAGAGGGAGGTTGTTCGCGTTTACGTGAGAGTAGTACAAGATACATCGTGCTGGTAAGGTGTCTGAATCCCCAGATCCCTACTGAGGAACTACATGCTGCCTTGGGAATCGCGGCGGGACACTATTCTCGGATAGAGATAAAAGCTCACCTTGATAGGAAGCTCTCTTTCGAGGCGATTTCCGATACGAAATTGGTGTAAGCCGGATGATGAGCTTTGATGGGAAATTGTCTTTGGAGACGAAGCTTGCAAGAAGCAGGTATTTTGTCAGCAACTTGGATTCCAAAGTTGGCTGATGGAGTATTGTTGGAGGGAAAAGTTGCGGGACAAGAGACGGGTCAAGGGAACTTCTCCAGCTTCGGAGTAGCTTCACTCGAGTCTGCTAATCGACGTATTTGGCTTTTCAGTATTGAAGAATTGAAAAGAGAAGTTCGAGAGGGAAGCGGGTGAGCCAGGCCGGAGTCATGGATGGTATTTCACTGCTGAGGCCACAACTGGTTGTCCATCGGTACCCCAGCAAGGCGCAGCCCGTGGTTTTGATTGAGCTCGTCGGCGAGATGAAAGCGGTTTAGCGTAATGCGGACGATGTCTGGGGACTAGGCCAATCAGAGTTGCATACATGGGCTTTGAGATCCACTTGTAAGCGTTTCATTGGCCCATATGTCCCACATTTTGTGAGCCGGGCGCTGGGTTTTCGGCGAGTATACTCGTCTCTCATTGGTCAATGACGTCCAGTCTGAGGTCACGTGGTCTGGGTGACTCAACCCATAGCCAATGGCGGCCGCCTGAGGCTTTAGACAATCAGTCATAATCTGTCTGAGGTCTTACTGACCTTCGTTCACAAGCCCCTGCCACAAGCAACGACGTACCAAAAGGTATCCCATACATACCCCGTACCTGTCTCATGCATGGTGACCCCGGGAGGAAGACGTACGGATACAGATGATACCAAAGGTTCCCCAGACGCAGCACAACATATGTATGGAGTACGGATGCTCTCTTCACTTGGGAGGCTGGCAGGATATCAATGGATCCTGTCGTGATCTCGTAAGCGGGGTGGTGCGCGGTGAACCCCACATATCACGAATTCCCTAGCTGGAAAGAGCCAAGATTCAAGAGTGCCAAGTTACGCCGGGTACATGAGGCTTAGGACAGCCAGACTGGAGGAGATCAAGGTACCAATCTGTACTCCGTACAAGCTTTATCTTGCCTTCCGTTCCGTGCCGGAACCTCTCTGGGTTAAGCTTCCAAGGCACCTCTCGAGGCTTCCTGGCTTTGAACCTCTCTGGGTTGCCAATGCCACCACATTGGGGCGGAATCTGTCCGGTTGCTGACAAGTGTGTGGCTGACCTCACCTAATTGGTCCAAGGCAACCAGGGTGTCATACCAGTTAGTACAATACGAATATCCGTACAGGCTGTCCGTAATCTGCAAATGGGCCAAGCACGGTACTTTTGCTGTGTTATGGGCGTGCCGTTGTGACGCTAGTTTGGTCCTTCGGACTTGAGGAAATCCTTTCCGCTCCGTTCAGCTCAGTCGACAGTCAGTAATGTCGTTCACTACCTAGCCCAAGTTTCATATAGTTCGAATGAACGAGGCACAGTTAGCAAGAGAAAACTGAATTCATATACCCACGGCTCCTCACTCGTCCCTGCTTTCTGTTTCTACCGTCAATGAAGAGCACTCGTCTGATGAAATGACGAAACAAAGTTCCCAGCTTGTCCGCTTGCTGGTCAGTCAGGATAGGAGCAGTTGTCGATACGACCACATCCACCAGATTCTCCCCTGTCAATTCTTAGACACCCTGCTGTCTTCTCATATCTCGTGGCCATGTTGCGTTGCTGAAGATATTTTGCCTGTCGAAATTCGAATTCCCGGACTTTGAGACCCTGTCAATGAAGACTCCCTTCAGTATGAGATCATTGCGTCCCATAGGAGTTAGCTTCCTTTCGCTTCTGCTCTCAACTGCAACGTTTGTTTCTCGTGTATTATTTTGCCAATGCCGTGAATCCGTCTAGCATACCGACGGCCTGAGTCGAGAACCTGCCGAACCGGAATCACAACACACCTTAGCAACTGGGCATATTTAAACTTGAATGGCAAGTTTGCCTGGCTCGCAGAATCAGGGAACTCTGCACAGCAAGTCATTGTCACTGGTCATCGGCCAAACCGTCCTCGATCTGAGACTAAGCAGCGGCAGTCAATAGCTAGGAGACGTAACGGCACAATTCGCCTACACGCTTTTAAGATGCTCTACGCGATGTCTTCGTGTCATGTTATGGAACTAAAAGCCTTGCAGTGTTGCTATAGCATGAGATATGTCCGGGGTCGTTGCAATAATACTCGCACTAGATGGAGGTGGAGAGGGAAGGCACAAAACCAGGTGTATGTCAGACGTATCTACGCCATGAGGCAGTTCCTTTCCATTGATCTCTTTGAAAATTACATGTAAGTCTTTGATTATTTCTCGAGGGGGCCGCGGCAGTAAGGTTTGCCCTGAAGTCAGAAGTGGTGTAAGAGGAAGTGCGTGGTCGTTTACACGTGAGTTTACGACCTTGCAAACCTTTGTCTATCTGAAAAGCTCTGGAAATTTGAGTGTCCTTAGAATCACAGCCCTATAATTTAAAAGCGAGGAAGGGTGTCTTCACGAAGAACCTGCCGAGCCCAATCATTTGTTAATAAGTAACGGCTTGATGCCGAGCTTCCTAAATGCTTGCTTGGCCACCGGTCTCAGGCATGTAAGTCGACCTGATAGACACCGCTCTGAATACCTCTATAATGAATAAAACGACGACAAAATATTACCAAGGCCTGTGACGTAGCGGGAAAATTCCTGAGTGAATGGCCCCGCTTGCACGGGTCGAGAGTTCGAGTCTCGTGAGAAATCACTAGCATCGTTACACTTGAGTAATAAGCTGTAACACCTTCGCAGTGATTTTCGAAAGCCCCCCGTGAGGGAGGCTGAGCTTTTGCATTATTCTTACATTCATCAGATTTAAGTGCATACATGCGCAGTCTGCGGTCGGAGCTGTGGTATGGGAGGAGGTATGAACATATAGTGATGGTATCATTTTTCCAGAGGCCTCACCGTTCACCACGTGACCTCTATTCCACACTTACCGCGGCCAGTTCCTCTCCACCGACCGTATTTTCGGACGATATTCGCCCCTGCGTCCCAAGTTTCGGCATATCATCGCTCTCTAGCTATGACATACTTCGATGCTTGATTTGTGGTCATAGAAGAGACGAGGTCGTAGGTGTCTTGCACCACTCGGACAGATTCAACGAAGATTCGCTACCTTGTAGACGTATTGAATAAGACCGAGTCTCACTGAAAGATTTTGTCTGAGCTAGCGCCAATATACGGTAAACTTATTGATACGCAAGTCTAGTTCATGTGACTGACCACAGACTACATGCAAGGCCTAGGTAATGTGGGTAGACTTAGTGGCCCTGGAGAGTCGATATGACTGATGCTGTTCACGAGAAGACGCGCGGCGCAAGTTCAATCATCAGCAGAGGCGAGCGTTTGCACTGGGACAATGGGCAAGTGAGTTAACCATCAATGGCGGACGATGAAGTTCTTATCTGTTATTTCAAGGGGTCTGTCCCATCTACAGCTTGTTGGACTATACCCGCAGCCGTTCATCGGAAATGCTGGGAGGAGTCTCCTAACTGGCTCCGATACGTTCAATTCCCGCATCCAAGGTGCCTCTGATGCAAACTCACTACATTGTTACCATCATGAGAAGAATCGACTCTGGACTGACGGTTCGCGAAGCTCGTCGAGGTCGGTCTCGAGAATTAAAGGCCTATCCAGCCTAGCTAGTATAGTGTTGCAATCCCTCGAATCAATCCAAATTATTCGACTTTCAACCGTACTGCATCCGCGTAGCTTCACACTGGGTACTGGGCTACAATGCTGGCAGCGAAAAATTCCCAAAGATATCCTCACTTTCGTAGATCAAGCGTGCGGCGTGTGCGAGATGCTTCAGACCTGCCTATCAGAAACGCGATATTGAAACCGCGTTTAAAGGGCCTGGATCGAGCGAGCTCCGTGATGTCACCTGTCCGCCCGTATACTTGTCGGGATGCCTCATCATGTTGTGTTGCTGGCCTCGTCACCCGGGTCTTGTGCATCCCATCAAATCGTGAGCCTCCTTGCTCCATGGACCTCCATTTGCCCTTTGAAATCCTGGAAGAGGCTTTTTGGACTCGCCAGCCATCACGTCAATCTCAGTGCCAGCTCTTGCCTCTAGTCTATTGATACCTCTGCTGAGGTTCCTACTAGTAGATATTTCAAGGTTGGCCGGCAAGACTGGCTCTGGGACAGTGCCCATAGCATCTGACTTCTGTGCCGCTTTCCGGCCCCTCGTTGCTGGGTTTTCTAACCGGGTCGCTTTGGTAGACCTTGTGACTGCTGCTTGTTGAACGCCGTCGGACGTCTTGGACAACGAGGAGCCGGCATCAGAATGAATACCAACAGTAACCGGGGCCTCTCTCTGAGGGGTTGCAACCGCGGCCGAACTTTCGAGGGGTACGCGAGGTGGTCTTCTGTTGAACGAGCCAATGATTTCCTTACTTTTCACAGTCCTTCGGCCGAGAGATGCTAAACGCGGGCCTGGATTGATGTTTATCTCTTCTATGTCGTTTTGCCGGTCCGGGCTTCGTCGAGTGTTTCGTTTCCTTAGTGTCCGCGCTGGCGGCAAGGAGTCTCTGGATGATCGAAGATCTTCCTCGTCGGAGATTTCGGGCTGAGCAAGACTCTTAGCCTTAGCCATCTCGTCGGATTGTTTGTGGCCCTCCACCCTATCAACCCTGACATCTGCCTCCGGAGCAGGTTCTGCGTAGCTGCCGTCCGTCGGATGCCCTGGTGAACTTTCGACAGGCAAAACAGACGGTGCTGGAAGACTAGTAGGTTCCGAGGGATCGACGTCTGTCGTGGTCTGTCCGTTTGACGGGCTTGGCCCAGTTGTGGGTGAGCCCAGTCGTCTTCCTTTGTTCTTTGCGGTGGCCTTCCTAGAGACCATCATCAGACCGCGCTTTTCTCTCGTCTTGATGCGGAGTTTGGTTTTTGGTTCTTCTGGATCTGTAGCCTCATTGTTTCGCACCGAAGGCCTTTCTGGCGCCGGCACTGCTAGTATCGAAGAGGTGCTTTCATTCTCCGGGAGATGTTCGCGAATTCCGGGCGCCTTCCTCTTTGCCGTTGCTGGAGCACGAGGTCGCGCAGGTTCGGAAACAGCGTCCTTGTCAGGCTGAGCATCGGTCGCGAGAGTAGCAGCTTTTTGTATGCTATCTTGCGACTTCCCAGTGCCCTTTCTTCGGTCTATTTGCTTTGGGGCATCGACGTGTTTCTCAGGTTGATGACTGACAGGGCCCGGCACTTCTCTAGGTTCTTCGATGATTTCCACGTCCTTTTCCACTGACATGTCTCTATGGACATGCGCACTTGGTCTCTTGAAGGGACTTTGGGCTAGCGAGGCTTCTTTTGCTGGCGCACTGGTGTTGCTTGTGGCCGGAATCTCCGACACGTCTGTGATCGAGGCTGTGGCATTTCTCGCTGGTACTGCGGCATCGACGGTCAAATCAAAGACTGCAGAAGGCTCTGGCCTAGAGGGTCTGACGCTTTTGCTTGGAACAACTGGGCGAGGTGGTGCCTCAGAGGGAACAACGCTTCTTGGTGTCGGTGCTGGCTGACTCCGTACTGGGGCGCTGGCTGACCAAGATGATAGATTGAGGGTTGCTCCAAACAGATTTTGGGCGTAGCCTGACTTGCTGGGCGGCGATGCCTCTCTCTTCCTCCTCTTGGTGGGCCTTTGAGCGTCTTCCTGAGGACTCGAAGATTGCTGAGCTGCTTTCAGATCTTCATATGGCGATGTTTTTGGGATCACAGCCCTTCCATGTGGCCCACGAGGAGTGGTGAAGACGTCAGACAGATGGCGTTGCCGATATTGGGCTTGGGGATGCTGGACTGAAGGCGGTATGGGTGGATGGGGCTGGTTTGCAGTGTTGGCAGCAGAGCGAGCATGTCGCTGTTCAACCTCCTTGGCTCTCTTGTCGAGGAGCTCAGTCAAATCTTGGTCCTTGCTACCGATACACTCGGCGACTTGGACTATGACGGCTCCGCGCTCCAAGTTGAATTCTTCGCCTTCCCCGAAGTCGAAGTCTTCCCGCCAGTGCATATCGCCAATGAAATTTCCTCTTTCATCGTAGACCATAATACGCTTGTTGAACGTATGAAACTTGAGGCGACCATCCTGCCATCTTTTTTGTTTTCTTTTCAGATCGTGAGTGAAGAGGCATAAATGTTCCAACACGGGGGCGACAATCGGGAGTCCAGAGCCCATCTGGCTGTTCTGGTTGCCATTACGGCTGGCGAGAGGCATTGTGATCAAGACGATAGCCGCGGCCAAAAGCAATGAGCAGCATGCTGCCTGTCGGAAGTGTGAAATTTTAGACGGCGATATGCATGTCGTGCCTACCCAATGACGAAGATAGAGGTGAAGCCTGGTGGACGCGACTAAGTTTGGCGCGTGTTCAGGACCAAGTGAGACGCCAAGTCACATGATGGGCACTTCCGGTGCAGTTAGTCCGGCCAGCCCCTTCCTTGCTCTTTAGGTAGGTGCCTCCTCATCTACAAGTTCCTGGAGCTGCTGAGGTAAGGTGAAGCGAGCACTAGGCTGCAGCTTGGATGAAGGAATGGTCCTAAACAAGAAGTGCTTGATGCACCCCGTTCACACCGCAGTGAAGCTGTGGAAAAGTTGGCGATTTCAAATGGAAGTAATCTATTGAGCAGAGAGCGCCTGGGTAAAATTGACGTGATATCGTCTGTCAGGTACCCGGTACGTGGGGTGGGTGTGGTAGGTTCGGACGGTGCCCGCGGCTTCCCTCCCAGTTTCCAGGGTTTGATAGGATCTTCCTGGTTCGCTACGTATATTATTTATGAAATATCTAGCGACGCGTTCAGCACGTGTAAACATTGAATCGAGGGCCCAGGCAATTCAACCAACATGATACAGTTCTCGATGTCGTGGCCAGCTATGTGGTGTGAGAAGTTAACCTGAACGACTCTTGCAAGCCTGCAACATGGGAAAGTCAAGGGACGAACGAGAATTCACATGTGTTATTCCCCTCAACATGGGTTGCCAATGGCCCCTCTTCCTGCGAAGTATTCTTACCTTGCCCGACGGATACCTACCTTACCTTTCGCCCCTAGGTATCTGCTGAGGTATCGACCATCTCATGGCGGGGCAGATCAGGTACCGTCAGGTCCCGTCTGAACGCCAAGCGGGCTGGGTGACTGGGAATGGGCCTTGGCTGTCTTCTTGTGGTGGAAGCCGAGTGGGCTGAACCAGTGCCGGCAGCCGATCATAGCTTCAGTACCTCGGTGTACTTTAGCTACCACAGGGTCACGACCAAGTGACCGACTTCGAAGGACTCAAGTCTCACCGCCTGGGGGGCTTGGTTGCCTGCTGGTTCGCACCAAGGATTCATCATGACCGCCCAGGTTTGTGTTCCACGGGGCATAGGCCAGACCATCTGTGCCTATGGTTCGTTCAATTGACCAGAAAGATGGAATCCCCTGGTCTTGTCCAAGGCAATCGCGGCACGGCACGCCACAACCAACCTCAGCCAACCCCAACCGGTTGGCAGTGACTCGATGTTATTCGACTTGGGGCTGCTCTGCCATGTCTTCGATCTTGTTCCTTGTTTCAGTCCCGGACAGCGACACCCGGACAGCGACACGAGGCCGGTTCTAAAGACACCTAACTACCCTCAAGTGAGGTAGCAGTGAGTGCTGTACAGAGTACCCGGCAATGACACATAGCTAAGGTAAAGAATCCATCGACACGAATAACAACAGCATGATATATGTCCACTCCACAATGGCCGAGCCTCGTCTTGCGCATGCTGGGCTCTTCCATATGCTGACCCGGTTGGCTGGGCTGCCCGTTTGTGCCAAAAAATATTGGCGGCGTAATTAATCCCGGCCCCCAAATTGCTCTGCTCCCCTCCTTGAAGTGCCAAAAACTATTCATTCCCCGTACAGAGTATTCGTTCGTAATTTTCTCCGCTTCTATGCCCTCCTGTCCAGCGTCGGGTCTAGCCAGTCATCAGTCCAAAGGTAACCCTCCACATCCCGTCTTCACGCAACCGCTACTTTAGCTAACCTCACTAGGTAGCCAGACACAGCCTTATTCGCTGCTCTTCACCCAAGTATCTACCTGCTTTACCTATCAGTGCTACCTACCTCACATAGGTAGGCAGGAGCATCCCGACAACACGGCTCGTCGGCAAGCTTGAGCCGTTGCTACTCGTCTGCGCACCGCCGCTCTCCTTCTTTACTCCTCTCAAGAATCCAACCCCTCCTCTATTCCTCGACCAGCGCTGCGACACAACCTCGCCAAACGCTGCCATCAGGCCCCGGCCAACCCCTCCTTGCCATACTTCGTCGCTTGGTCTACAGTGGAAAAGTGTAAACATTCGCCCATCCGTCGCTCCATCTGCGCCTCGCCGAGTGTAGCACCGCACTATCACTTGTCCCCGAGATCGGAATAGTCGCCACCTGCAAGCGAGCTGCTCATCCTTAATATGCAGTCCATGCAGAGACAATTCGGCAAGCTCATGAACAAGGGCCCCGGGGACAATGCCAAAATTGCTGCCGTCTTACACGACTACGAAGATGCAGACAAACTGCTGGTCAAGGTACCCAACTCCCACAGACCTTAGCCTGACGAGGTCTTCGTGTGTATTTGTGAGAATTTTGACTCATGGGCCCCACGGTGCTAGATTATCGAGAACACCAAGACCCTCCGCGAAGCATGGGTCACCATGGCCACTAGCCAGTGGGCTATGGTGAAGGAGTACGAGGGCTTGTACGACCCAATTGTTGGTGCTTCGGAGGGACATGGCCGCCCCAGCGTCACGACTCCCCAACTGCAGCTCGATCGCACCTTCAAGCTTAGCGGCGCCTACTCCGATCTCAAGGACGAACTGATCGAAGAAGTGGTAGCCATAGACAAGCAGGTTATTGGCCCTGCCACCGAGGCCCATGAATACATTCAGCCCCTTCGCAAGACAATCAAGCAGCGGGAGAACAAGAGATTAGACTATGAGAAGGCCCAGGAGAAGGTCAAGAAGCTCCAGAAGAAGCCTGGCAAGACGCCCAAGGAAGACGCTGCCCTGTCAAAGGCCGAGTTCGAAATGACTTGCGCATCCGAGGTAAGCACTTTATCGACCAGGTCTGAGTCTTTGCATTTGACAAATGTTGGTCGCAGGAGTTTGAAGTTGCCGATAGTCACATCAGGGAAGCTCTACCTCCGATCATTGAGGCTATCTTCACACTGATTCCTCATATTCTGGCCTCTCATGTGACGATCCAAAACAGACTTCTCGGGCTGTACTACACTGTGCTTCACAACTATTGCGAAGATCACGACTTCCCTTCTCCTCCACCCCCAATGGAGAGCGTAATATCAACCTGGGCAGCATCTTTTGTCCCCATTCAAAAGGAGGTCGAGGCTATCAGTTGCATAGCGCATGGCAAGAATTGGAGGCAACCAGTAAGGGTAGGGGACGATGGGCAGGGCAGAAAGTCATCGACATCGTCAGCGTCATCACGCAACGGCTTTACACGGACGCCTTCTGGCATGAACGAAGGCACGATACCGACCCCTAGAACGATGCGAATACCCTCAAACAACGGGGGAAGCCGTCCAACTATGGCTCGGGATCCTTCTCCTCAGCCCAGCCCGCAGTCGAGTAGTACGAATGTCTCCCGGTCTCAGCTCGGACTACCGACCGATTTCACAACAGCCACGTCTCTTGGGCAGACCCAGGGCTCCCCCAATGTGTCGCCGTCCTACTCACGTTCCCAGTCTGAATACTTTGGGCACCAATCGGGGCTCATCCCGGGGCAGGGGAGTCTGGCAGCGAAGAAGAAACCGCCGCCGCCGCCGCCAGCCAAGCGCTTCAAAGCGCCCGAAGAGTTTGTCGTTGCGCAGTATGACTTTGCTGGGGGGAATGGGGATCTGAGCTTCAACGAGGGAGACATGATCAAAATCGTAAAAAAGACGGACACGGATCAGGATTGGTGGGTAGGAGAAATAGGCGGCGTACGGGGCAGTTTTCCTGCCAATTATTGCAAGGCTGCTTGATACGCGAGGGCAAGTTTGTACTTGCCACGAATCTTGGGCGAATAATGCTGGGTGAATATAATTATTCAGACATTGAGCAAAAACGGTCATAACGCATTTCATCAAAAGTAATCATTGAACAACAGCAAGGTACAAGTAATGTCTTGATCATTTTGTCCCTCCTCCCATTCTAGTCTATATCCGCCATACTCTATGTCTAGTCTTGAGCGAAGGGGACAAAGCAGGAGTGGAGTGAAGAAAATAACGCCGATGCGAAGATAAGCCCGCCCGAATCTAATCTCGTAACGAGTGTGATAAACGCCGCAATCTATGCAATGACAGATAGCTGCCTCGGCTTCAGATGAATCATCCACCGGGAAACACCAAACCATTCTTTTTCCCCCAATCCTAAATAAGAAAAATCAAGCTTTGCTGTAATAACCAGAGGGTATCATAACCATAAACGATCGTCTTGACCTTGCCGACTCCATTTCGTTTCCTTTTTTGTGTCTTATCTTCCTCCCCTTACCATCTGCTGTCGTCGTACTGAGATGATGTGGTCCCGGGTTGGACCACGCCACCCGTCTCCAACGCCACAAGCATTGGCATCACTTTTTGCCACTTTTTTTTTTCTCAGAAAACTTGCGGACCCGCTTCCACCGCCGGCGAAGTGGCTCCCTCCCGGCGAATACGGTCTTCCTCGGCCCGCAATACTCGGGCAATCTCATCATTGCGACCCCGATCGAGGTATCCGCCCTGCCCCACCCCTCCTTCCAGATCCATCGGCGTCACGGGTCCCGGGCTTCCCAGTGGCAAAAGTCTCGGTGAGATGGGCTTGTGCACGCCGGTGCTTCCGATATGGTGTAGGCTCGTCAAGGGTACCCCATTCAAGGTAATAGTGGAGCTGGGAACCGCCGCGGTGCCTTGACTGGGCGAACCTCCAAGCACTTCGCTCGCCGCGATTCTCGCCTGGGCAATCATGTCTCGTTGGTATTGTTGAAGTTTACGGCGGACTTCCGAGTCTTGCCGTGAAGATGACCTGAAGGCCTCGCGCGTGGGAATGTGACCCTCTGATCTTGTTGACGATACACGGCTCGGAGGCCCGGAAGCCCCTATGCGACCGTCTTGGCTACTGCTCTGCTCGTAGTTCGAAGGGTAGTACTTGCCCATTGGCAAGGATGTATCGTGAACGCCGCTGGGGAGGTACGAAGTGACAGGTGTGTTGACGCTGGATGGTCCTGAAACGTCGACAGCGCTCATGGGGGAGAGGTGGATTGATGGCGCCATGGCTGCAGATCGGGAAGCGCCACGGAGGTCGGCTTGAAAGGAGGAATCGACAGTGAGAGAAGAGGCCTTATGCTGAGGCAGTCGACCTTCGGTTCTGGTGGATTGAGGGCGTGAGGTAGAACCCTTGAGATCTTCGTGGAACGAGAAGTAACCACTGTGAGGCAGTGTTAGCACATAATACTTGATGTTTCAGTGTCAAAACGAAGTGATTACGAGAAATAGCTAGGTGGAAGCTAAAGTGGATGGACAGAAAGTGCAAAGAATAGAGAGTTTAGTTTGGCTTGTTCGGGAAGGACGGTGAGGTGGCGGCGGGATGGGAAATTATCGCTTACCCAGGGACGTCGCCACGGGCTGACAAAGGATCGGGAGGTGTGGGCGTGCAGGCAGGAGCCGAGTTTATCTTTCGAAGAGTACTAGTCGTGGGAGATAGGTCAAGGGGAATTGAGCGAGTTCGATTATATCGTGCAGATTGAAGAGAAGATAGGTCGAGAAGGCATGGTGCGGATGATTCGCCTATTAAGAAGAGCCCCAAAGGCAGATTAGTCTCGAGGTATCCTCTTGAGAACCTAAGCAAGGAACATGGATATGTAAAATTCCGATCAAGCGTCTTGGGCCAAAAAGAAAAAATGAAATGCGTAAGGGGAAGGAAAATACACTATGGGCATGACGCAACGGTAAGGGTCCCTTGTGGCCATGCGAGACGGGAACGAACTTTCTGGGAGAGGATGAAAAAAGGGCTTAGGGCCGGGGGTGACCCCGTCGATAACAGAAATGAGAGTGAATGATGACGATGTTCTGCCATTTAGCGGGCAGGGTCCGTCCCGGCCGAGTGAACCAAGGCCGCCGCTTAGCAGACAAACAGTAACTCAGCGTTCCCAGCCCGTCCGGCCCCTCCCCACCACCTCAGCCTGGAAGCATCGCAATCCCATTACTTCACCGCGTCAGTTCCGCTCCTCATCCTCCGAGGGGGGCGGACCAGACCGAACGCAGTGAAGGGACCTCATGCTGACACCGACGGAGCGTTTGGTGCGTCCAGAAGACAACGCGGTGGCGCGCCATCCCCACTCCCCAATGCCCCAAAGACACCACCTGATTCCAGCGGCACAGCCCAAAGGTTTGGAAACGTCAGGCATGGAAGGCCTTGGGCCTTTTTGCACACAATGCCATAGTTCTCAGGGCTTTGGTCTCTGGTCATGCTGCAGCGAGCGAGCGAGCGGACGAACGCGAGGTAAGCACTACCAGCACCTCACCCTCACAACACACGCAAACACTCGCACACGCAACCATCAGGAGCGTAACATAATGGTGGACTTTAAGAAGTCGGTGACTCGGTAATGCGTTGAGTTGAGGTAACTGATGGGGGCGTTGCGCCGTCGTCATTTGACCCTAGCCAACTAGCTTTCCTGACTCGTCACAAGTCTGGGGACCTCAGTGCTGGATCGACTCGCTGAAGCACTGGGCAATTGGCGCCAACGTCCGTCCTTGTCGGCGCCGACGTTGCGGTGGCATTGACGGCCGGGTGCAGGTACCGGAGTGCATGACAGAAAACAGAGGCCGATGGCTCAACCGAAATTAACAACAGAGGAACAGAACAACTCACAGCCCCAGATGAGACATATAAAGGGCAGAAAATAGCAGACACCTGGGGCAAGCCTGCAATTGTGAACTGAAAACGCATGGAGTAGGCGGGGAAAGGGTCTCCAGAGCTGAGGTTGGAGATAAATCAAAAGTGGGAAACAAGTAGATGGCATAGAACAGCGACCTGACATATAACAAACAGTTGAAACATACCTTTGGGAGAGTACAAGTCGGGGGCCGTTGGCATTTTGAACCCATCCTCTCCTGACTTTGAAATTTCGTGCGCTGGCGTATTGAGCCCGGACATGAGCAGGTCGTCGGCGTCGGAGCGAGATCCTGTCGAGACCACCGATATATCTGAAGAGTTGGACAAGGTTCTTCCAGTCATTGCAGGTCGGGACCGCGCCCGCAAGTACGCTGGCGGTTTGAATGATCGACCCAAACTCGCCATGGTTGATTCCTCCTTTACGATGTCGATGGTTTCTAATGCCTGTGACAAATATTGTTCATGCCATGTGCCGTGCCGTGTCCCTTGTCGTATAAGGTACTTGGCGCAGATACTGCTCACAACCAAGGGTGGGAGGAAAATGGAAGCTCGACCGAGCTTGAGTAGATGAGTTTGAGGCTCTTGTTGGTGCCGATGTCTGCGTCTTCGTCTTTCGTCTCGAATGAGGTGTACGTGTGGTCGTTTTCTTGGCCAGCCTCCCTCGGTTTGAATTCTTTTGCTGGCGGGCGTTTGGGCTTCCAAGGCTCTCTCTTTAACTGCACGTCGCCAGCCGGGCGCAGGATCAGACCAGAGAAAGCGGGTAATTTGGTGGATATGTGAGGCCTGTGTGGAGGTGGATATCATGTAGGAGCAAGGGCATGCGTGTGTGCGGTGAGGGAGACAGTAGTCGCTTTTTCGTCCCCTCCCTCCGTGTTGCAGGTGATGGATTGCGGCCTGACAGGGGCCCTCTTGCAATTGTGGAATGAATGGCTGCGATGTGCTTGGACTTGTGCCTCTGGCGTATCTTTTGCCCACGACCGTGGTAAGTGGCAGTCGCTGTTGCTGGCTTTGAGTTGTTTCGTGTAGAAATGGCCAAAGTCAGTCGGCGCAGCCGTTGCGATGGTGTAGTTGATGAAGGAAGGACAGTAACGGATTTAAAGGCATCCGCTATTATTAGAGTGTAATGCTTCGCTCCTTGAAGGCGTTCATTCAGGGCTCGGCTTTGGTTCAGAAACCGGCTGGGACTCGTGTTGGGCAGACTGCAGGGTCCTCTGCGTTTGAGGACAGAAGAGATGATCTTTCTGCAAAGGGTCAAGAGAAATGGATTGCATCGAAGGATCAACGAAGAAGGCGCGTGGAAGGGTGTTGGTGTCTGGGTGTAGGACTCCGTATCTCACATCTCATAAGGGTATCCGTAATGGTGGGTGGGTTTTGGTGGGATGGTGCGAGATGCGGAGGCCGACCAAACGGAATGAGAGAGGCAAGGGGGGAACGGTTTCGAGGGTCTTCCGTTGCTAGCTTATTGAGGGCCTGTTGACTGTTGGCCGTTGATCCAGGTACCTTATCTTGCCTTGGCCGTTGACCGTATTGGAGGGGTCCAACACCGTCCGACCCGAGTGCCGTAAAACAAGTACGTACTTCGATAAAGCTTTGGAACCTGGAAGGTGGAAGGGAACGTATTCGGGTGCCTTGGGTGCTTGGGTATTATGGAATGAGTAACATCTTTTGATTGTCAGTCTTCCGTTAACTGGATATCGTAATTAATGATCTCATTTTTTTTTCTTACAGTCGTTCTGTTGTTTGACCATGCCATCTAAGTGTATTGTCAATTTGAGCATCCGTACGTTCCACATCCTTCATAGTTGTCTCTCCCTTCTTCTTGTGCCCAAGATCGGGCAGGCACCGTCTTTCCCGCAAGATGTCTTGCTTGGTAAAGCTACCTCTCACCTGCCTTGAATTGAAGTATGTACGTATCCATTGAACCAGACCCGTCACGGTAGGTAGATATCCGTGCGAAATTGCGCATCTGTTTGACAGTTACGATGCGAATGCTAAGGCAGAGAGGACCAGAGGGCCTTGCCGTGATAAGATTTCACGTGGTGGCTCCTTCGATTGTCAAACATCTACGGACACTGCGATTTGAGGTTTCTAATTGAGCAAGTGCGAGTTACCGTAATCCTCTGACCTTCTATCCACACTCCAAAAGGTGGATTCAGCTAAGCTGTCTTACTGAGGTTGGCCATAGTCATCACATAACCTACACTATCTTGACTTACATCAAGAGCCAAATCATCCAGCTAGCATGGAACTGCTGCCGTCGATCTCTCCCGTCGATCGACGCCGGTTTTCTAAGCCTGACGAGAACCACATCAAGGCCGCGGGCACGTCCAGTCGACCAAGCCCTCAGACAACATACGAGCAGCTTGGACCCCTTGATCTGTCCTATCCCATCTCGTGGCCCGCAATGCTCGATCCGGACAATCTCGCACATCATTGCTCAGGTGCACCTTGAGGCTCCTATGTTGGTGTGTGAGTGCCGTCAGAGTAACGACACAACCATGGTGTGCTAACCAGTTACGCCGGACCCCGGATGATACAGAGGAGAAGATCGTTCTTAGCAATCCCGATACCCATGGCTTAGAGCCTGTGGCTGCGTGAGCAGGCGAGTGGCAATATCACGTATGTCCATAAAGGTGAGAGTATTCTCCTATTGGGCTGTAACGGTGGCCGCTGATTCAGACGGTTTCCGTCTGCCATCCGTCCCTAGCTACTTGCGGTATCTGAAAAGCGATCAAAGTACTTCTCCAGCCGAGCAATGCCATCAGAAAGGATTCGACTGTACCACCGTGCCACTTGAGGCACCACTGGAGACGACCCACGCCGGACTAAGAGACAGTTGACGTTCGGTTGAATCGGTTCAACGCTCCCGCACTGGCTAGCCGGAGTACGCGGGACAGGAACCGACCGACGTCCAGAGACGGCATTCAGCAGTTGTCTCTTTTACCCCTCATGCTCTCTCCTCCACTTGCCGCAGTACGGAAAGAGTCGTGTGCGAGTAGCTTTCTCCCTTACCGTTTACGACCCCCCTCCGCCTACAGGCTTTCGGTCCTAGCCGATGAAACCTCCGCATCGTCGGGCGTTTATGACTCTTGACTCTGTCCCGCTGTTACCACAGGCGGGGCCCACGTTGGGAGAGGCAGGGAGCGGAGGCTGTCTTGTTAGTGTACATAACGCTAGAGGAGGACCAGAGGCGGAGGGTCTTGGGATGCCCACTGGATTCATCCATGATCCAATCACCCAATGCATGTCCGGGGCTTGATCTCTGAGGCTTTGAATCGGAAGCAGCAAAAACAGTGCTGATCTTGCCGCCGATCGCTACTATCTTCTCAAGTTTCAACAGCCGCAGGGCCCCATGTGCTTTTTAATGGGTCGACTGTTGCCCAAGGTTGGAGGCGTGTGAAAGGATACAGCGGATGTCACGAAACGGCGAGTCCTGCCGGCTCACTCTCATGCCCTGGGTCTCCCGGCCTTGGTCGATACTGAAGTCTCACTTTGCCGACTGCCGCCTTCGCTGTCGTCGGTCGCTCTGACTCTACAACAGGGAGCGTCAAAGCGCACTGACTTCCCCGGGTCTCCTGTAGTTTACATCCCGTTTGCGGCTCTCCAAAGGTGGGATGAAGATCAAGCCTCAATGATGTCCGCCAACAAGTGCTCTGCTCGTTCTTAATCTGACAAAGACAGAGACCTCATTCCGCTGGTATTTGCGGCCCAAATTTCCAGTTTCCGAAGCGTCAATACGCGAGGACCTCTCCGGGGCGATGGGCCTGCTCAAGATTGTTTGGCCGAAAAGTTTTCTGAAGCGCGCCACCCCTCGCCAATATCTCGTAGAGATAGCCAGCGACGAGCGGACTGTCAGGGTCGCCACAGACACGACGTCACAGCGCAGTGGATGCGCGACGTTGCTTAGGTAGTGTCTGCGGGGTTGGAAAACATGAACCCTGGACCCCTTGCTTTTTTCCTATGTACTAATGTAGGACTTTTGAGGCGCCAGGCCTGGCGGTACCTGGCAGTCAGTCATGCAGTCCACTGTATCGATTTGGTTGAAAGAGCGGCAGAACGGCTCTAGTACGCTAGATTTCAGGAGGAACTCCTCCGGGCTGTGCATGCTGGATGGGGAGAGCGTTTTCATGCACCCACCGCACGGTACAGCACTCGGCTCAAGGGTTCCTTGAGAGTTTCTGGGGCCGTCCGCGATGGGATGGATGAAAGGGACTGGAGGGCGCAGCATTCTTGTAGAGTGCCCCTGAAGACGGACGATCCTGTAGGGAGGCCCGAAACTCTAAGGAAGGCAGAAACGCGGGGCCGCTCACCTCCGGCAGGGACGGCTGCGCCGGCGCCGACAACGGCGCGGCGTGTACGACTCAGTCGCCAGGGTCTTCAGGGGGGAACACACGGTCACCCGTGCCAGGACCGGCCCCGGCTAAACGGACGGTGCGTAGGATCGAGGATTATTTGTTTTTGACTAATCTATTCGCAACTTGAATTTCTAAACGTGTGTCTAGTCACCGATATACTCTCCATCGCATCTCACGTGGATATGTCTGGAACCTAGTTGCAAGGTGTATGGTGACAAGTCTCATACTGCCTTTGCAGAGCAAGTAAGTCAAGAGGCAACCACAACATTGTTTCTAAATTAATCACGGCCCATTCGGACAACATGGTATCCGAAGACGACGACCGACTCTAGGATCTCTTGTAGGGGTTTGAACTTTGAAAAGAAAGCAAGAATACAAGATAAACCTCGCCAGGGTTCTGGTATCGTATTTGCGGCAGAATAAAATACTCCAAAAACACCGGCCTCGTAACAACAACATCATGACCGGACCCGGAACGGTCACCTCGAGGTATACGGGGAAGTCTTCCGTATGCGCTCTTTGTAAAGCAACCCCCCCCCCCCCCATACTATCCCATTCTGAATTAACTCGGTAGACGAGCTCTATCCGCCTCTGGGTGTGTTGGTCCATTGTTCGCTTTGCAACATCTCGTTTAGACCTTTCCACGGCCGGTGAATCGGGTGCGGCGCTCGCGGTGTCTCCACCAGTAGGCGGCGGTCGCCAGGGCGCTGACGAGCCAGAGGAGGGCGTTGGCCAAGTCGACCCATACGGCGTTCTTCATGCGCTGGATGCCGCTGTCGCCCTCTGCGTTCTCCTTGATGTACATCTGGCAGGTCACAAGTCAGCAAGGCTGCTTCAACAGATAGAGTAGGTTTCAGTAGGGAAGCTTGGGGATGGCACGTACATTACCAAAGAGACCGAACAAGGCGATCCAGAGGATGAAGAGGATGGCATCCCAGATCCAGACGATGGCGAAGCGCAGGATGAAGGGGATGAAGTAGAGCAGAGCCGTAACGGCGGAGAGGGCGCCGACCACAACAGCAAAGACCTATTTTTATTTTGTTGTTAGCTACTCGTTCTTCGTCTGAACCGTGCTTCACCCGTGACAACATTGACGGCTTTTCCCCCTCGGTATCGTCGCATAGAATAAAACAAACACCAGACTCACCCATTTCCCGTCGGTGTAGCTCCCCTCGCTTCTAGCGCGGTTGAGGTCGACGGCGTAGAGGCCGCATACGGTGACGGCCAGGACGAACTGGAAGAAGTGGAGGACGGAGAAGGCGAGGTAGCTCGCTGCCATGCCGAAGAGGCCCATCTTGGCTATGTTTATCGGTTAACCGCTCAGGAATGGGTGAATAAGTTTTTGGTGGATTCAGCTGGCGTTTCGACGACGGTGAGTAGAGGTTGGGAAGGACGACAATTGGGTTCTCTGGGGAAGAGGGTGTTGGAGGGGGTCTTATTCAACTTAAGCAGCGAACGAGGTTGTTTTTCTACGGGAACAGGCGGTGGTGGTGAAGGTAACCTTGGAAGGTAAGGTAGTGATGACACCAACCAAGGTCAAGGCAAGGTCAGATAGAAGGGTAGCAGCGCCAATACCCTTAGTTTAATCACACCACGTCCACGAGTGGGAAGGGAGGCGCTAGGGTGTGGAAAGAAGACAAACAGGTTGATCGCCATCTTGATTGTCTCAAACCGGTCGATTCACCCAGAGTGCCAGAGTGCCAGTGCGTCCTTGGTTGGGAAAAGAAAGCTGCAAAAAAAAATCTGGGAAGATGGGAGTTGGTCCCCTATGACGCAGCGTGATGTCTTTAGCGCGGACGACGAGCCAGTTAGAGACGCGACTACCACCATTAGGCGGGTTCGCGTAGTTTGGTGCAGGGGGTGCAGGAGGTGCTGTCATTGGATGTCCGTCCCTCTCTAGGTAGGTAAGTGCCTTGGTTACATAGCCCTGGGAGGTCCGCTCCTCGTGGTTGAGGGCTTGAGGGCTCACTGGCTGGCTCAGGGAGCTATCGACGGGCAGGTGCCAGTCACGCCAGTCAGAGCTGCTGCAGCTTTGGGAAAATCTGCACGTTGTTGCTGGCATGCGTCAGAGGAAGGCCCATCGAGGACGTCAGGTCCAGGTCGGTCAGGTACGGGATGAGATGAGATACCAAGGAGGAACATCTTGTTCCAGGGCCCAGTCGCCTCAAGAGAATCAATCATACAGCTACGTACGGATACATATTGCGCTAATCATGACTTGGGGGAAGAGAATAGGTACGCACACAACATCATCGGTAACACCTGAGCAAATCACCAGGTCTCACTTCAGCTGTCCCGGCTCGAGCCAGCCAGTCAGTCAGTTGATCCAAGTAGGCTAGTGGCAGATTGCTTTCATGACATGGACTGGTCGACTGGGCCCATGGTCGATGTGACAGGACCCAAATTCGACCTAGACGCTATGAGGTTTCGAGCACGTCCTTGCGCTACCTACCCTTTTCCCGCTGTCGTCCTTCTCAAATGCTCGTGGACGGCCCGAACCTGGCAGTGTCGGAAACAAACCTCGGACGGCACCTGCGTCTAATGATGACATGTATGATCGATCTCTCACGTTAACTCAGGATGCTGACTGGTCATGTTTCTGATATGCCGGTCGACACTGCGTGTGAGACTGGTTGAACCGGAGCACTGGGTTCCTAGACAGATTGACATACATCTGGGTGGCCGTCATATTGTTTACCTCGGACGGGTGATGTAGAAGCAACTCTGGTGTTTACTACAACTAGAAGCGATTTTCCAGTGGTTAACATGTGTTCATCTTGCCCCTGTACACCACATATCCACTCCCTCATGCAGGATACGGAAAGAATTGTTAGTCAGTTCTCGGTGAGAGAGGGCAACCTAGATTAGTTGACCTTGACTTGATGCTGCTGCTGCTTTTCCACCCACGCCCAAAGGCGCGACGCATGTTGGCCCAAAGGTGGGCAGGTCCGAGCCTTACCCAACGACATGCCTCGGATGCCGCAATCCTCCCCCGCAGAGGCCACATCCGACGATGCCCGCCTACCGCGGTGCGCGCATCTACAGACTGCGGATACACACCGCCATAGACCAAATCCCGTCCACGCCGTTGTTGATCATCTCGTCCGTCTCACAGCTTGTACATTGATTCCTCGCGCGTCAGAAGAATCCTTTCTCCAGCTCGTATCAGAATCCACAAACCACATGGGACAAGGTGACAAAACAAGACAACAAGATACACACAATGACGGAACCACGCCCCAAAGTCATCCTCCCCAAACCCCCCTTCCACCCCATCCCAGGCCTCCCCAACTTCCGCGACGCCGGCGGCTACCCCGTCGACGCCCTCCCGGCCGGCCGCATCGTCAAACCGGGAATCCTCTTCCGCTCCGCCGAACCCTCCCGCCTCACTGACGACGGCGTTGCCCGCCTCCAGGACCTCAACATCACCCACGTCTACGACCTCCGCTCCACCATTGAGCTCGAGCGCCTCGCCCAGGCCGGAACGAGCTGCGACGTCCGCGAGTGGCCCGGCGCCACGCGCATGTTTGTCCCCGTCTTTCGGGACATGGACTACGGCCCCGAAGCTATTGCCTTACGGTACCGGAATTACTCTAGTAACGGGCCCGAGGTGAGTTTTCTTCAACAGCCCCTCCTTCACCTTTCCTCCTACCCGCCCCGGTGACCGATTTGAGGGAACGCCTCATCACCTTGTACAAGTATGTGATGTAATTCTAAAACAATGTCTCTGTAGGGCTTCACAAAGGCCTATACCGACATCCTCCGCGCCGCCTCAGAAGCAGATCACCCCAACGACCCCTTCCACACAATCCTCTCCCACCTCGCCTCCCCCGAACCCCCGACCCCGCTGCTCATCCACTGCACCGCCGGCAAGGACCGGACGGGCATCATCTGCGCCCTCATCCTCAGCCTGTGCGGCGTCTCGGACGAGGTCGTCGCCCACGAGTACAGCCTGACAGACATCGGTCTCCAGGACCGCAGGGAGGAAATTATCCAGCACCTCCTCGCCACCGAAGCCATGAAAGGGAACCCCGAGGGGGCTAGGCGCATGATTGGATCTCGGTATGTGCTTTTTCCTTCACTCACCCATCCACCCACTTATTTGCTTATACTTATACCTATGCTAAAACCCCGCCCAGGAAAGAAAACATGCTTGCGACGCTGGCTGCCCTCCGCGAGGAGTACGGTTCAGTCGAGGCCTACGTCCAGAACAGATGTCGTCTCTCGCCAGAGGACATCAGCCGTATTAGGTCAAACCTAGTAGTGGATGCTGACGACGGGCGTAAAGTGGTTGACTGGGTCTCACACACAAAGTATTTGCTTTGAGAAAAAAGGGCTCATTGGAAAAAAATAACATAAAATTTCTTGCTAGGCTTGCTGAGGCTTCATCTTTTGAAGCGCGTGCCCTTCCCGCTTGAGTCCGTCGTCATATAGGGTTACATGTATATAATTACAGTTGATAGACACAGGACGCTTTTATCCTAAAGCGCCCAACACAAGAACTGAGCCAACATGACCCCAGTTCGTCTTCTGATTGGTTTGGATGGCTGTCGTGAGCCCCCTCCTCCTTCGTCTCCAGAATGCCGTCGCCGTTTGTGATGTAGTCGGCAACAGGCAGTAAGGTATGGGCTGTACATGTTCAAGGCACCGACGTGGGAATCTTCACCTCGCCCTTCCTGCGGTCATAGAAGGGGACACCGTATCTCCAGCCAACGCCTCCCCTGCTGCGGCCGTTCTTGCCGACGGTCTCAACATTCATCTCCTTGAAGCGGAACTCGAAACGACCGGTATCAACACGCGTCGTCTCCTCTTCAGCCTTTTCGGAACGCTTGCGCTCTCTCTCAATCAACCTATCCTCCTGCGCCCTGGTATCGGCGCGGAACTTGCGCGTCAGCTCTTTTCGGTCGCCGCCGTTGTGAGCCGCCCTCCTCATGTCAATGAGCTCCTTGTGGGGTGAGCGATCGTCAATCGATAGCATGTTTCTATGGAAGGCCTTTGCGGCGTCTTCTCTATTGAATTGGCGCGACTCCGACACGGGCACGAAGAGTTGTTGCATCGTGAGCTTGTGGACGTGGATCTCATTCACGGGCTCGTGAGGAATCTGTTGTCCTCCGGTCTCCTGCTCTGCGAAAGGAGTTTGGGGCAGCATGCCCATGACGGCCTGTGCATAAGGTCTGGCCAGTGGTTTGCGCTGCGAAGAAGTTCATTCTCAAGTCAGCAAAGACTGCAGTCTAGAATGATTGTGCGATTGTAATGTAGAGAAATGTAAAGTAGCAAATCAGAGAGGCTCGCAGTGCCAAGGTGTAACCATATTGTGCGTCTTCAAGACTAATCGAATTTTGGAAAGTTGATCATCATGATGCTGGGGAGGAGGTTCAATCCCATCGAGGGATTTGGGGGTTGCAAAACAGAAAAATGTAGGCTTACCTCTGTTATCCACTGCTTCTCGATCTCCATCATCCGCACTACGGCAGCGACGCGGCGAACATCGATACCCAACTCAGCCGAAACAAGCTTCAACGACTCCTTGGCCGTCTTGACCCTCCTGAAGACCTCTTCCCTCAGAGCCTCGCTCAGCACGGGTTCACTCTTGAAGAACGGGTTCATCGGGAAGGGCTGGTCGAAGCCGCCCAAGTAATTGGGGCCCTGGCCCTCGGCATCCTGAAACCTGCTACCTCTTTTCTTGAGGAAGTCAAACATCCTATGTTGCGCCTTGCTCCTTCTCGACTGAATCGGCGTTGTGGAAAAGGCGCACCGCAATGCTGGTGCAGCGTACGCAGCATCGCACCATTTGGTCCCGAGGACCAATGGCGACAATGACGAGCCCGCTCGCGACGCCATTGTGTGTGTGAAGCAAAGAGTGTTGTTCTGGACGCAAAAGGCGCGCCTGGATTGCACCTTATTACGGCGAAGCAACCATTGAGGAAGCTTGGGTATAACGAAGTGTGGTTGTTTTGTGAAGAAGGGAGACTTTTTAAAGCTACGACTGATTTTTCCTTCGTTTTCTTAGGACAATGTGCACGGACCATATTGCGGATAATTTGCCTTGGTCAATTGGCCTGGTGCCTTAGGACGGAATATAGAGCCGTTTCCCATGCTCCGGTCTCCACCTACCGGTATTCAGCCTCCGTCTTCCGGTATCCAGGTTCCAGGTTATCCCGTCCCGTCTCGTTCAGTAGACGGAAGTAGGTACCTAGATCAAAACGGGTGCCTCCCGTCACTTTCTCTACCGGGCAATCCTCTCCCGATCTCATAATCAAGGCATAACCACTCATATCCCTAATATAGTACGTTGCTATGCATGCAGTCGTGATCAATACGTGTCTTGTCTCAGCAAGGTCTCTTTTGTATGCATTAGTTAATCCATTATGATTATTCTCTCATGCATACGCGCTCTATGGTATCATTCTGCGCGTCCCTCTTCGTATATTCCTTGTGGGGCATCTCTTAAACCGAACCATTCTGCCAATGCAATCAAAGACCAGTAGCCATAAACAAGGTGCAGATCCCCTGCAACACAGATGAGCACCGAGCCTGCTGAAACCATGCCTCAGAGGGGAGTCCGTATGTTGCTATCATATGTTCATTAAGCCAAGTCCCATGAGAGACTATTGGAAGAAAAGACTCCGCCTCGTCAAAAGCTCGCGGTACCATCATTACTGTGGCCTTATGCCTAGGTAGGTGTAGCGAAAGCCAATGTCACCTAGCTACCATTCCCTGCTAAAGCATGCTGGCGTTGCTGTACTCTTACGCCGGCACCGCCGAAGTCATCGACAAGCGATTCTTCTTTGCCTTTGTCTTCAACGCGGCCGATTTCTTGGCTTCGGCCTCGTCATTCTGCTGAGAGAAGTCTTTCCATCTTCTCCAGCCATCAAAGTCAATGAGTGCTTGCATGCAGCCCCATTCCATGACTTTCCTCTCTAACCAAACAAAGTTTACAGGCTGTGATAATCATGTAAGCACAATGGGCAAGTAGGTATGGAAGAGTAGAAACACTGACCTTGGTAAGGAAATCGTTGCAGCCAGCCGCCAAGGCCTCATGTCTGTCACTCTGGAGGGAGCTGGCAGTGAGGGCCACGATAATGACCGGACTTTTGAAGAGCTCCATATTGGTCAACTTGTCCTTCTCCTCTGGCTCGCCATTCGGGGCTTCAGGTGCGCTCCCTGCTGACGAAGAGAAGACACCAATTGAGTTGACTCTCTCCAATCTGCGGATCTCCCGGGTGGCTTCCAGTCCGCTCATGATGGGCAGTTGAATATCCATCAGAACAAGATGGAAACCGCCGGTCCTCCACATGGTGACGGCATCTCGGCCGTTGACGGCCGTTTTCCACCTAACCTTCAGACGCTTGACAAAAGCCTCAAGCAGCTTGAGGTTGATCGGGTTGTCCTCTACGATCAACACGTTGATGGGTGGCACGCCGCCATTCAATATGCCAGCCGGCAGAGTTGGATGATCTACTGTTTTCTTCTTCTTAGGCCGAGAACTTGCTGGCCTAGGAGAAGCAATCCTGGGCGGGGGAGTAGCAACTCTTGCAGGTTGTACTTCCGGAGCGGGTGGTGTTGGAAGTGGCGGAGCAGCCGGTTGGGCGTTGGATTGCTCTGAAGTGTTCGACTGCGTCCTAGAGGGCGGTAGGCGTGGGTGGAATGAGTGGGTAGGATGCGCAGCAGCGACTGCTGCGGCCGCCATGGACTGTGTGTTGACTTGATTTAGTATCGTAGGTGAGGAGGTATGGGTTCTTCCAAGGCGAGGGCGTTCTGGTCGTTCCCTGTATGCACGAGACCTCGTGCCTCCCGGGGAGGGTATTGGCGGTACTTGGCCGGTTCCAAGGATTGCAATCGAGTGTTGGGTGTGCGCTGTAAGAGCGTGCGCTGGGTGAACTGGGTGGGCAGGATGCGAGGGATGTATTGCAGGGACGGTAACAGGAGCGACGACCGGCACTGGTAGGTTTGGTGATGGCAGAGCAGCAGCGTTTGCAACAGGAGGGAAGTATCCTTCGCCAGCCTCAGAGGGCCGGCCTTCGTCATTGTAGTAGATTGTTGTAGCATGCGTCGGAGCACGTGGTGATGGTCTCGGTGTGCGCCGGGCTGGGATATCGATAACCAGAGCCTCTTCAACATTTTGGCCACCGGGGAAGTAGGCATCGAGTGTACGGCCCACGGGCTCTTCGGGACCTAGCATACGATCCTGTCTCTGCTCCCGTGGGCATATCCGTAGTGTGAGGTCGGGAGAATCAAAATGCCTACCCAACGAGTTGGCATACTTTCGTAGAATCATGTCGCGCACATCATCGACCAGGTCGTCCTCGTTGACGGTGATGATTGTGGCAGAAGCGCCGGGGCGCCTAACCCAGACCTTGCGGGTGACCATGTTTGCGATGTTGGGGAGCAAAGAATCGGCGCTGGCTGGCCTAGCTTCGTTTTCGACACGTCCTTCGAGTAGGTTTCGAATTAGAGTGGTTTGACGATTGGGTATTAGACTTTGTCGTCGGGGAGGCGCTTCTGGGCGGGATGACAACGGCGAACTCGGTAGGATGGCTGTTGCAAGAGGCGTCGGGGTGCCGAGGGCATGGCTGAGGGGATCGTGTTGATCGTCGTTGAGGTCCTCGGCAGAGACCGCCTGGAGGGTAACAGTGGGAGCCGCGCCAAATTTTGGCGGTAGTGGCTGGTGTGAGTGATGCGACTGCGACAGATGAAGTCTCTGCTTGTTATCGTCAAATCCCGGTGGAGTTTGGTCTTCGTGGATGCTTGGGAGGTTGTTGATGGCAGTGGGAGCTGCAGCAGAAGCAGTGGTTATTGCGGCTAGGTGTAGGTCGTTGCTGGCAGTCAGTTCGCTAGCCAAGCGTCCATGAGACGCGGCGGGCGGCATTGCCAGCGAGTCAAGGCTGAGGTCGAGGTCGGGGTGTGGCTTGTGAGCGTCCTGATCGTCCCCAGTCCCAGCCGAAGTGTCTCTGACCTTGTTGCTGGCGCTGGCGCTGGCGCTGCTTGCGGGTCTTTGCTCGTTGTCGCTATCCGTAGTAGTAGTTGTGGCGATGGGATTCTCTTCCTTTACCAAAACCTCGTCGCTGCTGAGAGGTGCATCATGACTGTTATTTTCATCATCAACATGACTGTCGTGGTTAATTTCGTGCCCGTGGCTTTGTTTTTGTTGGTGGTCCAATAGATGGGACTTGGACGAGGACGACGACTGTGGCGGGAGCTGACCTTCCTCACTGTCGGCTTCTCCCTCTGCAGCCCCAGCAGCGGCACCCCCAGCCGTAATTGCCTTCAATTTCGGCTGCAGCAAGTGGTCGCCTGGGCTGCTGCCGGGGGGTTGTGGTGTGGTGGACTGTGGCTGTGCCTGCAGGTGATGGTGTGGCTGGTGTGGAGTCGGCGAGCGCGAGGGCAAGGGCGAGATTGGCGTGTGAGGCGGGTGCTGAGAGCTTGCTCTGGACCTGGGAGCCGAAGCGGATGCAGCGGCCGAGGATTGCCGTGTGAGACTCGTCCAGGTCCCATCAGTTGTCTGGGAGTTGTGAGCATCGCCGGTGCTTTTGTTGGAGGCTAGAGACGGTGCAGCCGAATTCCTCCGCGAGAACTTTGCCCGAAGACGAGCTCTGATATCCCCAGCAGTACCCATGGGGATGGGAGGGTCACATTCAGTGTGCGAATGGGGGCGAACTTTGGATTTTTTTTTTTTTGAGCGGGACGGGGTACGACGGTACGTTGCTGAAATTCGGGATGCTAAGGTTATCGTGTCTTGCGCGTCTTGTCGCGTGGCCGCCGCCGTTGCTGTGGACGTGATGGTAGCCCTTTTGCTGATGGACTTTTGTTCTGGCGGGTTGTCTCCTTCGATGATGGATCAAGTGGACTGAGGTTGAGACACGCCGAGAGGAGGAGGAACGGATGGGACGGGTGGCATGAAAGGTGAGTGAATAAGTGGTATCAGCTGCCTCCCCAACTGCGGCGAAGAGGAGGAAGAGGATGAGGAGGGGAAAGGTCGATTCTTCCAACGTAGATGGGACACGGTGAAATACGGTATGATACGGTGCGGCGAGTTGACAAAAGTGGAATGTAAGTGTGGTGAGTACAGAGTATTAAAGGGGGGTGACGGGCACCTGGGGAATTGAGATGAAAGACAAGACAAGAAACAAGATGTGATGAATGAGTGAGATGGGCCTTGGGAAAAACAAGAGACGAATGAATAAGGCGTCGGAGAGAAAGACAGAGAGGAATGAGAGGGTAATGGAGTTGGAAACTTGAGATACCCTACTCAGAGACAAGAGGCAGAGACTAAACGGGAAAAAGCAAGACGATGCAACAGAGACCAAGTAGAAATGGTGCAAGATGCCTGGCTTTCCCGTCCACTAAGTGTCAATGCGAATGGATGTGAACCACCAGGTCAAGTCCAGTCAAGCGCCGATGGGCTGGCTGTCATATCCCGGGGTTGCGCTGTGGTTGTAAATTGTGGAGGGAGACTTGAGAGACAGACACAGGATTACAGACAGCAGAACATCCAGAGATGCCTTGACAGCCTAATACCAATAATATTCATTCGTAGAGAGAGAGAAAGAGAGCAAACGACGCGTGGGATGGGATACCCATGCGGTTGCCATGCCTTGCAAAGTGCCAGCCCACATGAATGGTCCATGGATCCGTAGACCATCCGTAAAAAGCTACCTAACCGGCTTCAATGTCCGGTCCAAATCCTGCTTTTTTTCCCTCCTCTGTATCTCATTTCCCGTTGACATCCAACGTTTTTGCTCGCCTTCCCCCTATTAATTGGCCGTGTTGCCCTCCGCGCCTGGCCACGTCGACGGTCGATGCGCCTCACAGCTCCACTTCACTAATAACCAGCCAATTGGCCTGTTTTGAGCAGCCCGACTGTCCCGTGCAATGTACCTTACTAAGTACTTCGTATCTTAGTACTGACATTCAAGTGGGTGACAAAATGGGATATCGCTCAATACCCTCCCTATCTCTTTTTCTACTGTTCCTATTACTACTACTACTATTATCATTGTTCTTACTATATCTAATTACACTCTCTTAGATATACTCTATAAAGAATATACAAGACCTTAAAAAATGATGAGAATCGAAATAGAGCTAAGTACTTCGTGTTGGGCGGCAATCCATTGAGTCTCCCACTTGACGCTAAAGAATTGGATATGGAAATCTGAAAGACCGGACAATTCCATAAAACGCCCTATTAACTACTTGTGCAAGGATGAGCGCCTGAGGATACCCTCATTCATCAGCCACAGACCAGGTTTCTTTAGTACGTGCCCTTCCATCGAGATCTTGCACCCGCCGCCTCGCCCGAAATCAAGGATAAATCGGCCGGTAGGCAAAAGTCGATCTTCGGCAAGGTATCCTGCACGTCGTGAATGACTTCGTGGGGTTCTGCAAGTTATCAAGTCGTGCGAGTGCATGTTGTCCTGCAGCCATGTCACCGAAAGATGTACTGAAGATTCGCGTCTGACACAGGAGGGACCTTCCTCCAGTGCTGAGGTACCTATGTCGCGACCCACATTTTAAATAGTGACATCTTTCATTGCTGAAGGTAGCCGTAATCAGACACAAACATCTACGGATACAATTTCATCCAACCCACCTCATTCTCTGATGCCATTGTCAATGGACCTCGTCTAGCGTCAAGGTTGCCTCAGACCACAGCTGTCATACTATTGCACAGCACCGATATTTGCTCCCGGAAGCACTTGGCTTAACTTAAAGATGCCCTCCTTCACAGAATCCGAGCACCAGCCGCAAACTCTACCCTTTGAGAAACCGACACCACGTCCACCCAGGTCGCCAACAGTAGCCAACAACATTCGGTCTCGGAACCGTCGTCGAGAATATCTCGAGAGAAATCCAAAGTACTTCTCCGATGCTGAGCACGAGCTGGCTGGTCCGTCTCTTCGCATCCCCTTTCTCCCTCTCTTTCTCCTGAGCGGTCTTAGTGCTATCGCACATTGCGGGATCGTGTTTGCTTCATCATCAGCTCAGATACTAACATTCCTCCCAGACCCCCTATTATATGACAGCTTGGTTCGCAAGTTCCAGACGCCAGCCGAGCGTGAGGTCGAAGGCAAGGCCAAGGGCTACTCCGGGGTTTTAGAAAGCTCCCTGCTCAGAGGCGAGGCTCGCCTAGCTGACCTCAAGTCATCAACTGATGACACTTCGACGGCGGAGCCCGCGAGAGGCTTCACAACCGAGGCCGATTTTTCCAAGACAAAGACAAAGGAAGAAGGCCTTCAGAGATGGCATGAGTTTCTCACAGAACGTTTTGTCCGCGGCCATGACGAGGATTTCGATTACAGTCTGATCGACGATAACGAAGATTACGACGTCATGGAGAGACGTGATGCCGAGGAAGCCTGGTTCGATGAAGAAGATCCCGAATGGGCCAGTGACGCAGACGAGGGAGTCGAAACCACACAGGGCCAGACCGGTATTCAGGATTTTTGAACGACTACAGTATGGAGGGCAAGTCCGGACCAGGACTGCCACTTGCCTGCGCATCAAGAAAGGGGCCCTGGGAGAATCCGAATCCTTGATGGCGAGCTATTGCGCGCTCGTCATTAGCAGTGCAGCATCTGAGCATCCTTTCCAGGAGCCGCACCACTGCTACTGTACTTCTGGCAGTTAGGCTGATCTTGCCATGCCTTGATACAAATGCTTGAGTGCAACTGAACCCTATTTCAGCAGCAGTCGGGAGCAAGAGAGAGGACAGCATCAATTACCAAGCCTTGGGCCTGGAGAGGACGCACCTTGACGGCCTCACCTTGGGCTTCCATACCTTTCCATCCCACGATGCCAACCAACCCAGTCGACTCTTCCACATACCTTGCTGACGCCGTTGGAAAGTCTATAGCCGAACGGACCGCAAAACTTCCCAATCACAAGTTCAGCGAGTCACCTCTGGCTCAATGGTAAAAGCGTCGGCGTTGCGTAGTCATAGGATCACAAATACTACCAATAACCCACCGACGGGGTTCGAGTCCTATGCTGCCTTGTGATTACGGCGGTAAAGCTCGGGTAGCGCGGGGTCTCGTACTGAAAGGGGCGAGATTGAGCGTCGAACATTATTTTTCTGCAGTTTTTGGCATCGATTTAGGTAACTTTTGGTGGTGGTATGATGAGTTCAAGAGGAAGCACTGCCTCATGCCGTCAATATGGCTTCACTCAAGACAAGATAGCACAAGAGACCTTTACATCTCCTCAGAGGTCTACGGTTAACCCACACCAGCATCCTGCACCTGTACAACAACGACTAGGTTCTGTCCTCCAACTTGTGGTGCGGGTGGATGTGCCCAGGATGGGGTAAACCGGGAAAATGCGCTGGGTAAATTCAAAGGCCGCTGGCTAGTCGTCCCGTGTTCCACTCTACCGGGCCAACATCATCACTTTCACATTCATCCACGCGCCTGAACCCCTTTGATGGTGGAGAATCCTGGAGATCAACTTTTTGGCATATAAACGGATGCCTCCCAAGGCTTTCTTCGCGCCCATCGATCTTTGCATAATCTCTTTAACCGTCTCTTCTCGTTGCAAATCGGCATCTGCAACAACATCCTATCCCCCCAAGATACCCAAAGTGGCATGCTTGATTTCCCCATTTGACCCCAATTCCACCGAACACTTTCAACACCCCGCATTCCCTCCCCCGCACTCCCACTTTCTCCCCTCCCCCCATCCATCCCACACATTCTCACGATGGCGCCCCTCATCAACCACCTCTACACAGCCGACCCTTCAGCCCACGTCTTCAACGGCAAAGTCTACATCTACCCGTCCCACGACCGCGAGACCGACATCAAGTTCAACGACAATGGCGACCAATACGACATGGCAGACTACCACGTCTTCAGCACATCCTCCCTAGACCCCCTGGAACCCGTCGTCGACCACGGCGTCGTCCTCAAAACCGAAGACGTGCCCTGGGTCTCGAAGCAGCTCTGGGCCCCCGACGCCGCTTACAAGGACGGGAAGTACTACCTCTACTTCCCCGCCCGCGATAAGCAGGACATCTTTCGCATCGGCGTCGCCGTCTCGGATAAGCCAGAGGGGCCCTTCACGCCGGACCCGGAACCCATCCGGGGCAGCTACAGTATCGATCCGGCTAGCTTCGTTGACGACGACGGCCAGGGATATCTATATTTCGGGGGTCTTTGGGGTGGCCAGCTGCAGTGCTACCAGAAGGGTAACGAGGTATTCGAGAAGCAGTGGCTCGGCGCGCAGGAGCCTAGCGGCGAGGGCGTCTACGCGTTGGGCCCCCGCGTGGCCAAGTTAACGGGCGACATGCACCAGTTCGACGGCGAGGTTCAGGAGATCCAGATCCTTGATCCGGCGACGGGCAAGCCTATCCTCGCCGACGACCATGACCGCCGGTTCTTCGAGGCGGCGTGGCTGCACAAGAGGGATGGGTTGTACTACTTTTCGTACTCGACTGGTGATACGCACTACCTCTGCTACGCCACCAGCGAGAGCCCATTGGGTCCTTTCACGTACGGGGGACGGATCCTCGAGCCGGTGCTGGGGTGGACGACGCATCATTCCATTGTCGAGTTCAAGGGCCAGTGGTGGCTTTTCCATCATGACTGCGAGTTGAGCAAGGGCGTGGATCACTTGCGGTCTGTAAAGGTCAAGGAGATCTTTTATGACAAGGACGGGAAGATTGTGACGGAGAAGCCATAGTGGGCGAGTTAATGATTTAGTCAAAGAAGTTAGAAGAAAGTAAATATATCTTGCGACACTTGTACCAATAACAAATCTTGAGAGACACTTTATGTGTTCACGGATATTTTGGGTTAATTTTCATTTACATCCTCATCATTTCTTCGCAACCTAGGCTCTTGCTTTCACTTCTGTCCCAAACTTTGTAAGATCTTCCTCCTCCATGAACCGGGCTAAAACAGCAACTCAAGATTTGGATAGAGCATATAATTATCTCACATTCGGGGATTTGGGGGGTATATTGTGTTAGATTGGAACGTTGTGTCCGTGACAAAGGAAATTAAAAGGGGGTGTTGTGCTCATCATGTTTGTGTGTTCTCCTCTTATCCAGAGGAAAGAAAATACGCCCCATACTGCTTGCTTCTCAACTTTCAACAACTCCAAAACGCAACTTATTCAACGCCTCTTCATACTTGGCCGGGCTGTGATCAATCAACATACTCGTACCGAACCGCACCTCCCTGAAGCGCGACTCAACGTCCCGCACGTACTTGAGCACTATCCGCTGCGCAGGCCGACCAATAGACTCCTCGTCCGAAACAAGAAAGGCATCGCGCCTCAGCACCCGCTGACTCTCCACGATAAACACCTCACCCGGCGGCAGCAGCTTTAGGCTCATCATGCTAGAGCGCAGCGTCGTCAGCGCCGAGATGCTCCATTTATCCTCGTCTGCGGCGGCCATGGAGGAGGAGCGCGAGCTGCTGTTGGTGTACCACTTCTCCGCCAGCCCGGACTGGAAAGCCTGCCATATCCGCTGGCGAACCTCAACTTTGGCCTCGTGGTTGTCAGACTTGAAAGCGAGGGCGACGGCCTGGAAGTCGTGCAGGACGCCGAGGGAGAGGAATGGGACGAGGTCGCAGCCGTGGACGACGCTGGTGACAAGACCGCGGGTGGCTTTGCGGAGGGCGGGGGACATTGTGCCCGGCGGGCCGTAGGCGTAGACGTGGATTGGGCGGCCCGAGGGGAGGCAGACGTGCGTGGTGTCTGCGTCGAGGAGGCGTCCGTCGCCAAGGAGGCGGCGGTGCGGGTCCGAGGTCGTGACGAAGCCCGTGCCTGAGGATGAGGGCTCGGCGAGCATGGTGCCGAGTAGCGCCGTGACGCCGCCGCCGAGGGAGTGGCCGCACAGGACGAGGCCGTAGTCGCTAAACTCATCGAGGGCCTCCTTGAGGGTGTAGAGGACGCGTCCGTCGCCGCCGTAGAGGAGGCGGCGGGCGGAGGCGTGGATGCCCTTGTGCACCTTATAGGACTTGCCGCGCCAGTAGAGGTTGTCGTAGTCGCAGGCCATGTCGGCCAGGACGTCCTCGAAGCCGAGGGTACCGCGGCACGCGAGGACGACGGCTTTGGATTCGTGGTCGAGGGAGATGTAGTGGACCAAGGGGACGCCGGTGCCGGTCGAGCCGGTGGTGTCGGATCCGCCCTGGGCGTCGACGAAGGAGGCGAGGAGGATGCTGGTGGATTCGGACTCTGTGTGGTGCGCAAAGGAGCGGATCTCGTGGTGTGTGTCGTCCAGCGCTTTGATTAGGGGCATGTCTTTTGAAATACCCATGAACTTAAGAAAGTTGGAGCCGTATGACGCCGAGGAGAATCGCATGTATCGCGTGATGTTTCGGAGCAGATGGAAAGCCGGGAAGACACCATCCACTGTGCCAGCCCGCCTCAAGGTGTCAATGGCCTCGGAGTCGGTGTATGCACTTTTCTGATAGTACGATGACAGAACCAGAGACGTCTGAGAGCCGGTATTGGCGATGCTGTAGAGACTCGGCGTGTTGACGTGGGAACGGGCCCTCCTGGACTTCATCGGCGATGGCGGCTTTTGATCGTTCATGTCCTTCTCTGACCGCGACTTGGGGATGCTAGGCCCACCTACACCGTCACGTCGGCCATATACCGGAGATTGGGGCCGATATCCGTCAAAGGCGTGGAAGGAGTAGGTGTCCGTTTGGGACACAATCGAGTCCCGACGCCGCTCGTGTACGGAAATGTAACTGGCTCGCGAGGAGCTGCGAGGTACAGGCGAGGGGTTGTCGTATTCCCGGCCTCGTGAGCTGGAGGCAGCAGTTGGGCCCATGGCCCGAGTCTGGGACGGACGGCTGGGCTGGGTGGAGGTGCGTGTTGTACCATTTCTTGCAGAAGTCTTGGCCGGTTGCTTAGGTTTCCCCGCGGGCTGCGAACTGCCAGTGCCGGTTCCTTCTCGATGAAAAAGGTTGGAAATGTTTGAGCTGGTACCCCTTTTCAAAGCTTGCCTGATGCCTCCCTTTTTCTCGGTCGTGGGCTTCTCTGATGGTTTGCTGCTTGACAAGGGCTCTCCTTTCGTCCTCTTGGGCTTGGTGGCTTCAGCATGAGAGGAGACGGCACTCTCCTGACGTGCTCGCACTGGTAAGGGGCCGAGGGGCGCGCGCTGTCGCTTTTGGTTTGGCGCATTCTCGGGACTCTGCTTGGGCGTCGGGATTTGAGAGACTCGACTGCCGGGCGATGTCGAGGGGAAACTAGGGCCAACCTTTGCTCGGCGAGGGGTCGGGTTGGATGTCACATCCGGCCTCGAGATACTGGATGGGGCCGAGGTCAGCGCCTTCTTGGGTGGTACGGCTGGCGGTTCGTCCTTTCCGTCGTTTCGACCGTATCCGTCCGACTCCTCGGTGTCGTCCAGTGATTCCACCTTTCGAGAATTGTCTTCCGCCTCCTCGAAGCCTTGGATCGTTGTGTTTCGATGTTTGCTCTTGTCAACTCTGTAGACAACTCGATAGGTTGGGACATCAGCAGAGGCTTGATGCCTCACCAATTGCTCCTTTGGACTCTCTGAAGATGGTAGTACTTCTCGTTCAACGACCTCGACGCCCGGAGGCGGCGTCAAAGTTGGGGGCTCGGGTCCGGTAAAGTCCACCGTTATCATCTTTCTCGTCAAGGTCGTTGTTGAGATAGAGACGCTCGTGTCTGCAGGCATGGACCGCATGATCTGATTCTTCAAACGGATTTCCGGTAGGTCGTAGTCGTCTTCGTCCTCGCTAGTTTCCCTCTCGCCATGTCGTTCGATGGTCGCTAGTATACCAGGACTTGGTTGGTCGCCTGGCATAGAAACCAAGATATCGGGACCCTTGCTTTTGTAGCGGCCTTTGTGCACCCCGTACAGGCTGTTTTCGTGGATGTCGACCCGCTCCCCGTCGTTGAGTACGACGACATCCCAAACGATTTCATCATGGCCAAGTCGTCTGGTCTCTTCATCGAGGAAACGTCGACACTTGCGCTGTAGGTAGGCCAACGCGCACAAGCCCATGACCAGATCTACAACACCCACACGCTCACCCTCCACACCAGTCGCAGGGTTCTGAAATTCGCGGCGAATCAGAGTAATGATGCTTGCAATGGCACGTGAAGAGTCGGTTGAGCCAAAGAACTGATCGAGAGACGAAAGAAGAAGCTGAGATATCTCTGAAGCGACGGAGATGGTAGTACTCGTCATCTGAAAGCCGGTCGTTGTCCAGAAAACAATTTGAGACATGGCACTATGCAAATGCTCCAAGCTCCTCTCCAGGACAGTTTCTGCATCTTCTCTGCCCAGGTCGCTGTTGGAGCGTACAAGCATATCTCTCCCAGATCTGCTCAGAATTCCCTCGAGTATGCCCCTGCTGAGCTCCAGACTGGATAGAGTGGTGAATTTGGCAGCATCGAAGCCGTACGAGCTGATGAGGGTGCCAACACGGATTGCTAAACAAGTTGAGCGAGTGGCGAGACTAACGGCCTTTGCTATGGGACTCGGTAGCACAGTTCGTCCTTCCTGGTGAGAGTCGAGAGGGACGTGGATCAGACTGTGAGAGTGATCGTCCCCGTCCCCGTCCCAGTCGTCGTCCGTATCCATGGTGTCTGATGGGTGTGCCGGGGCAGAGGCCAGTGAAGGTCGGGAAGTGGGCGCTCGCATGCGCAGGAGGCACGGGTCATCAAGTGACAGACAACGTGGGGTTGGGATAAGGTTCCGGACGTTAGACTTGAAGTGATGAGGGATGTGCAGTCACCAATGTTATACTCGAGACCTCGACTGAGCTCGGTTCCAACAGGGGATGTCGAGCGTACAGTCAGGGGAATGGTGAAGCGAAACGGAAGCAGGTAATGAAGCGTTCAGAGACACAGAGAAGTTACAGGCTTGTGTAAAGAATAAGGAGAGGGACGGAGCACAACTAATTGTAGTAAAGGTAAGGGAGATGAAGGAGACGAGGTGGTTTTGAAAGGGGGGAACATAGGCGTGCTACCAGTGGTGGCAACATTCAAGCACCTTCAGCTACGCGTAGGAAGATCAGAGCAGCGCAGAAGTACACAGAGGCGTATAGGAGGTTGTGGAACGACCGGAATAGAGTAGATCTGGCAAAAGACTAGCCTCAGTGTACTACCTCGGCCTGCTCTGTCAACATCTATACCGACAGTCCCGTCCCGAGTGCAACGGGCGTGACGGTGCCGTGTTTTCTTGTGTTGTACTGATGACGAAATTCTGGAACCAGGTCGTGATAAGGGAACAGTACTGTGTAAAGAGAGGCGAGAACCCGCGTTTCGAGGAGCACTTTGTTTGGTACGGTACAGTGAGTGAGTGAGTGAGTGAGCGAGTGGTACCGCCGCGTAAGGTGGTTTTTAGGGTGCCGTGGATGCGCGGTGGAATGAAATCAGTTGGGGTGCTCTAGCCCAATGTGAGCTCAGGCAAAGGTGACCGGGTTGACGTGTTGAGCCGCTGTGCCAGGGCTCCAATAGGAGTAAGTGGGACGTTGAGCATGAGTAGCCTGTGGGTTGTTTCCGTACGGATGGGTAGCAAGTAAGTGTGGCAGCATGGGCAGCATGTGATTCTGGTATAATTTGTGGGGGATGTTCATGCGCGCGACGGCGACGGCGACGGCGTGAGGTAGGATGGGACGGGATGGCATGGCGAGGCCCTGGTTTCTGTGGGTGTGGGTGTGTTTCTCCAGCCCGGGGTAGTGTAGTCTGTGACTCTGTCTCTGTGGACGGAGTAGAATGTGCGTGTGCCTCTCTCAAGTCTCGGGGCAATAGAGGAGGCAAAGTACGTCTGTCTGTGTAGGTGTGTGTGTGTGTCTGTATGGAGGAATAACATGCCATCTTGTCTGGCTGACTGGTATGGCGCTACTCGATAGCGTCTGGGGTGGGATGGGATGAGACGGGATGAGATGAGATGATGGGGGATGAAGATGGGGGATTTGCCCGAGCCGATGAGAAGTCGAGACTAGTGTTAGGGGCTACACACACAGCTAAGATGGTAGCGTGGGTGGTGATTCGAATCGGTCATGCCTACCGACCTAGCATACCGATGGGTGCTTCAGACTGCGTGGATGTGTGCATGAGGCTTGTGATGGTTGGAAACAATCCCTCACATCTTGCCTTTTGGAAATGATATCACGGCAAGAGTGAGTTGCTGTATAAGTACGTATCAAAGCGTTTCTTCACGGCCCAGGTAAACCCGAAGATGTTCCTAGCCGCCAAGTACCTTACGTATACAAGTGAATTGGATCCTGCTGCTCGTCTTTCACCATCCTCCTCCGCAACTCTACAACAGGTACACGGGAGATTCCACTCAACAGCAAAAGCAGTTCGTCTTGTATTCGGTGCTGTTCATGTTGAATACACGATTAATCAGTTCCCGACTTGTCTACTAGTTCGAGTTAAGGTAGCACGGGCAGTAAGTTTCCGTAGTAGCTGGTGGCTGCGACCACGAGCAGAGGTTCGTTATCAGCAGGTGCACGTCTCCATTCTAGCGTCTCATTCTCGCTTGCCATCCGACCGATAAGCTTGTAGCCAATGTACCTTATGAGGGTGGTTGCCCGTCATCCAACTCTGACGTGACGTGAGTGGTCCAAAGTCACTGAAGTGTCTCTGGGACTGGAGGGGCACTGCCATGTTTGCACATGCACTGGAGACGTTGAATACCAACTAAGATTATGGCATTCCAGATGGGAGGAATGCCAAGGTCTCGAAGACATGTTTCTTGCCTTACATAAGCTTATGGAAGAGGGTCAAAGTTGCCTCCATCGTCGTGGGCGGCGGTTTAGGCGGTTGAGGCGCATCCTTCCAATTATCGCACGCAGGAACGGTGTTTTCCCCCTTTTTACCTTTCCTTTCCCTGAAGATATAAACATAACTATTCTGTTGTAGATTTGTATCTCGGTGGCTTGACCCTTGCTTCTTTCCTACATCTGTGCGGCACGATTGAGTTTATAATCTCTTGGTGGCTTCATTACAATCTACATCCGCTATCCACGGAATATGCAGAGCCGCAGACTGCAGCTTCACCCTGTGCCTCGGCCGGCGGCTGGCCCTGATGGTTGGGACGGACATGCGCCCAGTACCTTGCTGCTTCGACGATCGACAGGCCCAAGGGCGGGAAGATGTGAGGTGATGTAGTAGGTATCCCAATTCCCGGACGAGTGTGGCCAAGATTGTCTCGAGATTCCGAGGTTGCAGGTCGATATGTAAGGACAGCGGCACTCTCAGCATCTACCTCTCCCACTGCCCATGGTCGCGGGTTGGACCTAAGCTGTAGGCATCCGCAGGGTGGGAGGTAATGTTTTCTACTCACACACATAGACACACACACACACACTCTCTCTCTCTCTCTCTCTCTCTCTCTCTTTCTCTAAAAGTGGCTGTCCCGTATGCTATGAATAGCCACACGCAGAAAAGCCTCGAGATCGTCCCGTGCAGGCGGATACGGGCCTGGGAACCGCACGTCAGCTTACCTCAGTTAGGGCCAGCTCTCTACCAGCGACCAATGGGATGGCACATTTTGATGGAATGCAGAGGCGGAGCAACAGCTCAAGGTCCACGCCTCGACTCCTTCCTGGGACCTGAACTCGATACCCTAGATACAAAGTATTGGATGGAACAACTGATAGATCTCGGTTCAAATGCATCTTAACCACAGGATTGGGGATTCAGGAAAGGATGGACGAGAGGCCGTGTTGTTGACGGGAAGAGGCTAAGAGAAAAGGTTTAATTGCATATCTACCCAGCAGCGAGATGTAGTACTCTGTACCTACGGACGCAGGAGCTACAGGTACAGGCTTAACGAGGGGTCCCCCTGAGGTACGATGTAAATAACCTAACCATCTGGATGCAGATCTGCGATGCCTTGCTTGCTGCTGCTACGTTGCTGCCCTGGCATCCCGGCACCCTGCCCTGGTTGACGCAGTCGTGTCGCCTCACTGAGGTGCGTAGTACCTTGCTCTGTATCCGTAGGCAACGTAGACAGCACCCAGGTATTCGTACGCAGTAAGGTAGGGTGTTGACTTGCAGCCGGTTGCCCACTCCGACCGACGGATAAGGAAGGGTAATTCTGCAAACATCGCGCCTACATCACTACGCAGTCCACACCGCGGTACTGCTTCTTCAGTTTCTCTTGCTCTCTCGCTCTGCTACTGACGCTGACGCTGACGCTGTCTCTCTTTTCTCCATCGCACCCTCCCTCCGACATCTTCACCGCTTCGCCTTCCAGTTTGACACCTCAACGCATCGCGTTCTCTGCAGCTTCCCCCAACGAAAGCTTCGCCAGCCAATCGACTAGAGCACCTCTGTCTTTCGTTCCATCGTAGCGTAACGCACCTTAGCGACAGCTCAATTCGATCCTTCCCCAGCCAGTCAATCCAATCTTCATCCAACGCTTCCTCGGCGAAGAAGCTCCGATAGATCCATCCCGGCCGAACAATTCCTGTATCGTAGTCGCAATCGTATCGTCGTCGCAGTCGCAGTCGCAATGGCCGAAGTCGGACTCTTCACCGATGACCTCGTCTCCCCTACCGTCGCCGCTGCTCTGCCCGAGGGCTATATCGTGCGTGCTCTTCGTCAATCCGACTACAACACCGGTTTCCTCGACTGCCTGCGTGTTTTGACTACCGTCGGTGACATTGGCGAGGCCCAATTCGCGGAACGCTACCAATGGCTGTCCAAGAGTGACGGATACTACATTCTCGTCATTGAAGACACAAGTACCAAGACCGTTGTTGGAACGGGTGCCTTGATCGTCGAGCGCAAGTTGTCAGTTTCAACCACCCACAATCGCGTACTCCAAGAGTCCTACTGACCTTTGCTCCCCCGTACAGCATCCACAACCTTGGTCTCGTCGGCCACATCGAAGATATTGCCGTTGCAAAGGACCAGCAGGGCAAGAAGCTTGGCTTGCGCATCATCCAGGCCCTGGACTTCATCGCAGCCAAGGTCGGTTGCTACAAGAGCATCCTTGACTGTAGTGAGGCCAACGAGGGCTTCTACGTCAAGTGCGGCTTCAGGAGAGCCGGCCTCGAGATGGCCCACTACTACGAGGGAGACAAGAGTAAGGCCCAGTAGCCTTTTGTTTATCGCCTCAAGACTCTCCCACAACGGTCGTCCCGTCCCATATCAGACCGCCTCGGCTGTCCGGACCCGGATTCGACTCCGTTCGCTTTCGCATTACAGGCTCGAATAGCATCGGTGAGCTGCTGATGTTGAGTACTAGGACTGAAGCTCTAGTTGCTAGAGATACCAGATGCTAGATCAGACGAGCGCCAAGCTCGCTTTCGAGGAGACCAGAAGAACGACATAATGAAGAATATAGACCCATCAACCACCTGCATCCTTATTCTTTACTAGACCTCTTACTTGAGACCTTCCGCCCCATTTCAGATTCGTCTAGTATCATTTGATCAACCTCGAAACTTGACATGTTCAGGCATATCACATACTTGTCTCCAACTTGGCCGGCCTTTAGCTTGCTACTGACACACTGACACACGCCGCAGTCGCCTATGTGGCTTATGTCTGTTTCCTTGGTGTCCTGTCGTCAGGCCAACGATTTCTCGTCCGGCCGCAGAAAGGGCTGCACTGCACCACTGCGTTTACTATGGTCACCTTCAGATCACTGCTAACCTGTGTGCGCACCCGAGTGGCTGGCACTCGTGACATACTTTGGCCTTTCTCAAAGCGCCATCCAGGGGGAGCCTGTCTGCGGCGCCAGAAGCTTACGGCATGGAAAGGGTCTAGCCGTCTTGCCCGTGGCAGGCCGGTCGGATCGTCCGCCATTGAATCGTGGATCGTCGAGAAGCTGCCCCCGCGTTTCACATGCTTTGACTGAAATCGGTTTGGTTTCTCTGACGTCTAGTCCCTCGCATTCTTCATTTCGAACAGTGTGTATCCGTAGCAGTTGATGCTGTTCCCGTTGCTCCTGCAATGGATGCTTTGTTAGGTAAGTCTGCAGTGGCGCGGGAGTTGACAAAGGATTATGGCAATTGAGTAGAGTGAGACCGGATCCAGGTAGTGGTCAAGCCGTACAACCTCCGGCCATCTCCGTCATCGTTGCGGCGAAACCGCACACACGGAGACCCGCCTCGCTTCTTCCGCACTTCATCGGAGCTTCCCCCTCCAAACACCCAGGCGCACCGCAATGTGAGGCAGCTCGGGCAAAACGTCAGAGTCAGGGCTTTTCAATTTTGGGTGCTTCGTACGCCTCACGGATCCTTCACATGTGTGGCCAAAGCGCCTCTTCGTCGCAAATGGCTGACGGGAGCTGACCATGGCGCTGTCGTATAAGACAGCCGGCCACCATGTCCCCTTTTTTTTCCCTCCTGAGGTGCAGTCGCAAGCGTCTCACGATCGGACAACGGATATCCCCAACTACCAAAGTCCGAAGAAAGCACCACCGAACTATATCATAAGTCTGCAAGTCCATCCCTTAGAACTCCGAGCGCGCGTCGTCATTGGATCCATCTGGCGTCTGCAGATCCAAGGTACATTTCATTATTATTATATAAATTAGCTTCTGCACCGTTGCACTCTGTCTCCCACCATGATTGAGGACCTGCATTCTGCCATTGTTCGCGTGCGAATTGCTTCACTTCAGTCAGAGTAAGTCACCATTGCTATGTTACTTCCCTATTATTGATGCGCTTGAAATTGCGTGAAAGCACCTGTTGTTCTATACTACAAAGAATTAGTCTGCCGGGCGACAATATGCTGATCTCACCACCAGAGTCCTAAGCAAAACCTCCAGCCGAGAAGTTGTTCGCCGCCGAAGCAGCAGCAAAGTCAAGTCGATTCACGTTGCCAAGGGTCGATTGCCACTGTTCACGAAGCAAAGAACCGTTCGGGTTGTTTCTTAGAAAAATAAAATCATGTCGCCGCATAAGCTTCCGGAGCAGGATGGCAAGCGGCAGTGGGCGATGGGCACTGAGGCCTTTGAGAGGACCATGCCTCATCACCAGGGTATCAAGGCTCTCTGGGAGACCAAGTGGAAGTTTCCGGTATGCACGACACAAGTATCAGTGACGGGGACACGCATGCTGACTGGCTCACTATAGTGCACCAAGAGCGTTTATCCTTTCCACGATGGGCAGTATGAGGACTTTGAGCCCATTTTCGAACACTTGATCAAGGTAAGCTGCTTCTGAAGAAATGGATTGTGGGAAAAGGGTCTAACAGTAGGCAAGAACAACATCAATGATGGAAACTCCACCGCTTACACGGAAGCCTTCTTCCCCATCGCCGAGTCTTTGACCTTCAGGGGTGACGAGGCCATCATGGCCGGCAACAAGAAGGAAGCAAGCGACTTATACCTCAGAGCCTGCACGGTCTACCGCATCGCGCGGTTCCCTTACATTACGGCATACCCGGAAATCAGCTGTCAGGTCAAGTGGAAGGCGTGGGAGGCCCAGAAGCGCGCGTACATGAAGGCGGCGCAGTCGTGGGATTGTCCCATTGACGAGATTGATATCCCACACGCCCACGCCAAGGGTGGAGACTGGAAATCCATCCCGGCGTACGTGAGAGTGCCTCAGGGCGCATCCGAGAGCAAACCCAGCCCCGTGGTAATCCTCATGACGGGTCTCGATGGGTACCGTCCTGACAACACTGTCCGCTCCGACGAGTTCCTTGCCCGCGGATGGGGTAGTGTCATTGTCGAGATCCCCGGCACGGCCGACTGCCCCGCCGATTCGGCCGACCCCGAGAGCCCCGACCGTCTGTGGAGCAGCGTGCTTGACTGGATTGCCGCGGATGGCCGGTTCGACACCAGCCGGGTTATGGTCTGGGGTCTCAGTTCGGGAGGATACTATGCCATTCGTATTGCGCATACGCACCGCGACCGTCTGATCGGGTCGATTGCGCAGGGTGCTGGGTGTCATTATTTCTTTGACCCCGAGTGGCTGGAGAAGGCTGACGGCCACGAATATCCGTTCCAGTGAGTAAAAGATTCTCAGAGTTCTTGTGGGGACTGAGTTGCTGACGAGTTCACTACAGGTTGACGCCCGCCATGGCCATGAAGCATGGTTACAAGTCCGTGGAGGAATACAAGTCGGGTGTGCAGAAGAAGTTTTCACTGCTGGAGACTGGTATCATTGAGCAGCCCTCGACGCGTCTGCTGCTCATCAACGTAAGTTTATGAACTCATTCAATCCGTCGTTGGGGGTAAGTGACTGACACCGATGTAGGGTACTTTGGACGGACTGATGCCCATAGAGGACTCCATGATGCTGTTCGAGTACGGCACGCCCAAGGAGGCCAGGTTCTTCTCCGGGGCGCTGCACATGGGATATCCCATGGCCAACGGGTCGGTGTATCCTTGGATGGAGAGCGTCATGTCTAGCAAGATCTAGGCCTAGTGGATGTAATTAGAACCGTCGTGTAAGCTGTAGTAATGTTGCATGGTTCACGACACTTGGACTATTCGTTTCGCGGCAATGGGCTTTCAACCCATCCTTGAATGGTCATTTGTTCTTCATTATTCTCATCTAGACAGTTGACAGCCCTCACCATACCTAGGTATCTTCCGTCTCCCAGAACCTCTTCACCGTCCCATCCACCCGCCATCAACAACCAAAACATGCCCACTCACATACCCACTCGCCCGACTCGCAAGATACACCGATGTGCCCTTGAAATCCTCAGGCGTACCCCACCGCCCAGCCGGGATTCTCGCACTGATACTCGCCAGGCGCTCCTTATCGTTCAACAACGCCGTGTTCATCTCCGTCTCAATGTACCCCGGCGCGATGGCATTCACCGTGATGCCCTTGGACGTCCACTCGTTGGCAAAGGACTTTGTCAGCTGGCCGACGGCGCCCTTGGAGGCGGCGTAGGCGGGGACGGTGAAGCCTCCTTGGAAGGTGAGGAGGGAGGCGTAGTTGATGACGCTGCCTTTGCGGCCGGTGGTCGGGTGAGGGGTCAGGGTGAGCATGTGGGCTCCTACGTCGCGGGTTATGGTGAAGACGGAGGTGAGGTTGACTTGCATGACCTGTGTTGCGGTGTGTTAGCAGCTGTCCTCTTTCCTGTGCTGTCCAGACGGTCTGTATATTAGGTAAAAAACTCACGGCATTGAAATCCTCATCGGGGAACTTTTCACACGGGTGCCTCTTCTGGATGCCCGCACAGTTGACGAGGATGCGAATCTCGTGGCCATCTTTCAGGACTTTCGGCACCAGCGCGGCGACGCTCTCCTGCGAGGACAGGTCGGCGGTGTAGATTGTCGCTTTGCGGCCGAGCTCCTCGATGGCTTGCTTTGTGGTTTGGGAGGACTCGTCGCGCTGGACGAGGAGGACGTCTGCGCCGGCCTCGGCGAGGCCTAGGGCTACGGCGGCGCCGATGCCGCGGGTGCAGCCTGTTACAAGGGCTGTTTGGCCTTCGAGGGAGAAGAAGGAGGATGCCATTTTGGGGGAGGGGATGTCAATGGACGGTGGACAGACAGATGGACAGAGAGGTGGAGGAAGACTCTGTGTGAGGTTGTGTGGTGAGGGAGGGTATCACGATCGTAACGGGGAAGCAGTGGGAGAAGAAAAGCTTGGGAAGATGCGTCTGGATGGGATAGCTATATGAATGGAGAGGTGTTTGAGGTGAGTGGACATTGATTGGGCGAGGTCGGAGCAACATGTCGATTCGTAATTCAGTACCTACCTAGGTATTAAGGGAATTCACGGATAAAAGATCATCAAGCTTGTTAACGGTATTGTGCTCTTTTCCCCCGGCGAAACGGACAAGCTTTTGAGACTGGGCAAAGCTAACCTCGAGTCACCGAACGATCCCCGGTACGAAGACCGCGTCCGATTCTCCCCCAAGCCAATAACTTTCTTATGCTACGTACTTGAGCCTGATCTTGGACAAACTGCCATGACGGTGGTTACCAAAGTCATTCATGCTCACGCAAAAAAAAAAAAAAAAAAAAAAAAAAGTGAGTAAAAATAGGAGATGTACACCTGACACCACGGCATGGAAAGTCATCGACGCGGGGCAATTCGCGGCGGGAGTCTCACGATTCAAGCTGGAGTGAGGTGCGGGGCATTTTCGTGTGTGTTGTACCGTGGTACCTGATGTACTCGATACTCTTTTTTTTTTTACCCCTCCATTGCAAGGGTTCAGGGGACATCTCCAACCGTGACTCTCTGACGTCGTTTTTCGTGACTTTGGGTCTCAAGCATCTTTTTTTTTCTTCTTCTTCAATCAACCCTTTGTATACAATCAAGTGCCGTTAATGCCTGAAGAATCCGAGTATAGCATGCGATCTCTACTGTAACATGGAATTGACCAAGACTGATTGACATTGAAGCGTCGAAAGTGACTTGGGGGCGAAAGCAAAGGGACCAGCAGACTCGAGCTGGTACCCCCACGTAAGAAAACGCTAGGTGACGGTAAAGTGGGATTAGTCGATGGCCTTCTCCCCGCACGTCGGAGAAGACACGAAAAATAGTCACGATGGGTGGGGAAGAGGAGAAGAAGACAACGGGAAAGAGAGACGAAGAGGAGAATGATGGCTTTGGCCCAGACTAGAGCATGAGAATAGGACAGAACCCGAGTCTTCTGCGAATCACCGACGCTGTAATTGTCAATTCTCGATTGCTCTCGGGCTGTCTTACCAATCGAACCTTACTCGAAGGGATGGCCTAGCTGTAACTGTTCCTTTTCTTAGCTTTTCCTGGTGTACCTTATACAACTGTAGGGGAAAGATACGTACAGTACAAAGGAAGCCCAGGTCCAGGTCCTTCCTCGCCTTAGGACAGAATTGCCGTGTTTGGCCTCCGCGGCCGTTTTCTCCAGCCCCCGCGACGGATCCCCTCTGACTTTTCGGCGTGTATTGCCCATATTGGATGGGGGTCAACTTGAACTTCCACTTTGTATGAGTTGAGTAACAAAAGTATCCATAACCCGCGGGTATCAAAGGAAGAGACTGAGAGACTGGAACTGGGCAATTGGGCAATTGGGATTGCCCCTCCCCCTCTTTCCACACCCGCCCCCCTCCACTCCCGTCGTTGCCATCAAGATTTCCCATCCCGCAACATCCACCATTGAACCAATCCACGATGCGCCTCGTCTTTTGAGGCGGACGCGGCATTCTTTCCGGCAAGCTCAAACTTGAACTGTCCAAGTTACCTAGTCATGTCGACCGGTTGCCTCTCCACAACTCCACACGAACCGCGTCCAACAATGCTCTCTCCCTCGAGGGTATCCGTATGATTAGTCTTCCCCCTCTTTCCAGCACTGTCCAAGTGTCGCAAGTGTCACCATGTCGTACAAGGTACTGGATACACTGGCCAGCACCGGCAGTAATCTTGAAGCTCGCGCACGACTCTCTAGGTTCCAGTAGCTTTGGAGGCTGGGGGCTGAGTCCATTGAGATGGACATTTCGGCGTACTTGTACTCGAGCCGAGTTGGAAATTCCTTACTCGGCTATAGATCGTGTTAACTAGCAGCTTCGTCGGTTGACTTGGTAGCTTTCCCCCCACCGACCAAGTCTCTCTCGTAACCCGCATTTCCGTTTTGCATCACACGCCTCCGCCGATTCGCGTCCAACCCCAGTAGCTTGACTTAAGTCGCGTTTTCCGATCCGTCGATATCGGACTTGTGTTTAGCCATACGTACCTTTGGCTCTGCTCTGCTCTTGACCAAAAAGTAAAGCATACTCATAACTGCCTGGCCTGCCCGCTTTCTCGCAGCTTCCGGACACTTGGAATCACTTTCGCAACTTACATACCACCCCTTTCACAATACCATCGTAGCTCTTCTTTCCTCTCTCTGAATCCCCACTACACCTCGCACAGCAGTAAGAGTACATAGCCCACCATGTCAAGTGTCCAAGTCCAGACCTCCGTCCTCCACGGCGCGAGAGACCTCAAGATCGTAAGTTAATATTATTCTTTAGCGCTGGGAGCCCCAGACGCACCATGGCAAGATCTGACGAAGAGCGACAGGAACAAAGACAACTCCCCGCCCTCGCGCCAGGCGAAGTCCAAGTCGCCGTAAAGGCCACCGGCCTCTGCGGCTCCGACCTGCACTACTACAACCACTTCCGCAACGGCGACATCCTCGTGCGGGAACCCTTGACCCTCGGCCACGAGTCCAGCGGCGTCGTCACCGCCGTCGCTTCAGACGTCTCCAACCTCGCCGTCGGCGACCACGTCGCCCTCGAGGTCGGCCAGCCGTGTGAGGCCTGCGAGCTCTGCGCCGCGGGCCGCTACAACATCTGCAAGGGCATGAAGTTCCGCAGCTCGGCAAAGGCGTTCCCGCATGCTCAGGGTACCCTCCAGGAGCTGGTGAACCACCCGGCCAAGTGGTGTCACAAGTAAGAAATTCCCGGCGCAAAACCCTCTCGTAGCTCTCAAGCGCAAATCAAAAAGTAGACTGACCTCAAAAACCTTAGACTCCCCTCAGAAGTCTCCCTCGAATTCGGCGCCCTCGCCGAACCCCTCTCCGTCGCAATGCACGCCCGCGACCGCGGCAACCTCCCCAGCAACTCCACCGTCCTCGTCTTCGGCGCCGGCGCCGTAGGCCTCCTCTGCGCCGCCGTCAGCAAGGCCGACCAGCAGCGCGTCGTCATCGCCGACATCCAGGCGGACCGCGTACAGTTCGCGCTCGACAACGGCTTCGCGGACGCGGGCGTCGTGGTCCCCGCCGAGCGCCCGCAGACGATCGAGGACAAGCTCGCGTACGCGCAGAGCGTCGCGGAGCTGGTGAAGAAGGCCGAGGTTGGGGGCGCGGCGGTGGGCGAGGTGAATGCGACGTATGAGTGTACTGGTGTCGAGACGTGCATGCAGACTGCCATCTTTGTGGGGTTTTTTTTTCTCCTTCTTGTTTTCTGAACCGTTCCATCCTTTTTCTTCTTACACACAGCATGTGCTGACTTCAACTCCTTCAGTCCACCCGCCCAGGCGGCAAGATCCTCATCATCGGCATGGGCACCCCGATCCAGACGCTGCCCATCTCGGCGGCGGCGCTGCGCGAGGTCGACTTTGTCGGCGTGTTCCGGTACGCCAACACGTACCCCAAGGCGATTGACCTCATCGCCACGAAACCAAAGGGCCTGCCCGCGCTCGAGAAGCTGTTTACGCACCGGTACAAGGGGCTGAGCACCATCAAGGACGCGTTCGATATGGCGGCCAAGGTGAAGGATGAGAGCGGGAATCTGGTGCTCAAGGTTTTGGTGGATACGTCGAATTAGATGAAGTCGTTTTAGCGGAATTTCAATAAAAAGTGATTATTAAGTTGAAATTTGGGAAAGGTTGTTTTTGAGGGGACTGGTGATGTGATGAATGATGTGAAGTTTTGGAGCATCCCATTAAGACAGTTGGGATGTGGAGAATATCATGGATAATGAGAGGACGACGAACACCCAACGCAAAGAAGTGCCTCACATCACCCATTATTTGGACAAATTCCTCCACAACAAGCACCGACACTTTCGCTGTGAACACAAGTACGCTTCAAATCATTTCTATTTCTTTCGCTCTATTTATACGGCAGAATGGACAAAATCTACGACTTATCGGGGAACCCAAAGTCGATACCAAACGGCGGGTACACGTACCGCTTCAACTCCTTCTTGGCCGTCAAATCATCAGAATACGCCTTCAGCTCTTTCAAATCTTCCTCGTCCAGCTTGACAATCTCCAAGTTGGACTTGATCCGGCTCTCCGTCACAGACTTGGCAATCACGGTGCTGCCGCGCGCAACGTGGTAGCTCAACAAGACGGTACCGGCGCTGACGCCGCGCTTCTCGGCAATCTTGACGACGGGCGCCGCCGTCAACAAGGGACCGCCCGTGGAGCCGAGGGGGCTGTAGGCCATGATGTGGATGCCCTTGGCCTGGCAGTAGTCGACGATCTCCTGCTGGGGCAGGGAGGGGTGGTTCTCGATCTGGTTGACGGCGGGGACGACCTTGGCTTCCGGGAGGAGCTCGTCGAGGTATTTGACGCTGTAGTTGCAGACGCCGATGGAGCGGACTTTGCCCGTGTCGAGGAGCTTCTCGACGGATTTCCAGGTCTCGACGTGGGAGTGGCTGTGGATGATGTCGCGGGAGCCGTCGGGCTTGGTGGGGAATCTGTCGTGGTTGCCGTTGGGGTTCATTGCGACGGGCCAGTGCTGTTGTTTTATAAGTACTTGCTGGACATGGTAGGACAAGGCAGAGAGAAACATACGACGAGGAAGAGGTCGACGTAGTCGAGACCCAGGCTCTTCAAGCTCTTCTCCAGGCCCTCCTTGACCTTGTCGTCGCCAATGGTGTAGGTGGCCCACAGCTTGGTGATGACAAAGATGTCCTCACGCTTGACGCCGTTGGCAAAGGCCTCCTTGAGGCCGGCGCCGACTTCATCTTCGTTGGCGTAGCAGTAGGCGCCGTCAATGGCCTTGTAGCCTACTGAGAGGGAGTAGGAGACGGCCTTTGTGACTTCGCCGGGGGCGGATTGCCAGGTGCCTTTTTTGGGTGGACGATAACGTTAGTTGTGGGTTTCTCACTGAGAAGTAGGAGTTTGAGTGAGGGCGGTTCACATACCGAGGGCGACGGCGGGGATCTCGTATCCCGAGTTCAACTTGAAAGTCTGGGAAGCCATCTTGATTGTTGAAGAGTGGATGTGATGTCTAGTGAGGGGTTGGCGATATTGTTGTTGCGACAACTCCTGGATGTGAATGCGGGGGCGGGGTAATTTGATGTGGGAGAGTGTTCTGGAGAGTAAAACAAGCATACAACTCTTTTACTCGGGAGTAAGAGAGGGAAAAGAAAAAAAGTTCAATGGGAAGAGGGGGGAAACGTCACACGGGATAAGAAAGGGACGGGAGGAGGTGGGTGTGTGATCTCGGTATATATATCGACGAAGAGAGCAACGAAAAAGGCCAAGGAGAGACTATCAGGGTGATGTGTCGCGATCAGAAATGGCCGGGTAAATGCTCGACGATGCGTCGCGAATCCATGCCGCCTTTGCATCCCTTTCCAACTTTTCCTCCACACTCCCTCTTTCACCGGCCAGAAAAGATACATTATTACATAGTTCCTAGGCTGCGCAGATCTCGATTTGCTTGTCACCTGTGACGCTCCCTCCTCTCTGGTCCTCACTCCTCAGCTTTTCCCGAGCAAAGCTCGCCGGCGGGGAAGGACAAGAGCTGCCCGGGCTGTCCCTCTTTCGTGTGGATTTCCCCGGTTTGTCAAGTCACTGCTAGAAACCCCGTAAACCGTACGGGGTAATAGTGCACAGTACAACAGTAAAAAACTACAACAGCTTATACGGAGTCCCTCTCTAATTGGTGGGCTCAGTGTTACCATTTATGGATTAATTCTCTGGGTCGTCGGAGCAGCTCTCGGGTTCTGTTGGGCCGAGTCATGGGAAATGCCAAACTTGGCACTGGGTTTTGCTTGGTGTCGTGTTAGTAACAAAAGCGTGGGGAGCCTTTTTTTTTTCTTTCTTTTTTTTGGTCTTGTTCCCATAGCGGCCGGTTTCCGGCGGGGGGGGCTGGACGGGTTCAAGTGCGGGCAAAGTTCCCGGAACCAAGCCCGAGGTCCGGGCGCTTGGCCGCATTACTCTGGCCCCGTCCGTCCCTCCCTCTCCTCCCAATTACCTTACCGTACTAAGAGTCTGAGGCACTTCAAACCGGGGTTCCTGACGTTAGTTGGCAAGTTCCCCAACTCTACCGATTCGCAGGTATCCTGTACTTCTGTTCGCCATGCTCCTCCGCCCCCACGTTCATCCACACATGCTGGCGCTGACGTCCCGGCTCAATGGCCCAAAGGTAACACGAGCCAAGGTACTTATTTCGTGGGGACACAGCCGCCCGCCAAATGCTTCGCCGAAGTTAACCTCTTTTGTGATTAATAGATCTAGATGTATGCAAGGAAGAAAGCTCTATAGCTGCGCTGCGTCCGCGTCCGCGTCCCCCGTAGTCCGCGTCCACCGTCCCAGCGTCAATGTCATGGTACAACTGAAGGGTACTGATATTACACAACTCAACGCCATCCATCTCCTGTTGAATGAAGAGTTTGAATTCCGCCCTAACCCTTCGAACCGCCGTTCGTCGCCCTCGTGGCCGTCGCACACTGCTAACCGGCAATGAGGACCCAAAGTCTGTAAGGTTGGTCAGTAACGAATTCCCGATCTTTGGCGAGGCTAATATGGGAACATACAGGAAGAAAATCATGAGTACGCCAAACATTTTCTACCCAATTTTGTCAGTTAGCGTGAACAATATTCGTCGCATCGGACTGCCCATAAACGACGACGACGAGGGGGCAGACATACAGCAATGAGCCATCTGTTGCTGGAAACACGGCCCCAGTACTTGAGAAGTTCTACAATCAAAGAGTTAGATACCATGCGGACGCCTGTCTCACTGTGTCACTGTAGCACGGAGCCTGCGGAACTTACCTCTTTGCGCTCCTTGCACGTTGTCGACAACGTCTTCCGTGTTTGCGTCGATGCGCTGGATCATCTCGCTCTGCTCCGAAACCATTGTCGCCAGCTGACCAAAAATCTGTGTCCTCCCGTCAGCCCACGACATCCCAGAATCGTGTCAAATCGCAAAACTTACAGATCCGAGCTCCGCAATGGTGGATTCGATGCTTTCAATAGCAGCACCTCTCTCCTGGATATACGTGTTTTGCGGTTGCGCCTCTTCCATCATGAGAAGCTGCTGGTCTCCTGGCGGATTCAGCGACAGCAGATCTGCGCCTGGCGAGGGCGTCCCTCGTTGGGGCGTTCCATACAGCGGCGATGCTGATTGTTGAAGGGGTGGTTGCGTGTGTTGTGAGACGCTCGAGATGAACTACAAACGCATATCCACATTAGCACAAGTACATCTCGTCGGACACCAGGATTGGAGCGCACGTTGTCTGTCCTAGATCTCGAGGCCTGGATGTTCTTGGTTCTCTCCTCTAGGACATCCTTGAAGTTGGCCGACACGTCCGTCAGCTTGCCTTGCAGCATAAAGACGACATTCTTGTTGTGTTCTCCCTCTTGATCGGCCTTTGGATGTTGCTGCTTCGTTAGGACCTGCAGGCCTCCAATCTGCTGGTTCAGAGCGCTCAGATCTTGCTTGATGATGTATGTGAGCTCGTTGATCTCGACTGGCCGGTCGTCAAACAAGGTCCTGCGCCGCGCCACTGTGTAAATGATCTTGTCAGCGCCAGGCCGTCATCATTGCGGAACATCCCTTGGGGTCCAAACGCATACATGTTGCCAGCTTCTCCAACTTTGCCATTGTGCCCGAGATTCCTCTCCCGATTTGCGCCGCCTGGCGCGCAAACTCGGAACGCCGGGGTCGTGAGTCGCCATCGCTGGCGGCTTTCTGGGAGTCGGTGAGGAGTGATCGTCGTTGAGCGCCGACCTTGCTGGAAGCCTGTCGACGTTGCGCTTGAGCGAGAACCGATTTGAACTCGGCGGTTCGGTCCTGTATCGATGCGACCGCCATGGTGGAAATAGCGTATAAGACGGGGGCGACTTTGAACTGTAGACTATGATTTTCTGGGGGCGTGGCGGCCAGCGCGTTCGGGATCGTTGAGGGGTTCCTTGAAATGCGGGAAAGTTGTCGTCGAGCTGGGTTTGGCGATTGAGGTGGATGGTCAGGGATGGGAAATGAGCTGTGTCAAATTGACGGACAGGCACGTTTGGGAGCGTGGCAGTGGCTGCGGCTGGCAAAGAAAGGCTATTGTACAATGCGCGCGAGCGTTGGGTATAGACAGAAAGATGAGTCGAATACTGCGTCCGGATTCTAAAGTCGTCGATAGGGCGACAGAATTATCGAGAAATCGAAAAAGTCGAGATGTATAGTTGTTAGTTGAGGCAAACGAGCGTCGTGGCCGAGTTCTATGTCCGGGGCGTCTAGGTCCAAGTGCAGAATCATTGGTGAAGGAAAGGGTGCAGCGCTGCAGTGACTGGTTCTGCCGGAGTGACGGGGCCAGGGTGTCCGATACATCCATCTCTCAAATGGAAGCCCTGGAACTTCAACCTGTCCTCCGCCCATCCCTTCGGGAACAAATCCCTGGGCCTGAACTGTGCCGTTGTGCAAGCGCCAGCGTTGGGAGCTCTCCAAGATGTGGCTCGTGGCCTGGTGCAGAGTTGTGCATGCACCGCCACATCTAATTATGGCACGCCTCGTTACCTGCATACATGTACCTTTTCTCAGACACTGAGAGGTACCTCTGACACTTCCAACCATCACCTATTCTGATGTACCTCTCTCTGTACCTGCCTATGGGAATCTCCGGGTGAGCCCGCGCTGCAGACTCCAGCCGATACCAGGCGCCTTTACCTTACTCGTGCCTCCAGGCATATGATGGAGTTAGATGCATGTGCCTGTTGCCATAGAGGAAGCATCTTTTGCAAAGGTCCCTCAGACATCTTAATATGCGAGGTGAAGACTGCAAAGTTTTACTTTATTGATGTGCCTTTGACTTGTACTTGCAACTTCATGTCCAAGAAGCGAGCGGTGGGTTGTTGTCACTTACAGAAAGAGGGTGCACCTTAGTAACTCGCAGCAGCGTTTTGAGACGCACTCAGCCCAGCCGAAGCAAATGGGGGCCGGCTGACTGTGTTCCACAGCATCTCTGATGTATAGTTTTCAAGTTTTTGAATCAATCAGCTTCAAACGAAGCGCAACTCCAATTGTAACACTCGCGTCACTTACACACCAAAACCGCAGTGACGAAACTTTGCCTTGTGTCCGAGTCTCTTGCATACGCAACCTGCTCTCTCACAAGGCATACGAGTCCATCCAAGACGTAGGAGACCGTTACCTACGCACTCAGGCAAGAACTTCCAAGGCTCAAGCCACAGCAGACTCGACCAGGCGGCCGTTTACGAAACATCCCTGCTCTTCGTGATCCAGTCGGCGGCATCCTCGAGCTTCCATTGGAAAACACCCCCAGCTCGTTCCCCTCTTTTTCAGCACGTCCAACGGGTCTGTCCTTCAAGGGTGGCACTGGTGGTCAAAGTAGTTTCCCGCCTTTGCGTTGCTGATGATTGACATACCAATGCAACAACGCTGGGATGGCCCCGGCATGAACTGTGCAGCCCAGCTGATGAGATGTTCCCGCACCGAGAAGGCAGAAACAAAAAAGCCAGAGGCAGGCAGTCATCTCTCTGGTCGATGGCACGACAGCCCCCATAGACAATGAGGGCGAGGCACCGTATCGCGCGGGCTGGGACTGGGTCGCGCTGCTACCTCATCAAAGGGTACGACTCGATGTACATCAGCTGTCGCCTTCTTCGCCACCATAGCACATGTACCTTCTGTCCTTGCGTAGCCCGCCCCAAGCCACGTCCCCCCCGACTTCCCAAGTTCCCAAGCCCCCAAATTATCATCCCGTCTTTCTTTGGGTTCCCCGTCGCCCATCAGGTCGCTCGTCTCCAGCGAGATTCTGGCCTTGTCAGACTGCCGACCTTCATCATTATCAGCCCAGTTCCTGTCTCTGTGCCGTGCCAGAACGTGACGATTTCTTGGCCTTTTTGGGACGCGCCTGTTTTCTTTCCAATTTTCGTCGTCGTTATCAACTCGGAGCTCACTTTCGTGCTCCTTATCCCATCCGAAGGTCCGCACCTGGAGCCAGCGTCGCAACGTTTCTGGCCAACCCGCCTAATCCCATCGGGAAACCAACCGCAACCCGCAACCCGCGCGCTTCGCGATACCCAATTCCGAGTTATCGGTGAAGCTTGGAACGTCCTCAATCGTAGTCGGAGAATTCAAGCAATGAAGCAGTAGACGGTTTCGAAACCATCACATAAACGAACGACGCTATGGACGGCTCGTCGTATAATTACGGCTTCAGGGCCCCTCATTCTAACTCGCCGTTGTGAGTGATTCGATTTCTTCCACCCGTCAGCTTCACTTGGCTTGCTTCCACACAAACACACCACAACTAGGCTTTGTCTCCTCTGTAGAATGGTACTGACCACACAATTCTGTCTGTAGAAGCCCGGATACCCCAACGAGTGCCTCCTATAAGACCAATGTAAAGAGAACCAAGACCAAGAAATGGGTCGAGGCCAAGACTCAGAACTACGATGGCGATGACTGGGGAAACGACTTTGAAGACGAAGCCGACGATCCCGTTCCCGTGCCGCCGCTGAAGCCCACGGGCTACCGTCAAGCCGGCCAGTCAACAAATGCAGCTCTCCCGTCGCACCAGCCGCCAGCTCCGGCTCCAGCTCCCCAGCCAGCCGAGCCTGCGCCCTCAGTGCGACCGGCGCAGCCGACAGTGAATGAAGCCAGACCGACCTCTAGCCATCGGCCCACTGCCGGACTTCCGCCTCTGCAGATCCAGAACTCGGCAAAGCCTGCACCTCCCGTGGTGCAGCAACCTGTGGTCGACGACCTGAAGCCGCCTCCGACCGTGTCAGGGCGGGCCTCAGTGGACGCTGCTCCCGAAAGGGCTCCCCAAGAACCGGTCGTGTCATCACCTCCACCTGCCAGCGCTGGCCTGCCTTCACGGATGAGCCCAGCACCAGCTCCAGCGCCCGTTGCAGCTCCGTTCGCTGGTCGCCCAGAATATGCCAGGGGCACTCCATCCCCTCCTGTAGGAAGCAGACGGACTTCACCGGCCCCAGCGCAAACCCAAGCCGCCCGCTTCCCTCCTCGTAAGAGCAGCATGGGACAGCAAGACCGTGATCGCCAGGCTTCCGGTTCTCGGTCGAGCTCCACGCAGCGTCCATGGATGGAGCAACGATCAGCGTCCCCCTCCAATGTCAAATCGCCGGGCACTCCGTCCAACACCACAGCAGCGCACTTTATTCGACCGTCGGATATCTATCGCCGGATGGACGACAGTAAGGAAAAGGAGGGTGGCTTGACGGAATCGGGAAGGCCAAGCATGGACAGTGCTACTGGCCCTAGGAGTGAATCGTCAGTGTCGGCTACCAACCCGACAATTCCGGTAGTCGATGCTGGTGAGCAGCAGACGACGCGCCGTAGTTTGGATAAAGGCGAAGGACTGGATGTTGTTGATAATGCCACAAGACAACCTATTCTGGCACCGGTCGCGGAGAGGAAGAGCGAGTACGGTTTCGACGGGCTTCTGGCACAACCTCAGGCCCAAGGCGTAGACCGGGGCCGACTGAGTCCTCCAGGAGGCATGCTGGAGAGCAACTTGGGTGTGCCGGAACCGCAGTTGCAGCGCCCAACTGCTGAAGAATCCGACCAGAACCGCCGCTACTCCACGAGCCCTCGACTGCCCGACCTGGCACGCATGTCCCTTTTCGGAGACGACTTCTTCTCGAACCCAGACAAGTATGCTCACGAAGCGCCTCCGATGCCGACTCTGCCATCCCAGATCCAGAAGCAACCTTCCGAACCCGCCTCCACGGCAGAGAAAGCGCCAGCTGTGGATATACCTCCTGCTGCTGCAACCTCCGGTGATGTGACGTCTCCACTTCCCATCATCAGCACGACTCCGCAGCCAACCAACTCATCGTTGCCTGCATCTCAACCAGTCAGCAGAGAAAGGTCGCGTTCACCATCCCAAACACCACCAGCCTTGGAGGAATCCAGCAGATCTCGTCTGCCTTCGCAAACTACTCGGCCGTCTATTCCTGGAGGCTGGGTCACCGAAACACGCTCCATTGCCGATTCTCAGACCACTTCCGCCGTTGCGACGCCCGCTGCTACTGCCGACCGGAAGCCCATTCTCAGCGTGGATCCTGGCGAAGTTTCCCCCATTACCGATAACGAAGACGACAAGTTTGGCGGCAGCGGGGTAGCTACCGTGAAGGATACGGTATCCATACCTGTTTCCATCCCCGAAGCTTCGGAACGGGCCGCTCAGATGGAGGGTCGTGTTGACCAGGATGCCGACCTGGAGACTTCGGCTCCTTTGAACCCTCGCGAATCAGGCAGCTCGTCATTGGATTTTGCGGCGCCAGAGAGGCTGCAGCGCGAGTCCACCATGAGCACCATTGCCGACCCATCCCCTGTCAAGGAGAGCGATAAGTTGAGAGAAGAGATCATGCGCAGCCTCAGTCCCGTCCGCCCTACAAGCCACGAACTGAACAACTTCAATAACCACCAGTCGCTCAGCCCCGCCGTCGACGTCAGCGGTACTCGTGAAAGCACCTATCTCGACAGCGTCTACGACGACTATTGGACTGCAGGCGACGACAAACCCGATGTACCCAGCTTGCCGTCACAACAGCTAGAGCAAGAGAGGGCGCTTACCCCCAACAAAGATATCTCTGACGTTCCTCCTTTGAGCCCTCGCAAAGACGCCATGGACAAGGCTTCCACGCTTGGTCGACGCTTTTCATGGGAAGCAGGAGGGGAGCAGGTTACACCAAAGGCCTCTGATGCTAAAGATCCCCTCGCCGAGTCTCATCCCCAACTTGGCGATGCCGGCGAAGCCAGTCTGCCTCCTAAACAAGGCGATCATGAGGTGCAGGCTGCACAGTCAGACGTAGCCAGCGACTCCGAACGTACGCCGCTCGCTACTGGGTTGGACGATGGGCATATTAGCGTGCCGCAAGACGCGGGCGCGATGTCTCATCAAGTGTCGCAGGTTAGTTCGGCGCCGAGAGATCGCATGGACTCCGAAGTGATCGAACCGCCGTCACCCGTGTCAGTCACGGCCGATAAAAACACTACGTCGGCTGCACCCACCCGCCGACTGTCGCTCGCGGAAGAAAAGTCAATGGCTCGGGTCTCATCAAATCCCGTCTCACCTAGCCCACCGCCCGGCGATCATCCTGCCCTGGCCCAGGTTCAACCCGAGCCTGAGCCAGAGGCAGAGTCATCCGAGGCCGGCCAGCCGCCTGCATCTCCTGCTGCTCCTCAACGCCAGTCGACGCAGCCTGTCAAGATTGCGACATTCAAAGAGATCATGGATCTTTCAAACTCGAAAGACAGGATCCAAAAGTACAATGAGACGCGCTCACAATTCGCGTCGATGGATTCGGGACTGAACAACTGGTTGGAAACCTTAAAGGCCCAGCATCCTGAGCACGCCAATGCAACTGCATCATTTGGAGCTGGCGCTCCTGGCTCTGGTCCAACACAGTCGTCGCCAACAACCTCTCAGCCGGCTTCTCAGCAGCCTTACTACCAGCAGTACCTCAACGCAAGCAACCCTAACCTCGCGGCGGGAGCTTCGGGTCGACCTCCTGCGGGAAGTGCTCCCACTGGTTCGTCTCATTCGCCTTCAAGTGATTTCAAGCATTCGAGCGGTCAAGTTGGGGCGAAGGGCAAGGGACTATTGCTTGCGGCTGGCAAGGCGGGTAAAGGTCTATTGAGCAAGGGAAAGAACAAACTCCGTGGCACTGGGGACAAGGTATTTCTTTAACATTCCTATCAACTGGGATCATCACATCACACAGGGCATGCATTCTTTCTAGTCTGGTTGTTGGGAGGGATCGACAGTCTGATCTGTCCCGAGCAACCACGTTTTCCCATTGCTTTTTTTCTTCTTCGCTCTTCTTCCTCACTTTTTCCCCCTTGGTAATCACTTATGAGTTATGTGTCTCCCTTTCTGGCCAGAATGACGGGACTGTATGATTAAGGAATGCTACGAAACTTTTTCTCTACTACTGCACCATCATGTAACCCCTGTGGTGATCTCGGACACTCTAAAGTCCCACATGGCATCTTATATGGTGAATCATCTCTAATTGCGTGTTCTCCGACAGAGCGACTCATCTCCCCCGCCGGCTCAACCCAAGACCAGAGCCGAGCGACGTACTTCATGGGGCATAAGCCTCGGATCGCGTTCGTCGCCTCGTGCCGACAGCTACGGTCATGCCCACTCACGGTCGCATTCGGGATCCGTGTCAGGCCCAACTCCACAGACCATCCCGGAACATCCGGCATCTCCGACTCCACCGCCTCAACTACCCCAGACCTCACGTATATCCCCATTTGATACCTTGACTCAGGGTAGTGATGATCAAGCTTCGGCATGGGCTCCACCGCGGCCCCATACGCCGCCCCAGCAGTCTGCCGGACCTCCAGGAGACAGTGATTCGGAGCCGGTGTCCCCCGTCTCGGACGCGCACTCCATATCGACTACGCCCCGGTTCCAGACCAAGGACACGCCCGGCGACGATTTCTCCGTGGGAGGAGACCTCCAGGTTCCTCGACCCATCAGCAAGACTCAGCCGTCATGGGACCCTTTCACGGGCACGCCCTTGGTGGAGGAGGAAGATTTTGAGATGGGACAGTCCACGGATCCGAGCCCTCCTGCGCCTCATGTAGGTCAAGGCCAAGCTCAAGGTCAAGCTCCTCCTCCTCAAGCCACACAAACCGTCATCGCTGTAAGACCGCGGGCAAATACGGTCGATGACCCGTACGACGACTGGGTCGTTGTGTCGCCGCAGTCGCCTCCCTCTGGTCAGATTCATGTGGTGTCACCTCAGTCACCGCCACAGGCGCCGCGGTCATTCGAGCCTACCGAGTCGAGCAGAGAGGTTGACGAGGACGATCACGATGCGACTCACGGTTCCAGTTCGACTGGTCTCTTTATTGTACAGCCGTCCCAGCATTTGCAGCCGGTTCAGCAGCAGGCTGTCCAGCAGCAGCAACAACAGACCATAAACCATCTTCCATCACAACAGACTTCTCCTCAGCGCCAATCATCCTTTGTTGGCCTCCCGCCCATCAGGCGAAGTTCTACATTCGGTATTAATCTGACCAAGAGGGCGAAGAAACGCTTTCCCTTGGATGAAGACGATGATAACAACTTCGTTTCCTCTCCGGTCGCCACGACAACTGATCAGTATGGCAACGATGGTGGCTCTTCATCCCGCTATCAGCAGGGGGAATCTAGCTGGTCTGCACAGCAGTCTGCGCAACCCATTCGGATCGACACTGGGCCACCGCGCTTCCGCAAAGACAGCAACATGTCACACAACGTTCTCTCAGCAACTTCAACTCAAGCGGCTACGCTGGCGACCGAGAGCAGTGGGATGACTGGGCAGGACCTGAGAATCGACGATGAGAAGAGACCTCTTGGACCGGGGGTGGCAATGAAGGGTGCCGCCCGTGTACCAGGACCCATTGACACAAGAGCAGCGATGCAACAGAATGACGGTCGAACGAGCGGTCCGCCCTATGGTCCAGGTTTGCCTCCTCATCAGGGTATCATGTCTCCAACTTTTGGAGGCAACCCGATCCATCACCTTCCTCCTCAAGGCCCTTGGAAGCTTGAAGAGTCGCATTTGTCTGAGCCGCTGGCAACCAGCAGAAATCGTCAGTCTGGCGGGTCTCTGTCACCTCACCAGCAAACCTCCTTTGGAATCGACAAAGAGACTGGCGTCCCTTCAACGGCAGCGCAACGACCCGAAACGCAGTTGCCGCCCAGGCAGAAGTTTTCTGAAGTGCCTCCGTCATCAGCGCAGCGTTATCCTGGCCTTTTCACTCCTCAAGCAGGATATCAAAACCCTAGCTCTCCCACAGGGCCACGAGGCTCCGAGGATTTAGGCCAGCATTTCTACAGCCGCGATTCCGCGTCGCTGTACAGGACGCAGACGGGTGACTCGGAAGTTAGCGGCGTCGATCCCTCGATAGACGAGGAGCGTGGCCGCAGGCGAAGCTCTGGCTTCTTGAAAGAGATTGGAGGTCGCATCTCGCGTCACACCTCGCGGGAACGGCCAGCGTCCAAGGCTGGAAGCGGAGCGCCGAGCTATATGGCTGGTCCAGACGTGCGAGGGGATGCCGTGTCCGAAGCGAGTGTTGCCATTGGAGAGCTGCAAGACCGCCAGAGACGACGTTCGAGCTTCTTTCTCAACTTGCGAGGATCCAAACCTTCCGATGCGGGCGAAGAGATTACGCCGTCGCCAAAGGCGAGCCCGAACCCCGGCGGCCCGTCTCAGGCCCAGCCACCCTCGGGAGGGCCGACGGAGAGAAAACGTTCCTTCTTCGGTCCGGGTGCCGATCAATCTGCCAATTTCCCCATGCCCAACCTGTCTCGTTCGTCAACATCGACTGCTGGATACGAAGTAGCAGGCGGAGCCATGGGCCCTCCCAAGAAGCGCTTCTCTGGCTTCACGAGCAAGGTGTTCCCTCGTACCTCGAGTCAGCAGGATTTACAGGTACCACAGAAACCTAGCACATCTCATTCTACCGTGACTTCAACCATGTTCGGCCGCCCGCCAAGCACGCAAGGAAGCCAACCTGGCAAGCCTAGCCCCCTAGCCGCTCAGGGGAGAGAAAGGAGCAACACCACTGGCACAAGCCAACTTTTCGCACAGGAGTCGCTGGTGAACAAGCCGTTGGGTAACGTTGAAGATGACGAGCGTGGTAGGAGAAGCTCGGCGGGCGGGTTTCTTTCTGGACTCTTTGGCAAACGCGCTGCCAATAAGACGACCGAGACACAGCATGGGTTCCCTCAAGGACAGGACCAGAATGCAAGTGTTCCGGCTCAGTTCAGAGTGCAGCAACCCGGTCAACAGATGCCGCCGTCAAACCTCGGGCCAAGGCGCGAGGATGAGGGACAGCTACCTATGCAAAGCCCGCCTCAGGGGTTCGGGCAGCAGGAGTCGTCTCGGTTCCAGGACTTTTCTATGCAACAAGGCGCTGGCGCACGTATCCAATCTCAACATCAACCACAGCCCCAGCCCCAACCTCAGCATCAGCCTCAGCATCAGGGGCCGGAACTTCATCAGAGAAAGTCCAACGGTTCTTTCTTGCCCTCTCCTCAGCCGTCACAGCAATTCACCGCGGTGACGGATCAGCAGAGAAGTCCCGTGCTGGAAGAAGCGCGTGCACGACCGGTGTCCGAATTGCAGAGTGAACGCCGTGAAGCTCCCATTGCGCCTAATAACGAATCACACGATGAACACGTCTCACGGAGAAAGTCCAGTCAGATGTTGCATATGGAGCCAAACCCTCCTTCGCAATCCTTTGATGCTCCGGCGCCCCCATCGCAGAGAGAACAACCCTCACCGGGCCGCCGCCGTCTCACTGAGCAGAGGCAGCCTTCTCTATCATTCCTACAGGCAGAGGAGCAACTCTCGCGCCCTGAGCAGTCAGAAGACCAGACCGAAGAGCACTGGGTTCCCCCCGGATTCTCGGCCGAACCAACACCAGAGCCATCAATCAGACATAGCTACGGACGTGAGAACTCGCCGGGCCCGCAGACACCGCCTCTGGGCCAGGGGCAAGGTGGTGCCAACCACCACCAGGCTCTCGGCGTCCAGAAGTCTGGCCATGCTAGACGGATCTCGGAGCAATCTGCGTCGCTGCTGTCCCCTTCCTCCAACTTCAGGGCACACTCTCCTAATGGGGTAGTCGGCCATTCTGATACCTCGCAACGATCGTCCATATCGAATTCTCCCAAGCCGGCGGCTGTTGCTCAGATGCCGGCGACGAGGGCAGCTGTGGCCTCTGACGGTCGAGGGCCTCCGCCGGATGCGCTTCCGGGGCGTCCACAGCTTGGTGGACCTGCCAGTGTGCAGTCCGACGTGCGGCAGCCTGATCGGATGGGTCAGCCCGTGCCTGGTGTCGCTTCTCCGGGACGTCCTGAAGAACGGCAGCATCCTCAGCAGCACCCTCAGCAGCACCCTCAGCAGTATCTTCAACACCAACATCAGCACCAACACCAGAATCAGCACCAGAATCAGGGTTTTGATACTGGAAAGAGATCTCCAGCTCAATTCTCGCAAGCGTTTCCCCCACCAAACCAGCGTTCTTCGCTACCTTTCCCCCAAAGCCAGGACATGCAATTTGGCGGTCAAGACTCCAGTGTCGATGGTCAACAGAACTCAGTATCCAAGTGGTTCAAGAATAGGACCTCTACACAACCACAGCCTCGGCCTAATCAAGGTCCTCCGAAAGAGTCGACGACCAAGTCCATTTTCAGTGCGTTCAAGCGATCATCCAAGCAACCAGAACCCCGACCACAACAACAGATGCCACATCCAAGCCAGGCTCAAAACATGCAGCCGCAGCCGCAGCAACCTTACAAAAACCAAGGCCAGCAAAGGGTGCCACCAGCTGTTCCGTTATCGCAGAGGAGCCATCTGCCGCAACAAGGACCCCATCACATGTACCAAGAACAGCGCCCATCCATGGGTTCCTTTGACCAAGGGCGTCCCTCTCAACACGACGTGGCTGGCAGAAACCCCGAAGTGATGCAGCAAAACAACGGAAGATTCTCAAGTCAACAAGACGTACCATTCGAACCTGTCATGACGCGGGCGATTCCCAACGGTCCTGGGCCAAGTGGAAGCGCCCCCCATAACCAACCCTACGTTGAACCCCAGTACGATCAAGTCCCTATTCCACAAGGATATGCTGCCGTTCACGGTGAAGGAGGCGTAGCGCCATCCCCGTACGCTCTCTCACGTACATCGCCACCGGTTCAGTATCCGGCCTACCATTCACCGCAGGTGCCACATTGGGGCCAGCCTCCCGTTGCTCAGAGACACCCGTCCGAGATATCAATGTACAGCCACCCAAGTCCTCCTGTACCGCCAGGACAGCAACTGCTTCAGGGCCATCCTCAGGGAGCTGCATGGCCCGAGGGTGACCGCCGCGTGAGCATGGCGTCTCACCAGTCCAACATCTCGCATGCCAGCCACAGCACGCAGGCGGTACCCGGTCCGCATAGTGATGTGCCAATCTCCGGTCAGCAACATCAACAACATCAACCACAGCAAGACCAGAGAGGAATCCGGGTAGTGAACCACGACGACGGCCATATTGTGGCTTCAAGCCCGCAGTTTAGTCAGCAAACAATGCCGCCAGCGCAGCAGCCTCAACAGCAACGATACTCTCTTGTCGATGCGGGGGCTCCAGCTGCAGCATCTCCCCAGATACAGCAAAGCCAAAGTAGAGAGGTTCATGAGAAGCAACAGACCAGCTTTCCTGAGACACAACTCTACACCAGTAACGTGCTCCGCAGCGCTCAAGACAAGCCTTCATCTCCCCATCCTCAAGAGCACGCCCAGCAGAGGCAAGGACTTGCGATCGATGCCGGCAGTACGATGGTTAATAATTCACGCAGCGTTTCCGACGAAATGCAAGGGCCAGCAGAGAGAATCGCATCGTCTGAACCGCCAGCACCAGCGTCAGCACCAGCGCCAGCACCCACGGCACCTCGCCTTAGTGTCAACGTGCAGCAAGCAAACCAAGAACCCAAAGACAACGACCTCTACGAATCTACACCGCGTCTGCCCTCCAATCCTTCCCAGCCGCCGGCAGCACAGCCTATAATCGCCGCAAACACGGGCCACAGCATCGTCAGCGACAGCTCTGCCGACGAAGCGCCCCGAAACGCCAGCCACGCCAACGGCAGCGCTGGTACTGCCGCCTCGACTACCCTGGCGAGGGGCAAGAGCACGAGAGCCGAGCTGGAGGATACGGAAGATGAGCGTCAGAGAACCATGCGTCGCGAGGCCCAGGAGGAGAAGATCCTGGTCGACCCTTACGAGGAGCTGTCATCCGGAGGGGTGAAGTATAGGAAGGAAGAGGAGCCGGTGGATGTGCCTCAGATGAGCGCGACGAGTTACCCCGGCCAGGAGTGGAACCCTTACGGAGCTGGGGGCTATGAGGATTGGGACTGAGTTCGAGCTCACAAGCTTGAAAGTATTCCCGGAAACCCGTTCTTGCGTTCTACTGCACATGGAACCTGGTATATCTAACTGTTCAAATTTCGAGCGATGGTGCAGGGCGTTGGATGGACTATTTGATTTTCATTTGGATTCTTGCCCTAAAATACCCGGTGCGAACAACTGTAGGCAAACAACGTGCTGCGTATAATTCTCTGTAATAATGTAAAAAGAAGAACCCTTTCCGACTCTGTATACACTCGCTACCGCTTCACATGTAGCCCAGATCCGCCCCCCAATGCATCAATGTCCCTAGCGGCGTTTCTCCCGTGATTGCCTCAGTTTTTAATCGCCACATCGTAATTCGGCGGCATGGAACCCCTATTTCCGGCCTGCTCACCACTCCAATACGGCGCCTCGGTGACACCAGAGGTATATCTAGGAGGCAACGTCGCATTCGAAGACGACCTCCTCACATCGCCCCCACCGCTCCTAACGGACTCTCTCCACCGTGAAAACGGACCAGACATGAATGACACCCTCTTCGAATCACCCTCCGGAGCTGGAGCCGCAGTTGGGGCCGGAGCCGGGGTCGGTGCAGGTGTGCTCTTCTCTACGTCCCTGAAATTCATCTCGACGGCGCCCTTTTCCGGGTCCCTGGTCGCTGGGTCGTTGCGAGGGGCAGCGGGAGGATCGCGGAAGGGATCTTGAGGGACGCTGTCGCGTGGGATGTCGCGCCAGCGGCCAAAGGGGGGACCACCGCCGCCGCCTCCTGATGCCCAGGGCGGACGGAATGGCGGGCCTCCGGGGCCGGGGCCGAAGTGGCGGGCGCCATGGCAGCCGCGAGGACCGCCGAGGCCACGTTGTTCGAGCCAGGCTTGGCGGGCTGCGCGGCGTCTTCGGCAGCACATTGTCGTTTCTGTGTGAAATTCTGGGGGATTACTTGTAGATGTTGGTGACTTGGCTGTGGTTTGTAGTAGAGTGCGGTGACTGTGTTTCTTAGTGTTGTAGAGGTTTTAGTTTTCGAAGTCTACTACTTTTGAGATGAAGAAGACTGTTGTTTTGGGAGGGGCTATGTGAGAAGGAAGGAAGCTGGGAGTCAAGCTTGATATAGACCTGTCAATGTCACTTGTCTCCCGAAGAGGGGGTTCAATATCGGGGTCGGGGTCTGAGGGGGCGATACAGAATGACATGAGCAATGCCGAAGAGGTGCGAGACATGGGACAGCTGAACATGGCAGCCAGCGAATACGGCCGGCATAGCATGGCATGGTAGCGTAGAATCGGGGGTCCGATAGGAAACAAAACATCAGATGATGGCGTCGAGGCTTGATGCGAGAGTATGTGTGGCTGACGAAAGCTCTATGGGATATTTCTGCGACACGCGTTGTCGGATAGACTTTACACCCCGCGCCCCATTCGTCAAGTACAGCGAGATGACGACGAATCCTCTCAATTCATCAAAGATGTCTTATCTACTATGGAACGTTTCGTCTCTTTGCAGTTGATCTGTCTTGTTTGACTACTTCTGCTTGGTGGATAAGACGTGGTGGACGGTCAGAGTGTAAGTGGCGGGCATCCAGTCGTCCCAGGTACACCCATCCTCGCTCGCACTCGCTTCCGCCTAATTCAGTAGTCGACTATAGGGTCCCGATTGGGCATGGTTGCCCGGCACTTGCTGCCGTTGGGGGCGTAAGAGTCGGGGATGTTCCTCCGCACTTGGTGACGGACGAAAGTGGGGGCGTCGAGGCGACGCCGGAATAGCCTCCCGCTTCGACGGGTCAAGTTGAGTTATGCAAAGATTGAGCTCGCCCACTTGAGATACGATACTCGTTCTGCCTTTTCTCTAATGCTCTATAGATGCGTGTAAAGCTGTACGACTCCAGCCTACACCGGAGCCGTCCCATCTGCATTACACGAACCACCTCCAGGCACCATACCTCGCCCCCCAACGCAAGAGAAAACCGAAGTAATAACTCTTCCTGGCAAACCCAAATAACCCGATTCCCACTTCATCACTCGAAATACCATCCTAGAAACGGAAAGAAGCTACATCCTCCATTGAATACCCATACCTTACCCTCACCAAACCACCAGCCACACCTTGCCATCAGCCCGAAATTCCACTCACCATCATTGCCCCAACTCCGCAACACTCATCCCATCTTCTTGCATGAATCCCGCAGAGCATGAGCCCCAAAAGACCACAGCCCACCGTCACAGCACCCAAACCGCCACTGTATATTTGCCACCTTGGAGCAAACTATCATTCCGGTGGCGGCGTTGAAGCTGGGACGAAGAAAGTGGCGGTGCGACTTACCTCTCCCATAGTGTATGACACTGCGCATATCTCCAGAAAACGTGACGTAGAAATAGGTTAATCTCCTAGCAAGGCCTACAGCGGCAATACCATAATATCAGCCACGCTGAGAAAACATTCTCTCCTCTCCTTTCAGCACCAACTCTCAGACAGTCAACAAGTTGAAATTTAAAGGTTCCAGGCCCTTGAATCCGAGGAGAGAAAGAAAAGGGAAGAAAGATACGGCTTACAAGGATAAACAGTACCAAAACTTGGAGGTTCATAGCAGCCTGTCAGCCACCACTTTCCCCCCGGATCATCAATCTAAAACCACCAAACCAAGGTCGTCAGAAATTACTTGAGATATCTTGAGTTGAATAACGTATTTCGCCTTGTTCCACCAATCCTGAGAGCTTGAATAAAGGCAACTAGCGAAAGGCCGGGTGTTTGTCGTTGTGTACGAAAGGGAACAGCTCACGTCATGTTTAAGACGACTTTACATGAGGGAAGACTGTATACTGTTTTCTAGGTCTACCTTTCAACTCAATCTCTATGCTTGGAGCCAGCCACTTTCTTGCATTTATAAATGTGTATCCATGTACTGCGGCTCTATGTGCACGTTGCAAAATGTAAGTAACAGCCAGCCGGCCTGTCCTCCACATATTAGTGCCATTACAAAGATGGGGGTTTTCTTCTCCTTCAAATGAGCATTCCCGCTAACGCCCAGTAATCGTTTCTCATAAGATTCGTAAAGGTCAAACGTGTTGACCGTCTATGCAGTGTAATTCCGCAGCAAGGAAACCAATATCGACGTGTTATCGAAATGGAGGCGCTTGTCGTGTCAAGTCCTGATGCGGTATGGTTGCGAAACCATTTTGTTTCTCATGTTCCTGATAGCAGCTCAAGACTTCTGAATCTTTTCCTCAACAGGAGAGACACTCTCCTTCCTGGTCTCAAGCTCGTCTTTTTCGTGGATGGGGGAAATGGCGGTATCATTAGGTTTGGTGCTGATCTCAGGCTCGGCCATGCTTCCGGGCGTCATTACACTCTCCTCTGGAAGTTCTTCGGTGGGAGTCATGAGACGGCGTAACTCGTTGTTCGTCATCGATACGGATCTTGCAGGCGCCGGTGAGTTGTTGACGGAGCGTCCGAGGTCGGGTTGCGATCCAGAGTATGACACCTGTCTCAATGAGCCATTGCGCTGATGACCGAAACTGCTACGGTGTGCAAGCGATGATGCGGGACGGTCCACATTATTGTTAGAATCCCATTCAGCAAAATCAGCCGAACTCCATGAGGTTCGATGTGCTCTGGCGCGGCGCGGCAAGCTACCAACAGAGTAGCGCGAGCTGACACTATCTGTCCGGGTTCGTCCGGTGGTAGTAGTACCCGGGGCAAACTGTACCACCGAAGCGTTGGCAGGCCGAATGATGTCTCCAACCTTGTCTTCCTCGTCATCGTCCTCAATCTTGCTAGTCCGGCGAACGCTGTTGACTGAAAAGTAAGGCTGAGGTGGCTCTTGAGGTTCTTCGACCTTCGGCTCTGGTTTCGCTGGCGGCGGTAGGTCAGTGGCTCTAGCCTGGATGTGTTCGTAGTATCTGATGCGGATTCCATCCAGCGCTTCGGGGAACTGTTCGCGATTTCGGTGGAGCGACATCCACGATGATATGACGCCCAGTACAACGAGAATCAGGACCGCAACAATAAGGAAACCTTGGACGACAATGATGATAATGCCGAAAACAGTTGAGAGGATACGACCAATGGCAAATGCGGGCAAGAAGGCAATAGAGAAACCTGAAGTGACAATCTTTGTAATGCCCAGCATCCAGATTGCCACGGAGGTGTTTCTCTGGCCCTCGAAGGGGCTAAGTTTGACAAAGACAATGAAAGCGATGATCTCGAAAATGAATAATCCGTAAACTTGTGCCAGGGGGCTTCGCGCTCCGCCGCCAATAAAGCAAGCCCGGATGAACTGGTAGCTGAGCCAGCAGGCAAAGAACCACCATCTGGTCCTGCGGTAACGAGCCGACAGCCAACCAAAACGCTTGATGTAAACCTCGTCTTGGTGGACCGTTGTCCGGTTGGGGTCGTCGTCAATGAATCGAATCTTGAAGAACGGCATCGACCCATAGCGTTTGGCGGTAGTTTCCTTTTCTCCAATATCGCTGGCACGCGTTGTTGCAACCGCTGGTATAGAGCCAAAGAGCTTTCCCTGTTCAAACATGATCGTATCGGGGCCCATTTCATACTTGCCGAGTCGGAGACGGAAGAAACAAGCGTAGGCAACAAGCCCGCCAACGCCAATGAGCAAAATGATGAAGATCATCGCCGCGATAGCTGTTGGGCCGGCTGGCGCGCGAATGTTGAACTGGAATAGCGCCAGGGTCATCAGGGAGGAGAACGAAACCAGTAGCGTGCGCAGAACTCCGACAGCCAGGTATCCGCCCAAGTGGTTGCGGAAATGTAAGAAGCGATCCTGCTTGATCAGCTTTACCCGAACGAGCAAGTCGAGTATGAACTTGAACGCAATGATGGAGACGGCAACTAGTCCAATGGCCACTAACCACCAGATGAGACCAAGGGTGAAAGCATCGGCGGCCGGTATGCCGAGAGCAGAAAGGTCTCCGGCGAATCCAATCCACTTGCCTGGCGTAGGCATGCCAGGAGCGACGGGGTTACCCGCCCAATAGTATTCGTATGGATTGCTTGTGTTGTAGGCCCTGGTCGCTCGCTGCACGAGATTCGGAACGGACACTCCATCGCTAGACGTCGAGAAAGTGTCGAGCGAGCGGCCATAAATTTGCTGAACGAGACCACCCCCAGTGTTAATCACGGTCGATCCTGCACCGCCTACCTGGCTGGCATTACCAGTCACGCCGGCGAAACCATCAATCGAATTGATTACTTTCTCGCTGTATATCATGCCGGCGGCCCATCCGAAGTTGCTCCACCAGGCGGGCAGGACGCTAGGCCAGTCGACGGATAAGGCACCCGAGAAAAAGACGGTCTGGTAGGCCTCGAAGATGACCAGGACTGACAGAGAATGGGCGTAGTGTGTCCGGATATGAGGTACGCTAACACCATACATGGCGGTTGCCGCAGAAGCCAGTATAGCGGCGAGTGTAAACACACCCAGTATCGACGAAATCGCGGCTGGATGGGAAAAGCTATTGCCGTTCCGCATGACGGCTTGGAAACATCCTATCTGCGTCTGACTCGAGTTTGCAAAGATCTGAATGCGCGCAGAACCTTCAAAATCGGGGATATCGAGGGCGATTGATGGAATGCCGTCGATCTGAGCAGGCGTGAGTCTGAACTCTGCAAATGCAGTGATGGGATTGCTGGCGTTCAGAGGGCACAGACTGCGGGAAGTTAGCAAACCGCCTTGAGAGGCGTCAAGACTAGGACGCACCTAGCGATGTTGGTCATGCAGGGGTTAAAGTTCATCTCGAATCTTGTCTCGCCATCTGCCACAAGTCAGCATACCCCATCTCTGCATACAGGTTCGTCCCAAGTTGTGATTGCAGCTTACAAGCTTCGACGTTGATGTGCACTGCAGTATGATCAGTACATAGGTAGAAGTTCAGATTCGGTTGAACTTACTCATCAATGATTCGTTTCTAATATTGGTGGTACCGTCCAGGTGGAACTGTACGGTCATGTTGTCGGCGTAGTAGGCAGCATCGAATTTGGTGATGTTGAATAAACTTTGTCCTCCCAAACAGTCGCCAAAATCGCCAGTAAACAGGCCGGGATTGCGATTGACCGCAAGCTGCTTGCTGTTGCCATCTTTGTCTGAGCCGGTGATGTAGACAGTCTCCGTGGCTGCTGAAGCCGTAGCAATGAACATGAACAGGACGATCAGGGTCGCGGCGAGCGAGGTCGAGCCTCCGAATCGGGCCATCGTGGGTGGTGGGCGCGCGAATGAGCGACCGGAGGATTCGGGAACTCCTGGGCTTGGATGCCCGAAGGATGCTAATGGGTGTGCAGACAGAGACGGCAAAGGCTAGTTATGTCGTAGCTGGAGCGGTGATATCTGGAGTAAGTCGAACCAAGTGCTGAGGAGCAATGGCAAAAGACATGTAGGTATTCAGTGGTGTCGCATGCCTTGGCTAGGTCGAAGTTTGGAGGTGGCTCGGAGGACACGGAAGATCGTAGGTGGGCTTCCCGAAGCAGCGGAAAGTGCCTTGATGAATGGTGGAGAGCTCAGGGTCCTGTTCGAGACGAGATGGAGCTGTTTGGGATGGTTCGGCTAGGATGTTGAGCGACTAGTACGTTTCTGCGTGAGGTCGAAGCAATATCCTGCTGGGGCAACGGCACAAAGGGTACGGAGTAATGGGGCCAAGTCGTCGTGAAGATTGCTGGAGAAATTGTTGTTGTTGGATTAATCGAAGGTATTTCGACGGCGCGCGTAGAAAAGCCTCAGGAGAAGAGCGAGAAGGGTCCGTATGTAGTGGCGGGAGGCAAGTACAAGATAATAGTCGACTTGCAGGGGGTTTGTCTTTGATATTCAAGATTGTCCCCAAATCGGCGCAGAACCGACGGCAAGGATGAGCGGACCGACAGGGCGGCTGGTGTGATTTTGGATTTTGGGTGTGATTCAGCCAAACAGGGAAGTCAAACTCCAGTAAGCTGCAGACTGCAGTTGTATCCGCCGTGGTGAATCGGGCGCGACAGCGGACACTTGCAGACGGCGGTTGCTCGAACCGGGTTGGTTAGGACAAGGCGAAGGCGGGATCAGGAGGATCAGGCCAGGGTCCAGAATGGGAAACGAATAATAGTCTGGGGAAGAAGCTGACGGGAATGGAAGAGGCAGGAGTAGGTATCCGTAGCCGTAGGAGCAGAGGAGAGGAGAGGAGAGCCTGGAGAAGAGAGGCACAGGCAGGCCGCAGACATGGGTGAATGAATGGACGAGAGTGGATGGTGAGGAAGGATGAGGAAGGGACATCTCGTATTCATATGATGATTCTACAGCGGTACCTGCCTGCCTGGGCTGGCGGTAACAGAGGTACCTTACCTTCTTACCTTGGGTTACCTTATCCACCTCACCACACACACCTAAGTTACTTAGCATTTAGTGTACTCCGAACGGATACCTAGTAGTGTAGGAATACCTGAACGAGATGTCTGGTTTGGAATGCCATGTCATGGGCCCTGGCCTGGAACCGGCAAACCGTCGACGGACAAGGGCAAATGGAGTGCGAGTGGGTGGTGCAGACTGGTGCTTTTTTGGCCGTTTTCCTTTGCAGCTCGACCTGCCCGAAACTGGTCGAAACCGGGATACGGGGGCAGGGGTAATGGCGCCGGGATCATGGATGGCATCAGCACACACGGTGCTCACTGTTTTAAGCGGTACGAATGCCAACCTGCTCTGGTAGCTCTGGCCACTAGCATTGGGCGTTGCGAACGATTGGAACCTGTGAGGCATTCCAAGCCATTCAGTTCGAGCTAAGGTATCATGAGTATTGGTCGGGCACGCAAAGAAAACGTGTGCGAGTAAAATGAACCTGAGAAGACGATGGCGGCAGCATCCGTACCTAGTTGCTGCAGCACTCGGGCAGGAAAACAAGGTTGAAAGCACAATTCCCAATGACACATGTCACTCTCCGCACAAACAGCGACAACATAGACATGTACCGATTCCTACCAGGCGGTACCATGTTCCCGACCTGCTTCACTGCACTACTTCGTACGGATACACGTACTCTGGAGATAACACTGACGTCAAATCCAGTGGGCTAGGTCACTCAGTGCTAAGAAACCTACAATTCCCATGCACCAGCTCAGCTTCGTCGGAAATCAGGCATACACAGCGGGTGCATTAGGTACCTGGGCGCGATAATCAGGCGATGATACCTGGTGCAACCCTCACATTCAGGCACATTGAGATCAATTCTTGGAAAGTTGGTAAGGTATGTATGTTCCCTGTGGAAAAGCCTCTTCGGATCGGTCGGACCGCTAAGATAATCGACCTCGTAGAATCTCTGTCAGTTTCTACTGTACTCTAGCCGTCTTTGTCCTAGCGAAGTCTACCTATCTTAACCTTAGCTAAGGTAAGGTAGGGTAAAGCAGCTTGCTGTTCTGGGCAGAGCGGTACGTACTAGACTACTGCAAAGGGAAGAGCTCAACCTGGCCGTTGGCCCATGCTTCGGCGGCACCGCGATCTTGTCTCGCTTCCATCCTCCAGCCACCGATCATTGAAAGACCGAATTTGCATCGGACTCTTGTTTTGCTCCGTATCCCTCCTCCAGCTTGTTTAAGGGAGTTCTCTTCAGATTACCCCCATGCCCTGGTCCATACTTACCTTCTCTCTTTATGTTGCGAATGTACCGATCCTTCATCCATACTTAGAATCTCTGCTTGACCCCAAGCCAACTTTGACAAACTGCATCCATCATCGACTTGAACATGTTGGGTAGAATCATTCCGTCACCCACATATTTGTGTTCTTACATAAATAGGTGGTTCAACTTGGTCTCAAGCCTCTTGACTGGTCTGAAACCAGCCACCCGAATCTTCAATGGCGAGCTATTCATTGCCGCTGAGCCGGAACACTACCGATTTAAACACAGCTTGCGGCGTCCCAAAGTCTCGGCGTCCAAGACGATCCGTACCCGTCGTTGCCGCCTTGTTCCGGAGTGCCAGGCACACTGCAAATACACGTGCACAGGCGCGCCATCTTTGCCGTTATTCATGGGCATGGAGTACTACCCGCTCCGTTGCCAACGAATACCCGTTTCGAGTATCCATACGGAGTACTCGTCAAGAGCAAGACATTGAGAACTATTGGACGGGAGCAGCGTCTCCCTAATTCTCAACCGTTGCCTTCGCCATTCGAGAAACAAGACCCCATCTTGCTCCACCACGGCGGGAAACCCATTCCACTCGACGTCCTTGCCCAGCCACCCGGGAAGACTGCCAACGATGCCCAGCACCCAATCCCGCCAATCCAAGCCTTTTCTCTCCCAAACGAGCCGGGATACCTTATTCCCCTGCTGCCAAACGATTTTAAGCTAACACTCACCGCAGATCTGCGTGTCCATCTCCCGACCACTGGTCTGCAATTTGACTCCATCTCCCTCGTGCTGCATCATCATTGGCCAGGAGCACTTCTGCCACGAGGTCTGGCTACATTCTGAAGCGTCTAGGTGTAGACTTTCGGGGCGGCTTGCCCTAGAGCCTCCTCGAACCCAGACGGCATGCAGCGTCGATACGGCTCAAAAAATGGGCAGGTCCAGCCAATTCACCGTTTCCGCCACGAACTCCATTGGTAGAAAAGAAGTTGGCATCGAGATTTACGGTCAACAAATGCTGGCACCGGCTGAGTTCTCCATCACCAAGAAACCCTGTTTAGCAACACTCCGTTTGCCTAGCGCTGGCTTTAAGACACAGGCATGTCAACTTCGCGAAGAGACGGCGCGAAACTATGACTTGATCACTTTGCGACAACACACATACCATACAAAGAAAGTGGACATTCGCTTAGCCGGCTCTCGAATTGTTTGAAGAGCATTTGGATGAGTATGAAATCTGAAATACGGTCAAGTCACCCAACGGTTATTCTTCCACGCTAAGCTTCCTTCTCTGTCTCTTTTCAAATCATAAGAAGAGGCTGGGGTATGTCGTTCTCGCAATTGTCAGCTCGAGCTCGTGTAACCGCTAGGCGACTTGTGAACTCTGGCGAGCAGAATGTTTTGTTCGAGAGCTGCACTGTATCCATTACCAGCACGGCTAGTGCCTGTTGGGTCCGATGACCATATTAATATCGTTCAAGTAGAATGAGGCAGAGCCGCAGATTGGGTCAAGTGCCTACTTGCTCTGCTGCACCTTGTTCCAATGACAGGAAGTCTCTCACGAACTAGGGAGAGAAAATCCTTACCAGGTGTGATTAACTGCAAAGTAGGTCACCGCGGGTTTTCCCTCTTGGACCTACGGAGATAGACATTGATATTGGACCTCATCGTCAGGCGGGATGCGTTTCCAAACGATCGGAAGCATACGAGCCCAGATGCCATCGGCCTTCGTTGAAACTACAATGTCCGACTGTCTCCAGACGAGACTGCGCCGCTCGTTTTCGAGAAAGTAGCAACGCTATAAGTTTGTGCTAGGTACCAGTTCGCTCAGTCTAGACACCTACTCAGCCGCCGGCATCAACATCACATTGCTACCGCTAGAGAAGTTTCGGCAATGCTATCAGACTACGTATGAACACTCCGGCAAAGCCTAAATAGGCCACAGTGAAGCATGGCTTGATCTTGAACAACGACGTGATTACCCAAAATTAGAGGTGGCAAGGCATCAAAGGAAGCGAGGAAGCTCGGTCGTCCCTGGTTTGCTAGGGTTTCGGTTCTGGAGCACGAAGAGTACATTCTCGGCAGGCAAGATCTCCCCAAACTTGAAGCATTTGAACCCGGAAGAGTGCTGATGATGTGTCTGAAGGTGGTGATCATCGCGCGGGCGCAAAAATACTCTGTGTAGAGGCCTTTGCGTTGTGGGTTGCAACTCGTCAAAAGGGAGTTTCACGCAACACCCAAGAGCATTCTGTCCGTTTGGAAGGCTTACAAGTGCAACAACAAGGTTGAAAGGTTCCGACGGCTAAACTCAAAGTGCAAATGGCGCAAGTCTGTGTACAGACAGACAGTTGCATTCGTACAACTAAGTCAAGTTGGGGAGACAGATTGCGAGAATTCACAAACAGAATCTTCCATCATGGGACAAGCTAAAAAAGTGCAGCCTTACGAAATAAGCCTTGATCTTACCTCTGGCGTCATAGCAGTTCCGAATTTTCACTTCTCGATGATCTACGCTCAGTATTGTGGAATTGAGTGGGCGAAACTCCACGGAGACGAGATTCCGCGAAGAAGATTACCCACCACAGTGAAGAGCCAATGAAGTTTCGTAGCTATAGATCTTCAGGAACTTAGTCTCGGGAACTTGGCTGGTGGTGGAGAATGGCGGCCAAGGAGTTGACACGGAATGTCATCAATGTCCACGGCATAGAGAAAAGAACTGGAGCGAGGGATCTCGGTGTGTCAAGCGACATCGGGCTAACCCCGCAGCCGGCAGCCGGGGGCCGGCTACCGACAACCGTGCAGCCGATCGACGCGGACGTCGGGGCCACCCCACTACCCTCACCGAGTTGACCGATTGCACTTCGTAGCAAAGAGATCGAAACAGCCAAAATTGAGACACGAGATTCTTGGACGAGATCTATAAAATTTCAGATAAGCTGCTGTCAAAAGCCTATCCAAAGGGTCGGGTCCAAGTTGAACTGGTCAGCACACCGTTCTGTAACACGTGCAACGGCCCATGCTCTGGAACGATCTGTGCCAAGACATACGCTGGAAGTCCTGCGAAGTGCGACATATCGCCATCGTGATAATCTGAATGGCGCGCAAGAGGCCATCATGGTCCTTCGGAATACGGACTTGCCTTATCTTGTGAGTCTTGGAACTCGATATGGCGCCAAGACTGACCAAGGGCGGACGACGCTTGGTATTTTCAGCCCTTCCGTTGGCGAGCTTCCCAAGTTGAGGTTACAAGTGTCTAGCCTACAGCCAAGAGACTCGGCGCCAGCACGCCAGACGAGGGAGAAATTGCAACTTTGACAACGTCTCTGCAGCTTGTACTGCAGCTTTTGGCACAAAATTGTCTCGCAATGGCGCGTTTTCGACGAGGGTAGAACGTGGCGCAGGGTCCCTAATGATTGATATCGGGGGGTTACCAAGCCACATTTGGCGGGGTATTTTGGATTGGCATTCTTCATCACACCAAACTACCTTGCCGACCAGGACCCTTGACGAAAGACTCGTTGCTCTAATATCGCAGGCTCCTACGCTGTTTCAAGAAGCCACTGCCTCCTCCTCGACGCAACTTGAAGATGCGGTGTTCAGGCTAGGTTGAGGTGTTCTATCAGGCTACCTTATTACCAATACCCGTCCCGACGCCAAAAGATGCCGGAACACCGAGCCGCGACATTGCAAAACAGCGACCCCACGGCTTCATGGATCTCCCATGGGTCAGTCTCCGGGTCAGACATGCAACAGCATGGAGAAAAGCAGACTTTTTCCGCGGCTACGCACCGCGACCAAGTCTCTTTTCGGACGGAATGGGATAGGATAGGATGGGACCTTACGGTAACTTATCGTGGCGAACATGACTTAGTCGTGGCTGACACCTCTACAAAGAGCCAACATTGGTAATTAAGAGTACATGGCATGCTGCCAAGGGAGGTACATGTGCAAGGTAGCGATCACGTCATTTGAACTAAACAGCCTCCAATTTTTACCTTGGACAACGGGGTATCCGTACAGCACCAGCACCGTACCTCAGCAACACACGCAAGGCCGATTTGACGCCGGGAACGAGCGACAATTCTCTCACTTTTGTCTCTGTCCGTGTGTCTGAGGAAAATAAAAGACACCTTTGCCCTCGCCCATCTCCTCGGCAGACTCTCTCTCCCGCTTGTTCTCCTGTTTCTTCTACTTCATCCGTGAATCCCCTTCCATCTACCTCTCTATACCCAATATTCCCTTTACAACGAGAAGCTCCCGGCTCAATTCGTTGTGTGTTCCCTCTCTCCCCCTCTGAACATTGTTTAGAGTGTGTCTCTTGACAATCCCATACAACACCCTCCCTATTTCAAAGCTTCGCGCTTCCTCCAAATACATACACAATGGCCAACTCTCCCCACGGCGGTGTCCTCAAGGACCTTTTCTTGCGCGATGCGCCGCGCCAGTCTGAGCTTCTTGCCGAGGCCGACAAGCTCCCTTCCCTCCTTTTGACCGAGCGCCACCTCTGCGATCTCGAGCTGATTCTCAACGGCGGCTTCTCTCCCCTCGAAGGTACGTCGTGTTTACTGCCCGGGCTACTACTGCTTCCTGCTGGCTGCTGCTGCGGCGGCGGCGGCGGCGGCGGCTGGCCCCCCTCCTGCATCCGTTGCGCGACGACGGTGGTGGGGTTGCGTTGCGGAAGTGACCCCGCCATGATTTTTTTTGGAGGGGCAAAGTTCCCCACGATTACGTTGCTCGCCCGAGAACAGCGGGACTGACTGTGGTGGCATCTCTACAGGTTTCATGACCGAGAAGGACTACAATGGGTACGTTGAAGATGCGAACAAAATATTCCTGAGAAGATATTATACTGGGTGCTAACATGCTTGGTGCAGAGTCGTCAAGGACAACCGTCTCGCTGATGGCAACCTTTTCTCCATGCCCATCACCCTCGATGTCTCTCAGCAGCAGATCGACACCCTTTCTATCAAGCCCGGTGCGCGCATCACCCTCCGCGACCTCAGAGACGACCGCAACCTGGCTATCCTCACCGTTGAGGATGTCTACAAGCCCGACAGGTAGGTTTCAACATGTCCACAGGGAAGTGGCCTGAACTGACGTGTTTCTCTAGAGTCAAGGAGGCCATTGAGGTCTTTGGCAGCGATGACGACACCCACCCCGGTGTGAAGCACCTCTTCAACAACACCAGCGACTTCTACGTTGGTGGTAAGCTCGAGGCTATCCAGCGTCTTGCCCACTACGACTTCCTCGACCTCAGATGTAAGTCTATCGAGCTCTTGATTCGCACCAAGGTGGCAAGTCTAGAATATGGCGACTAACGAGTACCCATAGTCACTCCCGCCGAGTTGAGACAGCACTTCGAGAAGCTCGGCTGGAACAAGGTCGTCGCTTTCCAGACTCGCAACCCCATGCACCGCGCCCACAGAGAGCTCACTGTCCGCGCCGCCCGCTCCCAACAAGCCAACGTCCTCATCCACCCCGTCGTCGGCATGACCAAGCCCGGTGACATTGACCACTTCACCCGTGTCCGTGTCTACAAGGCCCTCCTCCCTAGATACCCCAACGGCATGGCCGCCCTGGCCCTGCTGCCCCTGGCCATGCGCATGGGTGGTCCCCGCGAGGCCATCTGGCACGCCATCATCCGCAAGAACCACGGCGCCACGCACTTCATTGTCGGCCGCGACCACGCCGGCCCCGGCAAGAACAAGAACGGCAAGGACCACTACGGCCCGTACGACGCCCAGGTCGCCGTTCAGAAGTACTCTGACGAGCTCGGTATCACCATGGTCGAGTTCCAGGAGATGATTTACATCCCCGACCGCGACGAGTACCAGCCCGCCAACGAGATCGCCCCCGGCACTCACACCGCCAACATCTCCGGCACTGAGCTCCGCAACCGCCTTAAGACCGGCAAGGAGATCCCCGCGTGGTTCTCCTACCCCGAGGTCGTCAAGGTCCTGCGCGAGCAGAACCCCCTCCCCGCCCAAAAGGGCTTCACCATCTTCCTCACCGGCCTGCTCAACAGCGGAAAGGACCAGATCGCAAAGGCTCTCCAGGTCACCCTCAACCAGGGTGGTGGCCGCTCCGTCTCGCTCCTCCTCGGCGAGACGGTCCGCCACGAGCTCTCCTCCGAGCTCGGCTTCAGCCGCGAGGACCGCGACAAGAACGTCGGCCGCATCGCCTTTGTCGCCTCAGAGCTCACCCGCGCCGGTGCCGCCGTCATCGCCGCCCCCATCGCTCCATTCGACGAGGCCCGCCAAAAGGCCCGCGAACTGGTCGAAAAGGCCGGCCCCTTCTTCCTCGTGCACGTCGCTACCCCCCTCGAGTACGCCGAGAAGACGGACAAGCGCGGCATCTACGCCAAAGCGCGCAACGGCGACATCAAGGGCTTCACCGGTGTCGACGACCCATACGAGGCGCCCGCCAAGGCTGACCTCGTCGTCAACCTCGAGCAGCAGACGGTCCGCTCCATTGTCCACCAGATTGTCCTGCTCCTCGAGAGCCAGGGTCTCCTGGACCGTTTGTAAATGTTTTTCTTACAGGCATTTTACAGAGCGGATATAAGTTGTGATTTATACGGCATAGAGCGTAAATGCGCGTAGACCCCCTCTTCTCAAAGCGCAAAAACATTTGGGTGGATGGATATATATATCGGAGTTGAGACCTTCAAAGACAACCTTGGGATAAGAAAAGTTGTTTGATGATTTTTACGAGTTATTTTACACAAGAGATGGTTTATATGGCATCATATAGTTGGCTAGGGGGTGTAGGGGTTAACTGTGTCTTTTGGATAGCACTGTTCACCAAAGTATAGCCGAATGGAATGGAACGACATTTGAATGATACTGCTCCGTGGGATCGAATACCAGATAGCTATGGTGGTGAAACGAAACGAGGACATATCCAACGTGACGATTACAGAAGAACATATGTTTACATTAAACACAATCAATCGAGATCAAGTAGCTACTTACCTACTTTACCTTGCCTTACCTAGGACCTCGAACAACTCTCGGATAAAGGCATACAATACAGGTGATGGTGGGTTGATTGATAATGATGGTGGTGCGCACGAGATGCATGGCCGGGGCGCTTAGCGCTGGGCGGGGCGGTGATTGGCAGCGGTTCGTTTTGTTGGTGCCCGATGGACGGCCGGGTTTGCGCGCGCATTCGGGGCAAGGGGAAGGGAGGGTATCAACACATGGTCGAGGTGGATTAGATTGGAGGGTTCAAGAGGGAGGGGTAAGGTTGGGCCAGGGTGGGTTTATTTTTGGGAAGTAAGGTATTTCACTCTGTGTAGGTAGGTACTTGAGAATGTGTAAGTTGGTCCATCGTCGAGTTTGTTTGATGGGAAGTGTAGCGAACCTACCTAGTGCGTACGTTAAGTGCTGGTGCCAAATGTAAGGTCAGGAAATAGGTACATGTAGGTCTAGTCAGGTACGTGAGACATGTGCATTTCAATGTGAGGCAGTTTTGTGTCTCTATGGGCTTGATCGTTTGCTTTCCGAGATGTGAAGCGAGAGACAATCATGAAGGAAGGAAAGCGAGGTGCCTCGAGACAAACTCGGTTGATAGAATCCCGTTTTGACCGCTCTTGCTCGAGGTTATCCGAGACTATATATGACGGGCGACTTAGGTAGAGAGAGTGGTTGGACATTCGAGCAGTGCTTGGCCCGAGACAGTGCAGCCGCCTTTGGTTTATCTGGTTTGTATGAGCCAGGCACGTCAGGCGCGACGCCAGAATCCTTTAGGAACGCGCTGGTGTACTCTATAATCTATTCGCAAGGTGCTAAGGTAAGGTAGGCAGATCATATCAGTGTTTAAAAATCCTTGGGAGCTGATGGTTCAAGATTGAAGAGGATGTCACACCGTGCGATACTGAGCTCTCGTTAGCTTTTGAAACGGTGCTTTTTTGCCGTTTCACACGCTTATTGCACACCGTGTGAAGAAACGTTGTCTGACGGCAGGATATGTAGTGGTGGGTGTGGCCCGAGCTTCTGGCAGTGTCCGTTGTGGATCCCAAGGGACTTCCCACGGTATCATGCGCCAACTCGTTGCAACTCAGCCCGGTGCCACGTCAGGTTCTGGCCACAGGTCTGCAGGTCTACATCCTCTCTCACCAAATCGCTCATTCAACACTTCCGTCCAGACATCCGTACTGAATAATGCGTTGCAGAAGGACATGTGTCACCGCCTGCTCTAATTCACTCTTCGCCTGCCTTCCCTTGACATCTATTTCCCCGTTATTCTTCTCCACCCCCTCCTCTGCTTTTGACACTATGAGGCACGCAAGAAGCGGTAGCGTACGGATCCAATATTCATAGATGCAGTACTCCCTACCCAAGGTAAGGTAAAGATGGTGGAAAGGTACCTGCCTCTCAAGTGTGGGCCCGCCCAGCCAGCCTACGGATACCTGTACCCAAAGTACCAACGTGCCAACCAACTCGCCCAGTTAGTTCCTTCCAACGCCTTACAGGGGTGGTGCTTCCCCTCTGATCGAATCACATTCGGCTGCGTTGCTCGTCAACTGCTTGCAACCGCCCGTCTTTCCACTCCCGTCTCCCACACACCTGTACGGACTACGGAGTACCTACTCTGTACACTACACTACCTTAGACTCATCCCTCCCGCCTGGCCTTGGCCTGCCCATGACTGTGAGGTGCACCTCAGTGCACCTCACTCATTCACTCCCTCGGTTGGGGGCATCCATCTTCCGTCTCGTCACTTACTTCTCTCGTCCTTCTTGCATCATTTTCCATTCTCCCACGACCCGACGAAGACGACACCGACGACAACTCGAAAAGTTTAACCGCATTCCTGACGCTCCAAACATTAGACGCAGCAAACGACGGGCCAAACGGATTCTTCCCCCGCCACCTTACCGTTCGGTCCAAGTCAGGGGTGCGCATTTTTCCAGAAATTCCCCAGTTTTGTGACAACTCCCGCCCTCTTGCTCAAGACGACGAGGGTCGGTGAGCAAAACCCCAGACCAGGTCCTGCCTGCTTCGGTTCCCTCTTCCTTCTTCCCGCCAGGCTTTCTCGACAACCAAGAACGAAGAACTCAAACACTGAACCATTCCACCCTGAACCTCGAACGACGGTCCGCTTTGCCTTTTTGGCGAACAGAAACCTTCCTGCCCACCCTCTTTGGCAAGCTTCGCTGTCGCTCACTACTACAGTGCTTTGCTTCTTACTCGCTGCGCCGACGGCATTTCGCCTCGATCCCGTCACCGTCACCGTCACCGTCACCGTCAACCTCTCTACTACCTTACGACTCGAAGAAATCCCCGCAGCACAGCAACTCGCCTAGCTCTATCGGGCTACGCACCCATGCTCCGCCATGTCCTCCCAAGATCGTGACGTCGAGGTCGATGTCGACGCTGATGGCCGAGTAGTCCCCCTCCCCGACTTTGGGGACATGCGCCCGCGCAAGGAGGCCGAGAAGAGTGAAAAGACCGAGAAGAAGGCCTCTCGAAGCAAATCAGAGCGTAGCAGCAGGACAGACAGAGAAAAGGGAGACAGGGAACACCGATCCCACCGCGTGAGCTCCCGCTCCTCAAAATCGAAAATCGCCGACGGCAGCGGCCTCGGCAGTGATCTCCATTCCCACTCCCACCGCCGTCACCGCACCCGCGAAGAACGAGACCGCGACCGAGAGAGAGACCGCGCCCACGATCGCTCCTCTTCCATGACCGACCTCATTCCCGAAATGTCTCGGACCTCGCTGACTGGTCCGGCGTCGACTGACCGCATCTCCCTTCCCTACCCGACCTTCAGCAAGGCCCACAGCAAGGAAGCCGTCCGCAATAGTCGCGAGGATGTATCAGGATCAGGCGTCGGCGCCACAAGGAGGGCCGATCCGTTCACTCCCGAAGCCACAGATCTGGGCGACAGCGAGCTCAAGCGATCTCAGAGCGTCGATCACTCCGAGAAGCAGCGCAGAAGTTCGTCCAAGAAGGAGTCGAGGCCGCCTAGTCCGCCCGAGACCGACTTGTCGGGCAAGAGACGATCCGCGACGCCCGAGGAGTCCTCAAAGAAGGTGCGCGAGGAGCGTTCGAGTTCGAGACTGAGTGGTGAGACATCCAAGAGAGAACGGGATGACAGGCCGAGCTCGCGTCTTAGCGGTCTGTCGAGATCCGGCTCCAGAGCCGACGATAAGTCCCGGGTGAGCTTCAAGTCGAAGACTAGCAGTCAGGCAACGTACGTAAAGTCGCCGGCGTTTCCACTCGGTGTGCAGGAAAGCTTGAACATCAAGCCGAGCACGTCCAGGTCTTCCTCGAAGCGAAGCTCTTCGAGCAAGAAAAGCCGGCGCCCAGAGTATCACGATGGCGACTCATCTCCCGAAAGTCTGCAGGACTCATCTCCTAGAACCCCCACGCAAGCACCGCCATTCCCACCGCCTTTCGCTATGAGCGACAAGCCCCCGGGGCCTCCTCCACAGGTCTACCCCGAAAACGACATCACTCCATCGGCCACTCCAATGACTGATATGCCTCCTCCAACGGGGCCTCCCCCTCCCCCGCCACCACCTCCAGCGTTGGATGTGCAGGAAGCACCACGGGTGGACTACCTCTTACAGAACGGCGGCCTGATCCAGTCAATTCCGAAAACGTTTCTCTCTGTTCTGCCTCGCCAGAATGGCGCCCGGCCATCTAACCCGCCCCTGGTTGGCCCGCAGACTCTATTCGCACCCTTTTTCAACCTCCTGGACCAGTATAACTCGGTTCTCAGCCGCAACGGCTCCGTAGCAGTTGCAACTGGTCATCGATCAGTAGCTCGCCGTCTTCTAGACCGCCTTGAAAACGTCTTTTCCAGAGAGCTTCCTGAGCATGGATGCACTTGTGTGGTATGTGAAAGAGGCCCCGATATTCAACATCGTGGCCTCGGCTGGGGAGAGGTCCTCGAATGGGTTAGTGGTCGCATTGATCTTCCGCAGTGGCCGCCGTTTGATCTGGCCAGCTTGGGATCCAATGCCGCCGAAGTGTCAGCAGAGCTGCCACCGCGGCCTGACTCGCCAGTCAAGATCGATCCTGATATTGCCGAGGAGTTCCGTGAGCACTATCTCAGACAGTCTAAGAAAGTCAGGGGAGCCGTGGACAAGTGGCTTAACACCTGCGGCGAGACCACCGCGCCGCCGCCTCAAGATGTAGACGACGAGACCCTCACGTTTGCCATTCTCACGAACATGGACCCTGAGGATCAGCCGTATTTTAACGCGATTCTGGCTGGCTCTAACCACCCGAAGCCGGCAACAAGGGCTCCTACACCATTGCATCGCGCCCGCCCGGATCTTCTTGTCCGAGCCGGCTTGGCTCTCCAACGTCTTTATCGACTGCAACAAGTACCTCGAGACGCAGAGGTTGCCATGTATCTCGTCAAGAACCCCCACACCCACGACCTTCTTGTCACAATGTCCGACATCAACACGCAAGAATGGGAGATTTTGACTTCTGGACGATTCGATGGCTTCCTTTGGTCTGGGGCTGATGGCGACGATACTCCCACGGCCGAATCCCGTGGTGCCACCCCTGCAAGTGGTTACTACCCCTCTCGGCCAGGGACCATGAGCCCCAGTGTGCGAGGAACTCCGGGCTTCTCAGCATCCCGCAACACTACACCATTCTCTGCCTACTCACGCGGCGCTACCCCCGCGTCCTTTGTGAGCAATGCATCATCCGCGGCGGCCAACAAGCAGGCAGTATCACGAGACGAGGAGATGGAGATGGCTGTCTTGGCAGAGGTAGAGCGAGAAATCTACCAGGGTATGGAGGCGTTGGAGGATGCGTTCGAAGCCCTTCACCTCAGGGCCGAAGTTGTCCGGACGGGGTTGCGCAACCGCGGAGCAGGATTGATGCATAGCCTTCAAAGCCGCCGGCGGATCGATGTCCTGCCCAATCCGAGCTCCGGTAACTCGCAGTCATCAGGCTACGAGCGGCCCAGCTGGGCGCAAGGCGACTATGACGCCAACAGCGACAGCGAATGGGGAGGCGACGACTTTGAGCTGGCGCCCGACGATTCGGCGAGTAACATTAGCAGTTCACGCCATCGACGACCCAAGAGACGCACAGAGCGACGGACACCGGCACCGATTGAGGAAGATGACGAGGAAAACTGAACTCTACGATAAATGGAAAAATAATGAAATGCTTTTTGTTTTTTGATTCAATTGTTTTGTTTCCATGGTGGTTTTGCTGTCAGTGAGCTAGAAGCTTGTTCACGAAAAGGGGTTCTGTCTGAAAGATGAAACGAAATGATGTCAGAGTCACGAAAGTTTTATGGTTGTTTTTGAAAATACCAAGGTGGAATTATGCGATGAAAGCTGTAGTGTTGGCCTGCCATTCGAGTTGGGACGAATGTTGATGCGATGACCAACGGAATAGGGGGCGGGCCAAATGGTTTTGTCGAAGGGTGGAAGGAAGTATGGATGAGGAAACGTTGGCATCTAAGTCCTTCCTTTCTCTGACGAATGCATCCCCGGAAGGATGGATACCATGTTCCCAAACGCAGCAATCATCATCGCCAGCGCCAGAGGTCTACTTGAAGTTGCTCATTTTGGTCGATCACGGGGAGGTTGTCCGCCTGTTGCGAGAGCGCGCGAAATTGGCATGCGTCTCCATGGACTGTTCAATATTTTTTCCCCCCCAGCTTGCATTGTCATGGAGTCTTGGGTTTATTTTTTCACCGCTGTCATACGGCGAGAGGTCACGCTTGGTTCTTACCTCAAAGTTACCTCTACTCAAATTCAAATGTTTCTCAAGGCTCATGCTGTCTTGTTGATATGCGCGATCATACTTGCTTGTGTCCATTATTTGTGATGTATGTGCCGTCTTCTCTGCGAGTGAAACCTATGAAGCAGGTACTCGCTGCCGAGACGGTCCGATCCTCGTCGTCGTCCTCGGTCTTGTTGGCTTTGGTTACGCCGTCGACCAGTCACTCCATTGATTTACTATCCTAGGGGAAGTAGGAGAAGATACGAACCATGTAATGAATCGCTGTATTTATGTACCGAAAAAGTAGAGATGCGTACGAGTCTATCTATTTCGCTGGATGTAGCTCCACCACTGTTAACCGGGAACCTCTCCTCAGTCAGATCTTGTTGATCACCCAAAGAGATGATCGCGATAGTTCGCCCTCTCATGTAAGTAGGTACTCTCCAAATGCGCTCCATGCTTCACATCCATTCCGCTGCCAAAACACTCCTCCCTTAACACCACGTTATCTCCGCCAGCGTGTCCAATCTCGAATCAAAGAAGCTGTCCATCCACTTCCATTCTATCGCCCTGGGGAGCCCCCAGAACCTGACCAAGATTCCGGGTACCTCGCTTCAGAGCCTCGGTGTTCCTGCCCGCGGCCTCGAATCTTTCAATTCCTTATTGGCTCTCTTCGCATTCGACTCGAGCGTTCTCTTGTCCTTCTTGGTCGACTTTTGCATGGCATTGACGGCCCGGGCGAGGGGGAAGAGCACGTCCTGGAGATGTGTACAGAGGGCCTGGTTATCGTTGCGGAGCTGGGCCATCGCTAAGTTTTGTTTCTTGAGGAAATCTGTGTGTGCCTCCAGTCTCATGGCGAGTTTGTCGATATTGTTGGCCTGGTCTCTAGCAGTGCGCTCAAGGTTGTCGAGTCTCTGTGTTTGGGCGAGGAGCTGACCGCCTTGGTCTTGAAGTTCAATAGTATGGTTGCCCGAGAGAGCAGCCAGCTTCTTGATCTTGTGAAGGCCTCGTCGTAGGTCCTTCGCAGAAATTCGCTTCCCTCTTATAGAGGAGGACGGTGAAGGGCTCTGGGGCTTATTGGACAAGAGTCTGACGTCTTGATTGATCGATGTAGTTGACTTCGTCTCGTTCGTCAGCTGTTTGGCAGGCTTGGCGACGCCGTCGATTTCTGAAGCCTGTTCACTTTCGGCATCGGGCATGCTTTGGAGATGACAACCGGCCGACGACTTTCCGTTCTGACTGGCAATGACACTGGATGGATTTGGTGACTGAAAAGTGGCTGGTAGCGGCAAAGCCTTCTCGGGACTGCTGGTCGCAACTTCCGCAGAAGATGAAGCCTGCCAGGCAAATTGGTCGGAGGGCTGAGCATCCTCAGTTTCGTGATCCTCGAGCAAGGAGATCGCGGTGTCAAAGGAAGATCCTCTTTTTTGCTGCTTGTCATCAGCCAGAACCACCTCCGCATTGTTATCCGACTTGGATTCCAATTTCTCAGAGGAACGCTTCAAACTGGGCGACACTCTGGCAAGCTGCTTCTTCTTCTTCTTCTTCTTCTTCTCAAAGTGTGGCAATGTCGGATTGCAGCATTTGGTCGCGTCCCAGCCAGCAATCTCGAGCATGGTGACGATATCCTGCGGTAGGCTGAGACTGTTGATAAGTCGGATCGACTCCATCAACGGCGCCGAAGGGGGCCGTTGCTCGTACTTGGTTGCCTTCCAGTCCTTTATGAAGTCGCCATACGCTCTCTGCTCACTGAGTGCCTTTGGCTTCTTCATATCCGAGTCCCAAAGGACAGCGGAAATGTGAGTGTCGACAACCTTACTTGAGGCTGGGTAGCGTTCATAGCTGGGATCTTTCTGGCGCCTGGCCCATCTCTTCCAACCATCGAACCTCTCACCCTTGTATGGCTTCGCCGGCATAATGGCGGACTTCAGGGAAGACTTCGCTTCCTCCTGAGTAGGAACTTGTGCCGGAGGGTGCTGCGGTAAAGCTGCAGTCGCCCGAGGCGAGTCGTTGGTGTTGACGCTCTTGCTTGGTTTGGCTGTCACTTGGCCAACAGAAGCGGATTGGGAAGGGACAATCGGCTGCGGCGTTCCTTTTCCAGCGGCTGCCCCGGGTGAGATTGCCTGTAATTGAGCAGTTGCGAAGAACGAAGTTGAAGGCGAAGATAGCGCAGCCAGGGGAGGTGCGGTCAATTTCGTCTGCAGCGTCACCGGTTTGGCTTGGCTCTGTTGGGAAGGCATTCCTGCGGGCTTTGATGTGTTCATGTAGAGCTGCGGCAGATGGTTTGGGGATTGGCAAGTCGCCAAGTTCGAAGGCTGAGTAAAGGCAGAAGGAGGAGGTGCGGAATCTGAGGAGGGAGGAGCGGTTTCCGGATGAGCCTGCCTTTCAAAAGCTTTTAGGTAAGACCAATTTCGAATCAAAGCGATTGGAAGCTTCTCGCTTCAGAACGGCAAGAAGCTGGGCAGGATCTGGGGACTCTTCGGCCTGAAGTCAGCCCGCAAAAACTCGATTCCTGATATCAGGGAAACAGGATGTAGCCGTGTGAAGCCGTGAGTTGCGAGCAACCAAGGCGTAAATCGTGTTTTCCACCAGAAATTGTGCTTCTCGTGTAGGTGGCAAATATCCAGGTTTCAAGAGAAAGAATAACTGTAAATCGCTAGGTAGATAAAGACACTGGCCTTGCCGAGTGTGTTGAATGTGTTGATGCTGAGGAGTATAAGTTGGTGAGTGGATGAGAAAAAAGTTGTGTTTATATGTCTTTTCGCCCGTACTCCCTTCCTTCAGATATGTTCGGAAGGAGTTGTCGTCGAATACCTGCCTAGGTCGCGATTGACAATGTCTTATCTTATCGTCGCCAATTCCCACTAGGCAGTGATGATTATGCAAGAACCAATGATTAAATAGAAAGAAGCTAGTGGCGCCGAGAAGAGAGAGGTATAGCGAAGAGGATAGTGATATGGTAGGGTTACTACCAGATCAGCGAGCGAGGAGAATGTTGAGTGACTGCTTGGACAAGTACAGGAGTTTCTTATACTTTGAAAACCAGAGGACTCCGAGGTCGACAGCCCAATCTCTCGCCTAATAGAATCACTGTGGATTGAGATTGTTAAAAGGGTGACATTTACTAACACGAGCAGGACTCTTCAGCTTCATTCGATATCTATGCATCTAGAGAGTGGCCACACAGGTTCACCATGACTGACATTATATAGAATGTTAGGTCGAACGACAGTGCCAAGAGAAAAAGGAGCAAGATTCATCGGTGTTTGCTTGGCATATTTTTGCATGTTCGTCAGTGATATCCAACATCTTTCCCGACCCCCCTGACTTAACTCGAGCTGTTCACCAACCACCTACATCCCGTTTTCCTCCTGGGTAGTGTCACCTCGAAGTCTACTACTTTCAAAGGGCCAAATAATTAGATGAACCTTTGATCACTTAGGTTATGGATAATAAGAGTCTCCCTACATCTAGTAACTCACACCCCAAACTCTCCCTTCATGATCGTCCCCAACCATTACCTCCAACACATGCGACCACACCCACTGGAGAATTCGGGATCCCGTCCGCTCTCCCATAGACAAGCCAGTGAGGGCCAGAGTAGTAGTCAGGTCGGTGACGACTGGCGAATGCCTGGTGTTGCATGTATTTTTGCGTTTTTTCCTCACTTGGTCGGTGATTATGCTGTCCTAAGCCGACGACGCAACAGGTTGAGCTGGTTGATGTCCACACAAACAAGTAAACCACGTATCTTTTGCGCGGTGGGCAGTTATTCACATGCCCCTATCAGTTGTATGACAGCCTAGCTACTTCGCAGCAGAAAGCGACAGTCCTAGACGGGATGTAAGGCTAGACAGACACGGACATAGCCTGGCTACCAAAAGAGCAAGATATTTTGATCCACATGGGTAAGCCGCCGTCTTCTCTATCGTGTCACTAGCCCTCCAACATACAAGCCATGTGCATCTTAGTATCATTGGCTTGGCCCAATCCGTCGAGGCAACGGGGCGGCATTGGAAGGAAGGGATTCCAAACCAGGATGTGACATGGAACTTCTGAGCAGTTATAAATAATCCTTCAAACAACGAAACGAAGGACCAAGAAGTGTTGAAATGATTTTTGTATTGTTGGAGGGTTTTGGGGGAATTTTTAACTACTTACGACCTGGGGCATCATGAGCTATACATCCACACAACACGCGGGCCTCCCGTACGATGCTATGCCTGCCGCCGGTTCAAAATAAAAAGACGGCCACGACGACGACAATCGGAACATCCTCTGTGACGCCCATTGAAAATCCGAGCAGAAACAACAACAAGTCCCGTCTTCCCCCCTTCCTACTCCCTCCTCCACAACTGCCGACGACAGGGGAGGCTGTGTTTTTTGCGGGGGACCACTCAGTCTTTCCATACACCTCCCTCTCATATCCAGCTGGCCTCCGGCCATCGTTTGCACGCTCTAATGCTCTTGAAGATCTTCTTCCTTTTGGACCTCTTGTAATCTTTTAGGAATGGGGTAATCGTAAATCTTTGCCTCGTCAGTCTTTCCTGCAGCCGCTCGTCCACATCGACAGTTGGCAGCTTCGAGCCTTGTCCACCGACTTTGCATTGCGGCGGTGGCTCTTCGGATCATCTCGCGTCTCCCTCATAAGTTCTGAGCTGGGGCGGTCAGAGATCACTATACTCTTGACACGATCCTCACAGCGGGATGAGGGGCCCGGCTCGGTCATCGATGAAATCTCCGGTGGGGCTCTTAGCTAGCACCACCGTTGACAGGGGCGGCACCTTGCTGCTGAGCAAGAGCCAGTTGGGCAGCCTGGGCATTCTCGGTTGCCTTTTGCATGACGCCCTGCAGGGCGGCCTGGTCCTCAGCGGTGAGATGTGACGCAAGGGACTGGTAGAATTGAGGTTGCTCCTCTTCCATCTCTGCTCAGGGGTTAGCCTCTGTTCAAGAAAAACGGCAAAGTCTGGAACTTACTCATCAAAGTCGCACTGAAAAGTTGGTAGGGGTCCACCTTGTCCAGGGGAGACTCAAGCAGAACGCTGTCCTCTCCAAGGTCGTCCTCGGACTCAATGTCGTCAACGCCCCGGCTGAACTTTTGCGCCTCCTCGTTCAAGAACTCGAGGTACGCGGTGCTCTCATCGCGGCCTTCGTTGGTCTCCTCCTCCTCGGGCTCGTCCTCGACGTTCCAGTTGGCCTCATCCTCAGCCCACTCATCCTCTTCGCCATAGTCGTACGTGCCTGCGTCAAGGTGGTAGTCGTCCCGAAGTGCCTCCTCGCGGTTCTTCATAGCGGCAGGCAACGTCTTGAACAACTCAGTTACGCCCTGCAGCAAGCGAGGCCATCCGACGGCAATGCTCTGAGGGACCTGGTCGGCCTTAAGGCTGAGCAAAGCCGCAATTGCGACGATGCAAAGCTTCTTGTCGTGCACCCGGGTGAAGTTGGACATGCTGCCAAACCACAAGCTGAAGAATCGGTTCGTCCAGCCCTTGGTCTCGAGGATGTGCAGAGTGAGAATGGGGTTGTAGTGGATAGAGTTGATGACCAGCTCCATAAGGTGGATCTTGTAAGCCTTGACCTTGACATCCTGAGCAGTGAGGACGGTCATGGCGAACTCGATGAAACGCAAGACGTAGTTGTCAATGTTGCCACGGAGGTTCAGCATCATAGCCTCAGCCAACTTGCAAGCACAAATTCTGTCGACGCCTCCAACCTTGTTGTCGTTGAACATATCTTGAATCATGGAGAAGAGAGCCTCAATGTACTCGGGCTTCTGCACCAGCTGGCCAGCACCGTACTGGACAAAGTTGTCCAGAGCAGGCAGCATGTCCTCAAGGTAGAGCTCGGCGCCAGCCTTGAAGGTGGCGTGAATGAGCTCGAAAGCCTGCCACATGGTGGGGGAGATGCCCTTGGCAGCAAATGTGCAGCTGTCAATGATCTCGAAGACTTCGTTGTACAGGTCGTACAGCTTGTTCTCAAGAGTGACTTGAATAACAGGCATAAGGACAGCCTCAATGTGAAGCAGAACGTCGGGAGTGCTCTCGAGGGTAAGAATGAGAGTACCGATGGTTTGAAGGACACCGAGAGCAGTGATGCTCTTCTCGTCGAGGTAGTCGCCAAACTCATCCTCACCGTTGTCCTTGTTCTTGTCCAGGACCTCACGGACGATGCGGAGGTAGGTGTCTCTCAACTGCTCGCTGAGAGCAACAGCGAATGGCGTCAGCTCGGTGGCAAAGACCTCGACGAAATCCTCCATAACGTTGGCAAGGGCATCGATATCGGCCTCGTTGGCGAGCTTGAGCAGCTGCTGCATGATGGTAGGGATGCTCTGCTGCATGCTGGTGCGAATGATGTCATGTCTAATAAGAGGCTGCAGGGCGAGTGCGGCAGTGACACGTACAGGCAGCGCGACGTCTGCCATGCAGTCGAGGATGTGACGGTAGATGGTGAGGAGGTTGTTCTGGTCCTGGAAGTTGAGCTGCTCGAACTTCTCGATGGTGTCGCAAGCCCGCGCGCGCAGATATCCCTGCTGGCTCGTGAATTCGGGGAAAACGTAGCGGACGAGGAAGTACTCGACTTGGTCGGCGATAGGGCTCTTCTTGCCCAGGATGACCGGCGCCAACGTGCCAATCATTCTCAGAGCACCCTCCTTGGCGATGTGGTTCTTCTTGTCCTCCGGAGCCTGCTCGTACTCGTTGACCACCGCGTTGACAAACTTGAGGATCTCAAAGGTCTGCTTTCTTCGATTCTTCGTCAGGCCGACGAGGAAGTTGGTTGCCGCAACATCGGGGGCCGAGGCCTCCTCGTAAAAGTTGAGCTTCCTGTGGAGGTATTCATCGGGCTCGTCCTCGAACTTCTCGATATCCTCCTCTGACAGGCAAAGGACAGGGAATACGAAGTGCATCACCAGGTTCTGCAGGTGAGGCTTCAGGTGGTTCCACATCTCCTTGGGGCGTACCGACTCGTCGAGGAAAACCAAAGTGTATGACAGACAGGGTCTGCTGAGCCAGGCCGTCTTCGCAACCCATTTCTCGATCTCGGCCAAGTAGTGCTTGAGGATCTCGGGCGCAATCGTGGCGGAGAACTCCTTGGCAAAACGGACGGCGTCCTCGTCCTTTGTATTGGTGACAGATTGGGGGTTGCCGTGTCTATTACAACGTTAGCCAGCCCTCGGAGTGTTGAAAGGATGGTGAGCCAAATATTACCTGATGAACAGTCTGTTCAAGTTGAAGTACGCCCACTTCTTAGCCTTCCACCAGTGGTGCTTTTCACGCTCGTATGAATCGTCGGCCATGGCGCTGGCAGGAATAGTCTTTGAGACGGTCTGGAGGAAAACGGTGCACCAGCCAAAGTTGGTTTGCTGGGCGCGAAGGAACGCAGAAAGCTCGAGCTAGGACTGTGTCAGCCAAGATGATACAAAGCCAGATACAACAAAAGGTCTTTGTATTTACCCAGGTCGCGTGCTTGTAAGCCTTGAGGGCCAAGTGAAGCATCTCGCCAGCCTCATCGCTCTCTTGCGCGATGAGCTCGTTGCAGATAGCCAACAGTCTGGGAAAGCTAGCCTCGATAATCTTGTCGAAATGGACTCTGTTGTCGCCGTCCGAAGACTTGAATCGGTAGGCGCGGCAGATGGCGAGAAGACATTGCAGACCAGCCAAAACAGAGGCGGCATCGTTCGTGTTCAGGAGCTGCATGGTGTAGTCCATGAAGTTGGGCCACTTCTCGGGAAAATCGAAATGCAGGATGCGCTGGAGGACGGGGATCAACTGTTGCCGGACCAGCCCCTGAGAGGCGGCCATGATGGGCAACAGGCGGTCGCGGAAGCGCGCCTTCTCATCTTCGGCGATTTGTGTATCATTCGGGTTGTGGTCCGACTTTTCCCATCCGCGATTTACGCGGTTCTTGATATAGATAACGGCTAAGACAAGGGACCGTTTAGTATGTCTGCCTGGCTGGGTGAAGCCATACGGGAGCAAGGTTGAGTAGAGGGGCAACGGGATTCGAGAGGAGGTGTCCACGTACTTGATAGTCGCACACTGTTGTCTTGCTCGTTCTGAAGGACCTCGAGGAGAACGTCCATAAACCCCGGGTGCTCTTCGATCTAGGTGGCAGGAAAAAATAGGTTAGCCAGCAAATCCAACATCAAGGGTCACTCCGTGACCATGCCCCGTGAGACCCGGTGCCGGCCATCTGATGCGGGCAACAGGCCCGCGACGGTGCAAAGAAATGTTGCCGATAGGGATGCATCTCGTCCATGTTGTATACGTCTGTATATGTGCGTGCGGTGCGATGTAGTGCGGATCGTCCCTGGCGCAGTCATGGAGGGGCCATTCGTGGGGGAGGGGTGGTGGGATCTCTCAGGACACGAGAAGGGGGCATTAGGAAGCGAAAGCGGGAAAGGAGGACGGGTGGGAAAGGCAAAAAGAGAAAAGTTTCTCGTGTTCATACCTGCTTCAGCTGAATCTCAGCCCGCCGTCTCGTGTCGGCATCGGGGTCCAAACTGGCCGCGAGCAGGCCTCGAATCGCCGTGGTGTCCATCTTGGGTGAATTGACGGGGTGATGTCGAGGCGAAGGCGGGATAGGAGTTGAGAGGAAGGAAAGCGGTGCGGGTGGTGAAGACAAAATTTTGGGCGGGTCGACTGTGTTGCCTCGAAATGGCGGGGCATGCCACGGCGACGGCGGTACGGTACGGCGTGTGTGGGCGTAAGGTACTGGAAGTGGAAGTGTGCGTGCGTGTGTGCGGTGCGGTGCGGTGCGGTGCGGTGCGGGTGTGGGCGTCGCTGCGTTGAGGTATGTACTGGGCTGCTGAGTACTGCGTACTTCGTAAGGTACTGCGTGTTGAGTGTGCGGTCGCTGGGCTGGGCTGGGCTGGGCTGGGCTTGCTGCGTGCGAATGAAGGCAAGGTAAGTCAGGTCAAGGAACCACGGGAAGCCAAAAACGCAAGGGTCGACGGTCTGAGGTGAGTAGGTGCTGAATAACTGACTGAGTGGACGGACGGTAAGGAAAGTTGGCTGAAATGTGTGTGGTAGGGGGAGTAATGAAGGGTCTAGTAGGAAAAGGGAAAGGAAAGAAGGGGACAGGAACCAAAGTCCAGAGGTACCTTCCATCAGCTACCTTAGGCTTGGCTGGGTACCTCGTGTCGCACCGGGATATTAGGGTAGAGCCAAGTACTGCTAGATGCTTTCAAGTTCCATAAGGTAATTGCTAAGGCATTGAATGGGCTTACCTGTTCAGGCCTGACGTGTAGCGGGTTGTTGTTGGTGCGAAGGCGTCGGATTGGCTTCTGGGCAGGGGCGGGCTACCTTAACTCAGGTAACTAACGTAAGGCGGGCAGGGAAAGAAGACTCGGGCGAGTTTGTCGCTGGTTGTCTGTCTTTGACTTTTGGCTTTCTGTCTGCTGTTCTGTCTTGGGAAGAAAGAAATGTCTGTGTGCGTGTCTGATGTACGTGTCTAATGAGATGATTGGCTACCGGCGGGTTTCTCCAGCTCTGAAAGATCACAACAATGGACAATGCCTCCTGCACGGAAAGCGTCTCCAACTTTGTAATGCGGCAAGTTGGTCCTGCCTACGGGGAAAGAGTCTGTCAAGGCATTGCCAGGTTTTCTGCCTGATGACTTTCACCTTTCTGGATTCCTTCCCAAAAAGCAATACTGACCCTTTATTTTCCTTTCGCCTTGACGATGGCGGGTGTCAGACGGCAATGACAGTCACGGCTAGGCTGGAATGCGGTGGACAGTGAACCTCTATTCTCATGGTTGCGACGGATTCAGGATTCCCAACCTCAGGCCTCAGAGCGCGCAATGCGCTTCTCCTGACTCTATAGTTGACGCAGAGGGCACTTCGACCTGTGTCACAATACTGCCGTCTCAACATGAACCAACAGTTCAAGGCGATGGATGTCATCTGGCAATGCTCTCATCACGCACGACAAGAGACGTCGGGGGGGTTGGATGAGACGATACTCCTCACCCATCATCCCAAGACGAATAAACCCTCGTGTCACGATACCGTGCTGTTGCTTGTTTTGGTATTTTCCCATTTTCCCCCTGTGGAACAAGATCCCACGGGGATTGCTACCGCGTCTCAGGGAAATGGGGAGCGGCAGGAAAAGGTGTGTGTCTGTGTGGGAATATCGTCCTTTGCAAGTCCAAGCAAGCAGGGGACCGGCTGCTAACACGAAATCCATGGAATTGGTTGATGCTACCCTCACACTGCCCTCCTTCCCACCCACCTTATTCGTCCTGGACCTTTATTAGGTGTGCAGGTATTCGCACAGTAGCTCAATCTTTACCCACATTCACCAATTTGTGCATTGGGTTGCTGGAGAATGTTTGCTTCCTTCTTGATTGTCGCAACTGAATGTCGCCAAGTGAGGTACCACAATGTCCCCACGAGAGCAGAAGAAGTAGCAGTCTAGGAGTGCGTTCCGTAGGTACGTTATGCCCCTCAGACACTACTTAGACTCCATTACCTAAGCTGGCAGCTAAAGGTACCTCACTTCTGAACAATGTTTTTTTTTCCGGCAGAAAAGGAAGCAAAAGGCAAGCAAACGCAAAAGTGCGCCGCCCACCGCCTCCACTCGCCCTGAAAGCGGTATGGCATCAGGGCAGCCCGAGGCGTCAACGCAGTCTTGTTATTGGTTCATCTTTTGCCCCGGCCATTGTCAGGAACCCCACTACCGACAGAAGCCCCTCCCCTGCACCTGCTGTTTTTTCTCCTTCACCGCCCGTCCCACGGTGCCTGTCGTGCCTGTCGTGCCTGTCAACTCAAAGGGTAGGTCGGCGCCTTCCAGACCCCTCCTCGTCCCCGTCGTCCCTCGTTTTCCCCCCTCCCCCCCCTCCATCCCATCCCCAGGGCACCTCAGTCTGCCACCATCATTCCTGTCAACTCAGATTCAACTCTATGGCAGACGTGGATAACAGCAGACTTTGAGACGCTCTCTGGCATGACACATATATCTTCAGACTTCCGCTTGTACCCGTGAATCTCCAAGTCCTCAGCCCTGATGAACCAAAAAATTTCCCAGGGATGCCGTCTTTGACCCCTCCATGTCGGTCCCCGTGTCAACTGGCCTGGTCACCCCGTCCTCGGTGTGGGCCGAGTTCCCACTTCACCGGAGCGCAATCGCCGGGAGAAGGCTCCATATCAAAAAACCTACCGGTACCTTTCCACCTTCGCCCGTTCCATTTTCATGATCGCTCGGGTCCTTTCCGTATTCAGGTGAGGTCAACAAGCCCCTTTATGCTCGTCCGCAAACTCTACCGAATCTTTTTTTTTTTTGGCTCCTTTTTCTTTTTGCCCCTAAACACCGTTCCCTTAATCTCAAGTAAGAACTGTTGAAAAAGAAGATGTGGTTTCATTGGCGTCAACCGCGTCTAGACTGTAATTCGAGATAAGGCCACGATCCCGTCTCTTTTGGCATGCGCGCCGCCCCGCCAAAAAAAAAAAAAAATCGGAGTCTCGGGGTGCGAGTCCGCCTCCATCAAAACCTCGACGTAAAAGAGTCTCCGGTTCTCATGTACTTCAACAGAAATATTCTCCATCCCCATGGCCTAAACGACTACTAGAGTCTTCTTGAGTCAATGAGGCCTCGCATCTGGCATGCAAGTTCTTTATTCACCCCACTCCTGGGCTCTGCTACGTTCATACTGTTCATTTCCCAGACAAGACTATATATAGTAAGCCAGTATTGAATGGATGACGATTCCAAGAGCCGGTAACTCCTAGGTCATTGCCGGCGAGATCTCTGGTTGATCTCTAAAGTGAAAGAAAAGAAAAAGCTGATCAATATCCATTCGACCCCTTTTCCCTTCTAAGCCTCCAAGAACAAGGTTCATCGCTGTAACTTTCAAACTTCAACGTCAAGACCCCGTAGGTACTATGTGAGAGCCTCCTCCTCCATCCCACTGTAGTTAAGCATGAATCGATTTCGCTCGGATATCGGCACCGATGGTCCCCCCTTCTCCTCTATGCCAGATCGCAGAGAGATACACTCCCTCGACAGCAGCAGGGAGCTTAGCAACTTCACCAGGTCATCGCTACGCCTACACATGTCCCTCTTAAGGCCACGTTAGTAGAGGACAGTCACTCTCCGGCCGCATAGCTTTAACGTTTGATAACGCACTCACGGCATTTTCTAGTTGCCGGTACATGGTTTCGAGGTAAAGCATCAGATTCTCAAAGTCACCATGATACCTTCTCATCCTTGACAACATACGTGAATATCTTCTCTTGATGTACCTCAGGAGTCCAGCTCTTATGCCCATCATCCCTAGTCTATCCCTCAATTTCATCCCATACTCCTCTTCTCTCAAACACACATTCAAAAAGGAGGTGGTGCCAAATCTCCGCTAAACAGCATGCGGAAAATGGGATGAGGAAATGAATAAGTCATGGCAAACATCATGGAGAAGAATTGAAAGGAGGGGGGGGTGCTGCTCCAGAGGTAAACTTTATTAACATGCGGAGAGACAGAGAGAATGGTGGCAAAGAAAAACACCAGGCCTCGATCCGGTCGGTCTTGGCAGGGCAATGAACCGGATTCTCCTCCCCAGATCTGGAGTTCAGACCCGGGGGAACGAACGGCAACAGTTCATCTGCTTCTCATCTTTCTTCATCCTCGCTACCCACCAACAAAAAGGGAATGAACACTCACGAAAGGAAACTTATCTAATGTCCAGCATACCTCTTCCATGGCGTCGAACCTGGCCTCGTACATCCCAACATCCATCAGTTGAAGAGTTGTGGTCAAACACACAATATGATATACATCCACACACAACAAATGAACCACTAAACTCGTCCAAAGAAGACCATAGAACCCCAAGCAACCCGCTCAATAACCATAACATGATTTCTCCCCACGTCTGTACGACTACCTCATCAACTACCACCACGTCAACCCCCCCATCAACTCACAAACCTTCTCCCTGGATACACCGCATCCCAGTCCAAACTCTATCACCAGAGGGACCCCCTTGCGCGCCATCCACCCAATCCTTTTTTCTCCGACATGGAAAATCAAATCGGTCCCAAGAGAATGGATGGTGGGTAGGTGCCTGACACTTAAGCTTCAGATCACGCACACGACACGAGCAACACACATCTCGTCAGCAGTGGCGATGAACGAACCTTACATCGTCGAGGGGGTAGGGAGAGGGAGGCAATGTGGACAGGGTGACATCACCCAGGACTGGGGTGATGCTAGGCAAGGCTATCCCGATGCGACCTGCCGAGTATCAAGACGCGTCTACAAGATGACGAATGACGAGAAAATGACCATGGTTGATATGACAGATCAGAGGGAATCCAGAAACGTTCAATTCATTACGGAGACTTAGTCATCATTCAATAGCCGGTAACCGCTGGTTACCCGATGCCCAAACGCCAAATACATCGATAAAAACGCATGAAATAATTCCGGTAAATATCACCACAACTCCAAAACTCTTCAGAAAGGTCCAAACAAAAACAATCGCCGATATATGCAATACATCAAGTCCGCTCAATCGAGCCACTGCTACCCATCCTGGCCAGATCTTTATGTGCTTGTTCCCTGTAAATTGGCCTGCGACAAGCGTATTAGTTCCCGCGTTCGATGTCCCGGCTTGGATAGATATGGTTCCACAATGCGAAGAAAACACAACGAATAGAAATAGTGGTGACTAACGAGCTATTCCGGAAGAGCTGCCAGGAAGGCTCCACGAGATCCAGGAAGTATTCCACCAGGCTGGGCAGCCGCAATCCAGAAGAAGTAGTCCAAGAGAGTAGGGTTGAGTCGATTGTATCATGTGCCTAGCCTGGCGCTAGTGAACCTCACCATGCCTCATTTTCAGGTCACAGTGGATAATGGTACAATGAACCGCCAGACTCGTGTCCCATGGCAGGCTGCATTGATGGTCGCAACATGCATCCAAAAGGCAACGGATGTTGTCTGGTGCCAAGGTATATTGACCGGCAACGGCCTCTCATAATGGATGGAATGTCTTGACCGTTGTATCGCAAAGGTGGGCAGGCCAGACCACGTAGAACTCACCCACGTTGGAGATGTATCTCCTCCCTGTAATTTCTTGTTTGAGCTCAATGAGCTGACGCGAGATCCAAAAGGGTTTGGGAGTCTCGGTTGTGGGGGTCAAGGCCTTTCTTCTCCACGGCCACTGTCCGATGGGTGGTACTGCCACAAGCTGGTCCATAGCTATGATTCGGCATCTCCAAAATGGGGAATGAAGTCCTTGGTGCGGTGCGAGTGCTTTAGAGCAGATCCAGGTTTGCAAATGGCCAGTAGTTTCTTTCCAGTTGGGGAATAATTTGCGTTGCAACAAGTCCGGTTGGATGGCTGTGACGTTAGGTAAATGAGAGTCCTCAATCACGAGTGTCCCAGATCCCTATGAGGGAAGTTGCAGAAGTGTCCTTTCGAGGTTGTTCAAGAAAGTGCAGTCCGTGAACTCACCGTGCTGTCCAGATGCCGTCGTCGCCCATTCTATAAGGAAACACCATGATGACCCCGAACTCCAAAAGTCCATGTAGGAGGAATGGGACCCAGACCAGGAGAAGAGAGTAAAATGACATTACATCCACCGCCAGGACGGCTCCAGACAGCAAGGTGGTCCGTTCGAGTCGTCAAAGTCGACTCGGTTCAAGATAGTACGGTACGTCCTTTTCCGTTCCTGGGTTCCGGGCCATAAACACGTGGTAGCAAGTCATACTTGCTGAAAAGAAAAGGTTGATCGAATAGCAAAAATCGTAAGCCCATCCATTTATGCAGTCGTAAAACGTCCAGGGGTATGCGCGGCAGAATCCATTCTTGGTGAAATCCAGGTCAAGTCCAGGTGAGATCCGGGCAGGATGTAATAGAACTCGAGACGTAATGGTCCAGGAATGTATGTAGAGCCAGGAAAGCTCTGAGGCCGCGCAGAGCCAAAACGCCAGCAAAGCCAGACAACAGAGAGTGCGAGATGCATACTTGCAACTCATGAGATGGATACCACACCTCGAGTCCAGGAAAAGGGTCTATCCAGGAGAAACAATGATAAGGAAGCCGACACCGGAAACGGGTCCAAGACCCGAGATCACTAGGATCAAGTTCATGACAGCGACTCACAGGACGGGCGTCCTGTGCAGTCGGAGTGGCTACAGTAAATTCCAATGAAGGTAACGTATTAGCGACGCGGGGGGCGATGGCGGTCGGATTGGTGATGCCTGTCGGAATCCCGTTCGCTGCGGCGGGAGTGCGATGATCCACTACTTGTCGTCTGAGCTTTGGAACTCGAAGGAGGAGCAGAACCACGGGGTGCAGGGGGCTTATCATACTGTGATCCTTGGCCAGAGAGAGACGGATGAGTTACACCACCTGCTGGGGACGCTACATAATTAGATTAGGTCGACAAGGTTGGGTTGGGGTACAAAGTCGTATACGCACCGCGTCCGTACAACGGATCAGAAGCCACCGGCGTGGAGCCGTACGAAGCCGATGTCGAAGGCGGGTAGTAACCTGTGGGATATCCTGCCGGAACCTGTGATCCGGAAGGGTAAGCCGGGCCTCCTTGAGGAGGTGCCATCGATGTAGGAGTTCGAGAGGGCTGTCCTGCGCCGTAGGGGTCGGCGGGGTAGTTGCTTCGCGCCGCCATGTTTGCGGCCGTGGCAATATACGGGGGTTCACCGTATCCTTGTCCCATTTGACCTTGTCCAGCGTATCTGGGGTCGGCTCTTGGATCCGGCTGTCCAGAGTACGGATACCCACCACTTGAGTAAGAAGAAGGAGGCTGCTGTTGGTAGGAAGGGGCAGATCCAGAGTAGCCCTGGGCAGAGTTCCCTGAGTATCCTGGGGCTTGAGATCCGGGGTATCTAGGGGTGCTTTCATAGGAATCACGTCCTACGTCCGGGTAGCCAGTGGAATCCGTGGGACCATAGTGTTGGCGTGCGGAGTGAGTCTCCGACTGGCGGTACCCTGCTGTAGGGGAGTTAGAACGTCTCAACAAAAGAGCCGTCGCGTCTCTTGAGGCAAATGTACCTCCTGAACTGTTCCGGGCGGCCTGTTGCCGCCTCTCTGCCTCCCATCGCGCAGAATCGGCCTTCAAGTCGTCGATCATGGCCTACGGAGGCGATATATCAGTATGATGGTCGGAGAAGCGCGACGACAGCGGACCAGAGCCACTCACTGTTGTTAGGTTTCGGTAGGCGGTGATGTAGTAACCCTGGGAGACTTGTCCGGTCTGAGGGTTCTCGTAGTGACCTGGGCGCACGAGGGCGTCGTTGCCGAGATAGCGGCAAATATCGGCGGTGATGACCTCGCGGTCAATTCCATCTCTCGGAACGAAGTACTCGTTAGAGCGTCCGCTCTGAGCGGCAGACGAAGCCGACGGAGGGGGGCCACGGGAGGATCTCGACATGTTGACGGTTGAAAGCGGGGGTGGTCTGAGTAGGAGGAGGGTAACCGGTCGAGAGGGAGGGTCGAGCGAGGCGAGGCGACGTGAAGGTGAGAGAGAGGACAAGAGGGAGGAAGAAAAGAGAAGAAAGAGGAAGGGGAGGAGAGCAAGAAATGGGATTGTCAAGATGGCGGGAAGAAAAAGAGGAAGCATGGGAAGGCAAAAGCGGGCAGGGAGTGGGTGGTGGGCGCAGAAAAGGAACAGGCCAGAGTCTGGCTCTTCTCTTGGGGGTGGGGGCTTCTGGTAGGGAAAACCGGGACCTAGCGGGCAGCGGTAAGTGAAGTCACCGACGTGGACCAGTCAACCGCTGGGTTCTGCGTCCAGTGACCAAATGTGGTCAGTGAGGCCAGCCTGTGACTGGTCACCAACACCCCTCGTCCTCACTTTTATTTTTTATTTTTTATACTGTGGTTCTGAGCCGTTGAGGCGTGAGGTGTACTTGGTACCGAGTACTGCCCTTGTACCTTACCTTACCTCACTGCTGTTGGTGGTAGCGACCTGAACCGGGAACGTACGTACCTAAGGTACCTACTCCGTATGTGAGGTGAGGTAAGGTAGCCTCAGGTAGGCAATTCGAATGACCTAAGCCTACGGACTACCTTACACTCGCACGACACCCACACCCTCTGCCTCTACTGTGTATGGCTTGCTCTCCCTCTCTCTCTCTCTCTCTACTTCTATCTCGCTTCCTCACCCCCCGTGAAACGATGAGGTAGGATGGGAGGCCTTCTCCTTCTGCTCCGTCCATCCAGTAGAGAAGGCTCGGGACCGACCAGACAAGGAAACCACAGGGCGTGCTGGCACCACGTTGCTGGCTGACAGTCCCGTGCGGATTTTCACTCGCGCTCTTCCCAAACCCTGGCAACCTGGCCAATATGCTACTGGATCCCCTTAGTGTACGAGGAGGGGGTGCCTAGGGGTGGGTTGTGTTGCGTCTATGGTGTGGCCCAAGTCTAGCCTCTTGCTGGCCAAGCGATGAGAGCCTGCTTAGCCCAGCTTGCGCCGCCTAGTTCCCAAGAGGAAGCCAGACGGCGGGAGGATGAGAGGTATCCAGTTGTACATCTCGAGCTGTACTTCCAGTATGGATATTTCCCAGCCCCAGTCTAGGTACGAATGGATAGGCAGCGAAAACCTGACCAGCCAGCAGAGGCGGTAAAAGCCACCTGGCAGGACGGAAAGCAAAAAGCAGAAATCTGGTACAAATGCTCCGTACGGATACAGATAGACAGAGAGGCGGAGAGCGGTTGGGCGGCAGCAGGGAAGAATGGGTGGCGGCCGCTCTGAGTGGATGGAGACGGGATGAGGTGCAGGCTTGCAGCTCATGAGAGGTTGGGAGGTTGGGTTGACTTGTCGCGCAGCCCAAAAGGGATACCGAGGAACTTCCCTGCGTTGTGCGCGCACTCTGAACAACAAATATCTTACTCACGGAAGTCCAGGGCGCCCCAGGAAACGTCGTCCCGTCCGGGGCTTTCAATGCTCCGTTTTAGCGCGCAGCAAGACCACCACCTGGGTGGTCCCGATGACTAGGATAGCATTGAGCCGACATCCACGGTGACGTGCGTGAGTACGTCTGGATAGGTACAGGATGTGCGTCTGTGGGAAGAAGCAAACATGCGAGGGCTGTTGCCGCACACGCACTTGCACACCTATTGGTATCCGTACACAGAGTTGGTATTCGTTGGGATATTGAGGCCTGCCCTCTGCCTGCATTTTGTCCTCGTTGCTGTACAAATAGGCGCACGTAAGGCGAACGAAAGGCAACTGAGGCGGGCCAACTTGGTACAGGTTCTCAAGCTGACCAGTGACTGATTTACCCAGCCAAAAAGATGCAGCAGCCAAGCGCTCGTTATATATGGCTCACTGTCGTGTCAAGCTCCGAAAGGGTAGAGATGAGACAAACGGCATGATAGCGAGCTGTAGTGAGATCCAATGCGAAGGTTTGTCCTTCAAGTTACGGAGCACAGCAGGCTCGAATCTCGTTGCACCGGGGGGCTCGGCTCCATGATGCGTGTATTATTTGTCTCTGCCTCCGCCCCCCAGAAGTCGAAACTCATCCAATGCGGCAAGGCATTTCGAGGCCCAATCGAGAGAGTTGTGTGCGGGAGACGCTGTTGAGCCGAAACCGCGAGAAGATCGTCAACAGCTCAAAGTAAAATCTCGTGGCCTGTAGCCATCCTTTAGGGTGTCTTCGCCCTAAGTGAGATGCGCCATTGCCCGTGATAGAGCCCGACGCCTCTCCCAGGTCCGGATATCGTCATGTCCGGTGCTGTTGCGTGCCTCATAGGGAGGTTCGAAAAGGATCCAGACCTTCCGCCCCAAGTATTCTTGTTTGAGAATTTGGCGTAGCTGAGGCTGAAGTGCATTCATCGGCTTGGGATGAAGTAGTTTGGAGAAGATGTGGCTCGTGGGTAGTCCCTTCTAGACCGTCGTTCTATGGCGTTTTGGGCCGTCCTTGTCAAGGATGTATCGAGAAGACATTTAACTACTTTGGCGTTGTGGCGTTTTTCAACATCCGCTAGGCCATTTGATTGAGCGGCAGTCTGATTGCCGAGGCTAATAAAGAAGTATGTACTCTGTGTGTCTGTGTAACTTTGGAAAAGGCGGATGGGATGCTACGGGAGATCACATTGACATTGCAATCCGTGTCGATCCCCGTTGAACAAGCTGAGAAACATTCACAGACTTCAAAAGCTAATTTCTCCTGCTGAGACGTAGGTGACAATGGCATGCCACAGTCGGTAAGTGCACGTATAGTCTGCGCACTTGAGAACCAAGCGCGTAAGCCAGTGTTGAGAGTTGCATTTTCTTGCCGACTTCATCTGCCAAACCCCAGCCCCTGATGACCTCGTTGCCTATGTCAGTTCGCTAGACGCGAAAATGGTTAGATGATGCAAGCCTGGGTCTTTTACTTTTTTCTTCCAGTCCCTTTCAATTTTCTCAAGTCTGACTGACCGAGCTGTTGGTACCCTACTAGGACGGGATATCCCAGCCTCGGACGGCGAACAACCGGCGGGCTTTTGAGGGCGCAAAAACTAGTTGTTCGAAGCACGTCCTCAATGACAGTCCTGACGTCCGCTCCCCGGCCGACCTCTATCAAACCCCCGTAGCTGTGGAGCGTGGAAGACGGACGTTCGTTTCCTGGGACCCTTGCCCTCCACTGCCGGCCATTTCGCGACTTGACGGCGTAGCTCCCCGTTGCTTGCCCTGTCTCTTTGTCGTCCGGCAGTTGCTGGCGGTGTCCTCATCAAAATTGACTTCGCCGTTGCTACGAACCCACTCGGGGTCGGCGATGTGGCCCCTATGCATCGCTGCGAAGCGGTGGCCTATCGCTTCCGACTGCCGGGAATGCCCCGTCTCTCTTCCTCTTTCAGTCTCCATTCTGTCCGCGGTGGTCCACGGCTCAAGACAAGGCGAGTGCGTGCTTTTTTCCCGCAAACGCTGCTTTGTGTGGTTCGTACGGATACGGATATAGAGTAGTGTTACTAGTCGGGAATTTGGTAACGGTGCGTCGGTGCCAGGTGGTGGTTGGTAACGTTGGGTATCAATGCCTCGCGCCAAAAATGTGGCCCAACCCACATTGGCCCAAAGATGCCTAATTAGCAACCAATCACTTGCAGACGTCATCCGGATTGTGTCAATCCAGACGCAACCAAATCGATGCGTGAACCTCGATCCAACAGTATCACGGAACCGGCCTCGATCAGGGATCTGGTGTGCACCGGTCTCTTCCATCCAGAGCACAAGCGTAATAACTGCTATTTTCTTATTCAAGAGGCCATATTCAAGTTCGTGAATCATGTGTATGAAGCCTTACTCGCAGGCCTCATTGCCCCTGACGCTCCCAATATTGGTTTAACCCGTGGGCCGTGAGGATCCGGCTATGTCGCGGAAGGCTGCAGGCGGGAATTGGAATGACGACACTTGCGGGTAGTTTCGATCCACATGTAGCCATCAAACTCGTCGCTTGCGCCTGCGGAGACGCTCAACCGCATGTCTGTCCCTGTCCCGTCAGGCCGTTGTGGTTCGCCAAGTTGATCCGTCCTCATGTCTCATGTAACTACGTCCTCTGATAGACTGCAACCCGGCGCAAGGCCGGAAGCAACGCCCAGGGCCGCGACTGTGTCTACTGTGAGACAGGCTTGCTTCCCAAGTTGTTATACCGAGTGCCCAACTGGGCAACAACAGACAGCCAGGCCAGGCCCCGAAGTCATGTCGTCCCTGCCCTGTGGGTACCCTTGTGTAAGACTCGCCTCATAATTCGCTCGGTGAAGCTTGAATTTGGAAAGAAAACGCCCATCAGTGATCATTCCTCAGGTTCGTCGGGGGCTTCGCCGTCAATCTCCTGTACTGCGGTGACCCTTGGACCAGGTCTCAGGGCGTCAAAGTTTACCAACTTCCAAGTCTCGTCGCGTATCAGGCGGCAGGACCCGCTCGACAAACTTTTGGCGTGATGCTGGTAGAGACGGGCATATCATCAGGATTCATCCAAACTTCAGTCTGCTCTGTCCCTGCTCGAGCTTGCCGCCGCGGCCCCCCCGCTTGGCCGAAGTACCTGGAGTCTTTGGGCCGGAGCTGCGGGTGGCAGACGGATGCTGAGCAAGTGTGGGCTTGCCACGTTCTTGGTCTTGTAGATCTTTGGCAAAATGCCAATCCTCATGGCTCTGGTGCTCTTCTGGCGTTTCAAACCCCGTGTTGCACCGTGAGCACACGAAGGCCGTGATTGGCACCTGATGGAAGCCGCCGTTGCCGTCCTCGTGCGCCAGACTCATACCTGGGATAGCCGTGGAAGGCTCACCTGACTTAGTCTCTTCTCGGGGTTTGATATCGTTCGTCGCGAATGCACCGTCGGACGGCAGTTCCTCGTCGGTAGAAACGTTGCGTGTGAAGAAGCGATGGATCGCCCCTCCCTCCGTCCGACGTCTCTTTAGCGGCTTCTCTTCAGGATTGGACATGTCACTTGCTTCGCGGGTGCTCTGCCTTAGTGCTTGGGCTTCTTCTCCTTTCACCAAGAAAGCGCCAATACCCATGTTGCCTGTGATGCCGTCCTCGAAGCCGCCCACACTTAAGCTGAGGTTGGCGCATGGCCAAACGTTGCCTTCCCCTATGATCTGGTTCAAAAGGGTCTTTGCAAGTTCGAATAAGGCTTGCTCGTCTAGTGCCTTGCCCTGAGGTATTGGGCCTTGGCGTGATTTCATCTGGCCGCCATGCCGGTGGTGCAAGTTTATTGTTCTCGGCCTGCGCCTATTCTCCAAAACGCCCTCTTCAACCCAGCGAGCGAAGATGTCGGCGGCAAAGATCCTCAGCCACCGATGGGCTTGTTCCGGGGTGTTGATGTAGGGTCGGAAGGATTTTGCCGATAGCATCGACTTGATTTGTGTGCGAGAGTTGACATCACTAGTGTCGATGCCACGAATAGTATTGAAAACCCAGCTTCCGGTGTCCTGGCCTAGCTTTGCTTTCATCTGGTCCAGAGGGATGGCCAATAGCTCTTCGACGACCTCAGTGTTAAAGGTTGATACCACCGTTTCGCCAAGCTTCCCCCCGAGATTGCGTATCTTGGTGAACTTGAAGCCTGACAAGAATTGGGCTACGGCTCGGTTTCGAATGACGGTCTGTTGGTTGGGCTTCTTGTGGCCGGAGCCCAACTTGCTTAACAGCTTATTTTTGGCAATACCTCCGGAGCATGTGTAGTGTAACTTCTCCAGGATCTGTCGTCGGACATCACGGACAATCTCAGACCCAATAAGGATCGCCACGTCGTCCCAGTCCGGATCCACGGACTCCTCCTCCTCATTCAGGTCGATGAGGGCATCCGCTTGCCAATCCAGGGCTGCTATGGACGGGGCGGGAAGATTCTCCGTCGGATCGTCGTAAGGCGGTGGGTTTCTGAGCTCGGGGAAGCGTTCCAGGAGAACTGCATGGACCTGTGCGGAGAGGTCAAGAAAAACCTCGTCTATGCTGGCCTTTTCAACCTTTTGCTGATCCGTGGGCAAGCTTTCCTTGATGACCGCCAAAATCTTTCTGCATTGAAGGCGGTACGGGTCGAGCGAGACTTTGTCGCTCTGGATGTTGGCAGCGGCATCATCGCGATATGCCCATTTGTCGTCGCCTTCTCGCCAAGTTGCTACATGCTGGGCAACCAGGGTAGGGCACAACTTCTTCGCATCCGTCAAAGTGCAATGACGACCGATGCCGTGATCACGTGCTGGATAATTGACAGCAATCAATCCTTGCCTTGAGGCTGTTAGTAGTTGATAGAACGATGAGACGAAAAGGCCGCGTACCATTGCTGGACGGCCAGAGGCTGGTCCTTGGGCACGCCCAAGCGAACCATCTCGCATTGTGCATAGAAAGCATCTAGGTCAATGTGGGCTACAACTCGTAAGGGGCACGATGTATTGTAAGTCGCTAGTTGGGACAAATGTTTGAAGGTGAACTGAGATTTGCGTCTGTCGATACCGGGGATAGGGGATGATTCCCGAAAGGGCTGTGAGGACGACATGATATCACGTCGGCTGGGTTGCGCCGAAGTGCCGGTCGGCGTCGTGAGGTCCCCTGCTCGCTTGCCGGAATCTCAACGGCGTATTCCTCAGATCGACATGGACCGGAAAATTTTGACGGCAAGGCCGACAGAAAGACTTTCCCTTCTTGTCCAGTTTCGATTCCTCCCAAGTCGTTCCACGGGCGAATTTTACAGTAGCCGCTTGTCTTGAATCGAGGAGATGTGATGTGTTGTTGCACGGATGATTCTTATACGCAGGAGTTGGCAGGTAGTTGAGGCAAACGCGCCTGCAAACGCGCCTGCCATTTAGTGTCCATCAAAGATAGGTACGTACACCGGTAAGGATTTGCCGCGAACCTAAGTGGTTAGTATCTCTTTCCGGTTCCACTTTTTAGCCAACGATGACAAGCAGACGTCCTCGCAGTGCTTGTTCTGCAAGCTCTCGCAACGATATTGTTTCCATTCAGAGAGGAAAGGCTCCAATTTATCTCAATCTAATGTTCCGATGAGTGAATCCCCTGCTGTTATACAACATGAACTCATTGAAATACCAAGTGCTTTATTCTCTTCGTCGTTAATGAGAACAATAGCTCATCTTGCACGAACTCATCGGGAGCCCTTAACAGTCCAACTTCTTTCTCTCGCGAGTCGCTATCGAGAAAATTGCTACGCCGCGATATTGCGTCATGCGTCCGCTTATTCATTCCCGTTATCAGGTATCATCAGGCTCAAGAGGAATTTATGTCTTGATAATTCCCTATCTAAATCGCCTCTGCATCCTTCCTTGGCCTTCTTCAATGGCACCCTATATCTAGATTATAATCTGGACACGCCAATCCAAATCTTCACGTGCGAACATTAACTATCCTCGCCCTCTCTGAATGTCAGAACCGGTCCTTAGCCGCACGTTCACACGGCTGCAACCTCCACGATGGTGTGTCGTATGCCAGCTCTTGGAAGACGCAGCCTCGGCCGTGCCAAGAAATACGTTTCAAGACATTTCTAACCTTAGTACTCCGTACTTTGCCCGCCTTTCCCGCCCCTGATAAATCTATGAGAAAGGCATCCATCAGGCAACAGCCGTCAAGGCAACACGAGACAGGAAGATCATAATTAGGGCGCGCCGGGCTTCGAAGCATCTCAAGTACCCTTGAGCTGAGTGACTGAGTGAATCAAGTTCTCTTGTACCTTTCATTCTCTGTCTCAGTCCCCAAGCCGGCAATGTTCTGTCCCTGGCTACCATGGCCAAATCAGTCTCAGTTGGAGATTTCAACGAGCCTGCCGCGTCTACATCGCTCTCTGACCACACCCAATGCTACCAGCAGCAGGCTACGAGTTGCTCTTTCGCACATTGCGTGTCCAAAGAAGCAGGTGGTACAGTACCCAGGGTACTGCAGTCACTGGAGGATATCCAATCTGCTTTCCCCACTTCATCTTTCATTGCAGTAAACTTCATGACATACCTCCCCCATCAAGACGTCACATCTTCTCACTCAGATTGCAGGAAGCCAGACTCGACCTCCGGTTCGCAGACTGCATGCCGCGTATGTTGCCCTAGCGTTTAATCGGCCAATCTGACGAGAAGAGAAAGATCAGGCTGCATATCTCCTCGCGTATTATTTCGACTCCGCCCGGGGACTGATTATCATACCGTGCCGGCCGCAAAGCCTCGCTGTCGCCGACCACAGGGCACCGCATCCCACGACGACTAACGGAGGATAAGACACAAATTCGCTTCTCTATGCAACCCCACGCTCTACGTAATCCTATGACGGTTACCACCCTTCAGCCGAATCAGCTAGGCATCTATCCATCTGGTAGTTCGGATCAGGGGTTCATCGTGTGAACCCAGGTTCCCGTGACCCCGTTGACCACCGCTGTTCGTAGGAGGCTTGGTTGCACAGGAGCCGTCGAAATGATACATGGCGTCTTTCGGCGAGTCTTGCTAATACCATCAGGCACCCGGTCGACCTGAAACTCAACTTGTACGGTTCACCGTTTGGTTGGAATGTTGGAGTCGCTATTCACTGCAAAATTCACGGAGTGACTTGTGTGGGGTTCGAACAAGGCGCCATATCTCGCAAAGCTAGTCCATTCGGACTAGGAGGGGTCTCAGAACGAGTCATCGTTGCTAATAAACATTAGTATCTCGAAGTCAACATCTTAACCCCGCCTCAGCCCTATGGATACGAGACGGATGCCCTGGATCTCGATCATGACGGACAACCGGGTCGAGCGGCGTGGCCTACATGAAAACCCCTCACTATCTTTCGGCAAAGATGTGGTGGAATAGATCGTAAGCTGCACGGAAACTGGCCGAGGTGTCTTCGGTACCCGATCAAACAGAACATCAGGATTGCTTCTGTTGAACTCTAAACTTTGAGGTGAGCCATAAGGCTGGCCCCTTTTAGCATTGCCTTGTCCGCGTTGCCTTATCCTTGCGGGTAAGCCACATTAACGGCCCTATGGTCATCTTTGGGGTCGGCTCCCGATCTCGTCCTCTTCCCGAGGTATCGCGGTATGTTAGCTGACTGGTTGCAAGGAACCAAGTACCGGCAGGATGAAGTCGGAAATTCACCTTAAACGACCCCCTCCTATCCCGCCGCCGTAGGATCGGCCCCCATGTTGCTAGTTCCAAGAGCTCGGTCATCCCGTGCGGCTCAAGACATTACGGCGGGTAGAAGGCGTAACCTCATCGCCGGCGTCAGCCCAAGAATGTTCACCAATGTTTTACCTACAGACAACCAGTCAGGAACGACTCATTGCTAAGTTCTTTTTGGAAACCCCTCGGAGCTGAGATGTACTCTCCTGGTTTAGCGGGTGGGGGTGGTCTCGGAGCCCTATGCTGTGCTAGTCGAGAAAACGACGAACGCAAGATCCAGCACACCCATCGGTCTCTGAGCCACGAACGGGGGCCAAGACCCTTCTTCTAGGTACGTTTCGTTTGGGGGGGATGTATCATTGCCCTTCTGAGCCACGTCCGAGGATCTCGGCCATGGGTAGACCTGCACAAAGCGATCTAAACCGATTCTCTGATCTGAAACTGGAGTGCTTGCAATGAAGATACGGAAGGCAGGCGTCCGCCTCCAATGTTTCTCTAAATAGGGTAGAAATCGAATCTTGTATAAAACGATTCTGAAGACCTGTCGCTATGGATCACAGGGTGTGTCGAAGCATCTCAATACTCTCATCTATCCATCTTCTTCTACCTTCCTTGACTCCAAGTGTTTAGTTCATTCCTCGACATCAAGCTATATCCCACGATACACGTATGCTTGGCCTTGCATACTCCGCTTGAGCTGCACCCAGTATACTCTGTGAGCTTTGAAAAGTACTTGTTCAGGATTCTCTGCGTGCTTGAAGCACCTTTGTGGCTCTCGTATCTCCCAGAACATTGAAATCATACAATATGTAAGCTAAGCCAGCCAACCAGCTGCCCTTTTCTCCCACTCGTTAACTCACCACCTCTGCCCCAGGTCAGACGACGGCAACGATTCCGACACGTCGGAGCTACCTCCCAACGGCACAAAGTCCATGCCCGAGGGATCTTGGAAGTGCTGCGACTGTAACGAGAACAACAATAGCGAACTATGCGGAACGGATGACGAAGACAGAATGAAGTGCAATGGGGCATTCTGTAGTCACATCAAGTGTGACGATTGTTCAGATCCAGATTGAATTATGACTTCCCACTGTCGGCTCATGGATATCGGGATATGGGGTTCATTTTAATGCAGGATAACAGAACTGCAATAGCATGGAAAGCAGAAGATTGGCAGGCAGTCTGGAGTTACGAGTTTTCGTAATGCCGCGCGGATACGGATATGGCATGATACACGAAGAATAGCAATTTCTCTCTCATTATTTAATTTTTCTCCGTCGATGACAACAGCCCGAGATTTTGAATAGCTTCTTACTCATTGCAACACTCCCCTGATCACAAGCTCCATTATCCATTAGCGTTTACTGAAACAACGCCATGGATCTGCGGCCGCCAAAAATATCGTCACTCATCGCAGCCATAGCCAGTTCACGATGGCTTGACAAAAATGTCAAAAAACATACAACACCAGGTATTCGCTGGTCGTCACCGACCCAACTACTAATCCGGCCCTCATTGGCTTATCTATGGGAGAGCGGACGGGATCCCGAGTTTTCCAATGGGTATGGTCGTATGTGGCAGAGTGTACCGGGTAGTGAGTTCATGATGTCCTGAGATCAGGTGAGCTACAGGACATCGGATCAGCCCCACCGTTTCCGCCGCCGTTCGGTGGTCGCGCCATTGGTCCGGTGGATCTTTAAGGTCGATAGGTCCGAGGAGATGATGGTCTCGCCCGGAACCTAGGTAAGGTATACCACTCTAGGCCCATGAGGTGGATGCTGGAACCCCAGTCGTCCGGATGCTCCTAAATCTAACCATGCAACTAGGCCCATCAGAAAGTCCTGAGTAGGTGGAATATTCTGACAATGTGTATGAGCTGGTCTGCCCGATTTATCCGTATAATGAATTAATTACTACATAAGAAGGCTTAACGTTAGTTACGTATGCGTGTAGGTGTGTGAATGTTGGTATATAAACCAAAATAAAACGCCGGCCCCCTTTGCATTGCCCAACCCCCTATTAGCGCCGAAATGTGCAAGGACGTTCGATATAATTGAACCTCGGTCAACGATCGATGTCTCTCAGCTCATGCATCTCCATTCCGCTAGATGTACGGTTAGGGTCAGGCAAACCGTGTCGTTCTCTGAGCGTCTGTATCAACGGGCCCATCTCGTAGTCACTCTCCATGCTATCGTGATTGGCGCACGGGGACCTGCGTATGGGCAAAAGCCAGTCGATCAAAGAGTACCCCATAATGGACGTCCAGTTTCTGGCGTACCCGAGATCCCACGGATTTTCATCCGGTTCGGTCCTGATGATGGCAAACGTGCGCGTAGCTAGTCGGTCGCGAGGGGCCTCGCTGTCGACAGTGGCGTCCGAGGAGGTAGGTATCCCTTGGGGATATTTTGGTAGTGGGTATGTGATCGTGCCGTAGCTACTTCCTGGCCGAGTGCCATTGGGTACTCTGATTGCTAGTTGATGAACCCATGACTTGCGAAGGGCATCGATGTTGGTAATATTAAGTAGAATAAAGCGCCAAGAAGTCGCAGTCATAAGAAAGGTGAAGAGTCCAAAGAAACCGGCGATGGCGACGCCTGAGATCGTTCTCCCGTCTACAGACCCTTCGCGCACCTGCAAAGCCAGACAGTAGGCCGTCTGGCCCAATGCAACTGAGCAATATATGGCGCAATAGAAGGTGAACTGAGCAAAGAACTTGAAGGCTACATTCTGTCAGTATAAAGCCCGTGCCGCAGATCGTATCAACTCACAGGTCTCCGATACCATGCCGCCGACCCAGGGACAATAGTGGTCCATCTTTCGTACGCATCGCTCAACCTCGCTCGAATGATGAGCTCTATCGGGTTTCCAGTTGCGGCACTCGGAGCACCATTTCGGCCGTCCGTCACTTTCGCAAACGAAGACATCCTTGCTATAGAATCCCTCCAAGCCGGGGCTGTCCGGGTCCTGATCGGGACCAGTGTAGTACGGCTGGCTTTCCAAGTCTCCCTCCTTTCTCCGCCTACCCTTCTTGTTCGCTTCTCTAAGTGCATGTTGAGCTTGTGGGCCGAGCGGTACCAAGCCAGGGTCTGCTTTGATCTCCAGGAACGTTCGTAGGTAGGCGGCGATCGTGAGGAGGTAGAAAAAGAGGTAGAGGGTGATTGTCGAAATTGCGGCGCCGTGCTCACCCCTGGTTCTATACAGGTAGTCGACTGCGACGCAAGGTTAGCAGAGTGAAGAAGTCATACAAGTGGATCAACTCACCGCCTAGATAGGCCACGACCACGTAGGTAGCATAGCCGCTCGTGCCAGTGATGATGAGGGGGATGATGCGCGTCACCCATCGCGAGGCACATTTCGTGCTGGTGGCTTGCGACATTGCAACGGCGCATTCATTTCCGGCACATGGAAACAAGAATGAGGACAAATTAAATGAGCCAAAGAGAGCGTGGAAGTTGCGAGCGACGGGCTATAGAGCCTCGCCAGACGATGCGACGATTGCGCAGATGCGCAAGATCAGAGATGGTCGTCGTTCTTTCCGGAAATTAGTGCCGGGACGACGGACAAGTTCTGGGCGCTTCGAGGTGCGTGCAGAGATGCAGCTGGGTGTCATTGCACCTCCACCGTCAATTTACACAGGGCCGAAGAATAGCGGGTACAGGGAAGACAGGGGCGGGAGAGACGCGCTGCAGAACATGCGCGGAACAATGGACTTGTTATGCTGAAGTGGATCAATAACGGGAACAGCGGCTTCAGCCCTACAGCATCCGGCCAGCCTCCACTCCTTGCGGGTTTCCCTTCACCATGTTCTTTCTTCACTGCAAAATGTCGATCACTCAAGCTTCATATCATCCAATGGACAAAGTGGCCTCTCAGCTGCGAGACACAACCCTTTTCTTTCCCGAGGAAAACATCCCGCGGAAACTTCATGGGTAACCTGCAGTCCGTGGTTCGTCCGATACTCCGTCTCCGATCGGTGCTGCGCCTTCATCTTGGTTCACTCAAGGCCAACGAAGCCTCCAGATGAGTGGGCATGCTGATTCATCCTACGACAACAATGTCTTTCAAGTTCCAATGAACGATTTGCACTGCGTATCAGAACACGAGACTGCTTTCTATTTGATTCGCTAGGCATTACGCGGCACCGTGGCTTGTAGATGTTTCAGCTATGGCGATTTTGTTCATCAGCTGACGGCTCATTGGTAATCATCAAGAACTACATCTTTCACCTCCAGTCCAAAGAGAGACTCCGTTCGCGGTTCAATTCATCTTTGTGATTTCCCTTTATGTTATAGCCTTTCCAGACACTTGTACCAAAGCGATCAGATCTTCAGTCGAGCGTGGGTGGAGTAGAAAATGCTACGCCCTGACGCCCGGCATACTAGGCTGCCACGCCCGATAACGAGAATTTTCGACACCAAACGGAATAAGCTCAGGACCAGCGGGAGAGCCTTTATATACCCCTCCAAGTCCATTCCTTTCACCAGCCAGGAGGCGCCCGTCTAGGTCGACGGGTCAGGTCAAACTGGCTGGGTGGTAAAGTGGTTGAAGGTCAACAACCAAAACGCCAACCGGCCTACTCCACGACAGGCTTAGCTAGTACCCGAGTTCGAATCCTAGCATGGGCACCAGAGATGTAGCCCCCGCCGGGAGGTGACCTCTTTTTTCCAATATCTGTTGGACCTTTTCGACGATTAATTATATGTACAATCCGCGAGAGTTTAGTTGGCAACCTCTAAGGCCGCCACCACCACCAAGGGGCAGGCAAAACTGCAATAACACACACCGACGCGGGACACTACTTCTTCCAGAGAACAATTACAAAACACTTCTCTTCACAAGCAACACGATGGCAGGCAGGCTTTCACACTTTCAATACGACAGCCCAGTGCTGACTGCTCTCCTACTCAAGGTAATCTACATCCTGGAGGATCAGGCCATCAAGATCTTACGACTATCCTGAGATCATCCCTCCATCACGCCGCTATCAGAACTAGCCCTATTACTTCTTGATGGGTATCCGGCATTGAGCCTCAAAACATGGTGTTGGGATCATGTACTTGAGATCTTCTTGTTCACAGCCTCTCACACATCACCTACCTTACATGCACATCGAGCTCAATCTACCACGCTATCCCTGCTTTGGTCCGACAGCCAGCCACATCGAGGCCTGCCTTGGAGATCCCGCATCTCTTTCCTCGACTTCAAGGACAAGGTCCGCAGATTATCAGGCTGTGCGGCACATGTGCCGATGGCCCCTCACAGACGACGCATGACCTGTCCAGGAAAGTTGATTAATGTAGGACTCTGCCTAGGCTTGCACTACCAGGACCTGATGCTATCCTGAGGACCGCATGTAGCATTCGTGTGGTCAGCCGGCCAAAAGAGCCGCATTACCATAGTTTTATATAAGAAGCTCGACTACCCCCGTTCTTCACCTCTGTTCTCCGTCCGTCGTCGCTGGAATGGATCTCTTGACGGCTGACACAACAACACCTGAATGGACTGTCGCACATACGCCCAACGTATGAATACCCTCATTGGCACGATTCGACTTGAATACGTCTTAGCTATTTCGATCCCCACGATTCGATCGCACCAGTCGGAGGACGAAGGAGCGATTTCGGCGAATAAGAAGCATGAATAGAAGGCTGCATCTTTCCCACCGACAATATCCATAATACGAGTATGCAGTGTAAGTTTTGGACGGTGTAGTACACTCAACTGATAGGTCGGAGTATTGTTACAACTACGTTCTACACCTACCATTACAACAGTAGACTTAATCCGCCGTTGTACTACTGTTTGTTCCTAGGTTCGTTTCTATCTTCTTAATCTTCCAACATCACCAGCCAAACCTCAACCAAGGACTGACTCGGAATCAGATCCACGACGGAGGTTTCTACGACCTGCTTTCCCCAAATGTATTTCAGGTTACTCTGCAGCTTCGTTTTCAAACCAAACGACTCTGAACAACGGCAGATCTCTAGGAGAATCACGTGACACAGTTATCAATATGCAGGTCCAGTTCCTCCATTGAGACAAGACCTCCGGCTGCTTACGCAATACTGCATGGAGACTCTCCCCTCACGTGTCGCACCTCGCTTCAGAGCACAATCCGACGCCTCTTTTGTTCACTCTCGACAGGACTGCTGCCTATCAATGGTTCGCATCTCACATCAGGCCTGACCGTGGTCCGACAGACACCTCTCCCTTGGTTCCTCTAAGTACCGGTTTTCACTCTCGTCTTGGCCGCATACGCACCGCATACGCATCACGTACGCGCACCTGTGGGAGTAAAGGCTGCGTCTGATGCCTGGGTCGATGGAGTATAGCTACAACTGGAACGAGTGTGACTCCATCTCGAACGTCGAGGCCAAATCGCAGCCCAAGGTCCATCTTGGGCATACGTACCATGCGGCTCTGCTCACTCTGGAATCAGCCTTTGAAAGCCTTGAGTTTCAGGTAGGGGGAGATGGGTGCCTGGTTATTCGGTGAGAATTTGCCTGTATCAGGGCAACTTCCCCCTCGCCCTTTGTGCAACACACATAGAGCAGTCCTCGGGTCCACCCTAGTCAACTAACTCCTTCAGATACCGACAAAAGCCGCAGAGCCGCATAGCAGAGCCTCCTCCGTTGTAGTAGAGCCGCACATCCGCTTCACATTGGGGATTCAGACGGCTTCCACCCATTTCCTAACCCATGGCGTTGCTCTGCCGCCCTTCCCCGTACTTTCGGCGCGAGACAAAAGGAGTCATATTCTCCCCTTCTCCTCGTCACTGGTGGGTATCTGCTCGAAAAATGTCTAGGCTAATTTTGTCCCAGACCACCTACCGTACTCTTATCTACCTAAACATACCGTGACATCGGTCGAACCACCGCTCCGGAAACTGAAACGCCTGTACGGGACCTATTAGGGCAGAGGTTACATACCAATTATCAGCCTAGAGGCGGCTTAACTGGAAGGCGCAGTGGTAGCATTTGAGGTCGCGTTATGGAGTGTGGAATTCCAACTTCTTCCGAGGCAAGCAGGATGCCTTCTGGAACAGCCACGATGGGCACCGGTTGACAACAGGAGTATCCACAAGAGGACTCATTCACGCCGGCGGTGCCTCCGTTTAAGGCACCCCGTGAACGACGATCTAGTGACCCTCGTTACGTGGCTTGAGACCTAGTTGGCCAACATTTCCATCGCCTCGGCCAGGCTTTCTTTTGACACTGCCTTCGATTGTGATGACAATGGGACTATGCGGACGATACAAACTAAGTGATATGGAGGTTGGCCTTGAGGTTTCGCGTATATAAGAGATGGGCTCCTGAGGTTCAAGTATGGCTTGGATTTACACCACCAGCGCCTTCAGCTTCCTTTCGAGCATCTGCTAGTTATACTCGTCTAAGAATCTACCACTCTTCTCTCTGATCTCTTTGCACCAAGACTCAATCTATCACAATGCCCTCATCTAAGCCATCATCCAAGACTTACGTCCAGGTCTGGACATGCGTAAGCCAATATTGAGCCATTACTCCTTCAACTCAACAACTAACATTTAACAGTGCATTTGCGGTGACTCTGGAATGACCACGAGAATCGACTACTGCCCGGCATGCCACAACATTCGTTGCAGCCGTTGCCCGGTTCAGACTACCAGAGTGCGATAGCCGTCTTCGCCGACGCTTCATCGTTGTTCTATACCGGCGAAATCACAGCAGCGGCAAATTCGACAACCTCAACTAACTACGGCGCACACAATCATTCGAAAGTACCTTGACCCCTCCTGGTCATGCACCCGGCACGATGCGGGAAGCAGCAGGGATGTTTTCTGGGGTGGCATCCAGTTCCGCCCACGCGGAGTTGCATGTTCAGGGTGGATGGAGTTGGTTCGAAGTTCACAATTCGATCCTACTCGCTCAGATCTCTTTTATTTCTCATTGGCCGGTTCCATGCGTCGTTCTTTTTAGTCTCTTGCCTGAGTCACATGGCATGCATGCGACTCCCGCTAGGGGCCAAGAAGGGGTCGACTATGTGATTGGAGCTTTCTTTACTATCTTGATTTCATTTGTTAAGGATCTTGAGCGGTTACGAGTTATAGTTTCCTTGCTCACTACTGTCGTTTCATTGGACGATTATATATGTATTAGAGGGTCTAAGACGCAAGTCATTTGCTAGATAGACTAGAAGTCTCACGACTCATCCTCAATGGACTCATCTCATTTTTGCTTTGCAACGTTACCCAGCCTTTTGAAAGTTTAGAATCTTTTTTTCTTTTGAGCCATGTAAGATCATTAATTACGGAATTCAGTGTCAAATAGGAAGTGAACAATGCCGATTGGAGTGTGTAAGTCGACCCAGTGTGGCGAAGCCCGACTCCACACAATCTCATCACAGTCACAAGTCGCAAACAAAAACAATTCCGCAAAGCTACAGACAATGAAGAGACAAAGTAGCCATGACACCTTTTGCTTTTGGTAATTCGTAATTTGGGCACTAGAAATACGTCGCATTCGCGGATGAGACTAGACTATGACCCGGTGTAAGCCCACGCAGCGCCTTTCCTGAGCATCGAGTAACGTTGCTGTTCGTCATCAACCGGCCTTCTCCGAGCTTCACATGGAATTTTCACATGCCACATAAGTTGCCTACAACCAGCGAGCCGTAAGACTGTTGAAATTGTTCACCATCCATTGGCGTGATCTCTATAGAAACAAGGACGGATAGCATCATGTAATTTGCCCGAGAACATGAACAGCCACTCGCTCGAGGCATCCTTGAGAGAAAGCCAGAATGCCGCCAGTCGTATCTTGCAAACCAATGATAACCCAATGCCAAAAGTCTTTTGTCTCCCTTTGACATTATGATGTATGAATACCTCATGACCTCCTACAGTAAACATCCAATTCGAGCATGTGCGATGGGCCACCACAAACTCTCAAGGTCCACCTCAAGGCACTCTCGTAAAGCAGCCAATGCCCGACAAGCTCTTCAACTCCAACGACATGATTCGTTCTCGGATGACGGGACGTGATGAGGCCTCGTTCAGGCACGTCGTCACATCAAACCTCGCAGCAACCTTGAAATCACATGGAAGGACCTGCATGTGGCCCAATATGCGGTCTAGGAAGATCCACGAAAGCCCTGTAGACTCAATTAGCTCCCGGCCTCCGGGGCTATGGGCTTAATGAGGGTATGAGCCGGAGAAGGGCGTTGGATGAAAGGCGGGATATGTTGGGTGGGAAGCTGCAGCAGCGTCTCGGTACTAGGTGGTTCGCCTCGTGTGAGTGTGCGTGGACAACTTGAAGAAAGATAGAGGGGGTGCTGCAATCGAGTTAGGCTCTCTCATCCACAGGCAAAAAAGTCCCTGGTTAGGGGGTAAGAGTTACTACATTCGAATTGGTGCCGGGGTGCCTCGTGGCGGACGTTGCGCCTCGCGCCTGCGTTGGTCTCCCACCCCGCGGCCGCGGGAGCTGTCGTGATGGTCCGCCATGCGACCATCATGCACAACATAAACAACGGTCCAACCGCCCTGAAGGATGAAAGTGCCCTTTTTACCGGGAGACCGGGAAGGGCGACGTCGGAGGCGGCAGTGACGCCACATGGGAGGCACAAGGGCCGCCCCCGACACCGAGTGCAAAAGAAAAAGACCTGCGGCAGCAACAAATGCATCACCGAACGAACGACATTTGCTATCTTCTTGGAACATAAAGTGAGACCAATGTCTTTGCGAGGAATCGGTGCCTGTTGTCATACGTTGATTAAACACCGGAGGAAAATGAGGAAATACGTGAGGAAAAAAGAGGCATGTGAGGCCACCTTGGTCATGATTGGTAGTGAGGAAGAGGACCAATATGAAATTGTTACCGGGAGAGGTGGCGCAAGAGCCAAGCCTCACGGAGGAAGCCGTTGAGGAAGAGGATATCGAGGATTTCCAATTTTGCTCAGCTGCAATAATGACTCTTGACTGAGGAAATACAGAGGAAACTGCGCACCTGCGCAGGTCCATTCCAAAATGCCTCTGAGGATGAGGACGGAAATCAAAAGAGATAAAAGAAACGTCTACGCTCGCTGGCAGAAACTTGAAGTCGTCTCTCGATATCGGCACCAGCAACAGCTTTCATAGACTTCTTTAAGGACCGCTATAGCACGCTCTCATCACTCTCATCGCTCTCCAAATCTTCAATCACCTCTTCCTATCACATCAAACATCAACACCAGCAATGGGTCACCCCAAGAGTTCAAGCTCCAAGAGCCACGGCGGCTCCCACGGAAAATCTCACGGTAGCAGTTCTGGTTCTAGCAGCAAGAGGCAGTACGTCGACGTCATGGTCTGGTATTGCGTGAGTGATAGCCCCATCCCAGCTCATATTGCCTTTTACATGGCATCGTCCGACTAACATGCTTTGCCCTTAGGATCATTGTACCACCAATGGCCCGTGGAACATTCAGCTTGACGTATTCTGTCCCAACTGTAGACATCAACGCTGCCACGGTTGCCAGACCAGCGTCATCCGCCAGCGTGTCGGTCAATGAGCGGGTGTGATTCACCTTGGATGAGAGTGTCTGCAGGATTGTTCCTAAAGCCTAGGAGACGCGCGCGGGGGGGGGGGTTGCGACAGATACCAAGCAGATAGATAGAATTGATATGATTGTAGCTTAGGCAGTGATCGGCCCAGCAGTGGGCTTGTAATTGCGAACGAGACCTTGAAAGAACAAGACTTTTGTGACTGTAGAGTGTGGCTCGTGGTGATTCGCCAAACCGGCCGCCCTTCCGTGTAGAAACTTGACGTCATGTAACGAAACATTGCTTGCGCAGCACTCTACGCTCGACCGGGCGATGCCGCCAGTATGATATGTCGAATTTGCCTAATAGCATTGCACTCTGTAGCCAGTAATGGACGTTCGATGACATCTTGACTCGAGGCGCCTTCATCCGGTGACTCGATGGTAGGTACTGTAGAACATTGTCAAGACCGACTTCGAGGAACAGCAGGGGCACATTCATGAATTGAAAGTCCTCGGTCTGTAAGACAGGGCGTTCAAGTCTGCGTAGCTCGAGGGGGTAACATTGACAAACAGGTAAATCTCGGTCAAGTTTTCCCGTACTGACGAAACCAAGGGGTGGCGCAGGATTGTATGTACCTTAGTTGTAATAACAGAACGGCCTTTTTTACATAACAAGGCAGCCCCGGAAGAGTCAAACAGAGGTGGGCTTTCTTCGGGACGAGGCCAACTTGGAAAATCATTGGCGTGGAAGGGGGGTTCATGAAAGTGTATGTACACCGAGGAAACGGGGGGAGGCCACGCCACAGCCCCAGCTCCATTGATCTTTTCTACGCGAAAAAGCGTACAAACCACAAAGATGCTTGACACTCACCGAGGTTACGACCCGGAAAGAGGAAATGCGCACTCGCGCGTCTGCTCTCCGTAGGCTTTTCCAATTCCACATGGAGATATTGGAACAATGAGTGCGATGATGAAGATTATAAAACTTAATGTGATCCCTCCAAGCAAGACGAAACGAAACATCCCATCAACCCAGACGCAAACACATCAGAACCAACTGCCTCTATACTAGACTTCTGGTAGACCACCTCAACTCAACTTCAATACTCTCTTCGCTTTTCCAGGCCCATCATGACCAAGTACACCGTCAGCAACGTGTGGTACTGCGTAAGTTCAAACAAAATTGTCTTCCATCACTCGATTTTGTGCATTGCTAATCGACTCCCTCAGCACAACTGCTCCTCAGGACCTCATAGCTGCAAGATCAACACACACTGCGCATCCTGCTACCACCCGCGGTGCAGTTACTGCACGGTCACGCAGACCAAGGTCCCCGTTGGCCGATAAGTAAGTCCCAGTATGTCTTGCGTCAAGAGGTCTACTAGAGACTAACCAGGGACCTCGTAGACAACGAACACTTGATGGCATTCGCCATACCATGACCTGACATGGCGGGCCCCACCCATGTGTGGCGCCTCGGACATCTCGTCCTTCAACTTCACCGCCACCAGTCGCGACTACGACAGACAAGACCTCTCAAACAGCAGAAGGGAAAAGGTGCCGCCATAGGGACCACAAGGATGGAAGACACAAAAGAGGATGGACAGGAGAGGAAGAAAGGCAGCCGCTGGTCGGGCACAGCCACGGATCATGGACGGCCACTCAGAACCCGGCACCGTGCACGAAGTGGGCAGGGAAAACGAGCCCTCCTCGGCATCGAGACAACATAGAATTACGATAGACTTAGCTTCAGAGCGAGCACTCAGCATAGCGAATAGATCAGGGTTTGTTTTGTAAGAATCGACTTGGAAATGTAATCCAATTGATCCGGTGAGAGCAAAAAGTGGGCATTGGCGCTGGCTAGTGACTTCTAGCGGCTGCCTTGTCTTTTGGCGACGTAAGTTTGCGATTTTGTCAAGTGAGGGCGAGAATGAAGCTTCCAGGGGATGACGATGACTCGGCCCCACTTTGGACGAAGCTTAGGTTCCCTTAGCTCCAGTTGTTGTTGCCTTGAGGGGCTAAAAAGTACTGATTGCGCAGCAGCACACATGCGAAAGTGCGCAGGCGCGGAATTGAGAAAAATGAAGTGTCGAGGTTGAAACGGTCCAGCGCGCCACACGTAGCGTGGGCTCGTTGATGTTGTTGCGAAAAGGAGGGATGCTTCCCCAAAGGTGGGCGGCAGGTGGATGAGAGAATGCGTGCGATGGCAGAGACAGGGAGGGGTAGTTGGAGGCTCAAGTCACGGGATGCGGCTCAAGAAATTTGGGATTTTGGTGATGAAGGCGTGATTGAGGGTTGCAGCTGCCAGCGTGGCTGTGAGACCCTTGAGCATTCCTAATAATGGCCGCGACTTTTTTGGAACGAATCATGGTGATTGGGTATAAATTTCTTGCACATTTGGAAATCTGTGCCACAATAGGCACGTTACGTTGCGCTTTTGGTTGGTTGGTTGATTTGCAGACATGAGGCTCTTCAACGTTTATGGCGAATGAATGGTTACCTTCAGGTGGGAAGGGATGGAAGATTCATACCACGAGCCTACCTGACTCTACGACGTTCGGTGGAGGAAAGTCAACACAGAAAAGAAAGAACACACCGGCCGACGAAAGTCTGTCTTCGGCGAAGGTGCTTCACCGGCTTTCAGGTATCCATCCCCCCCGGCCCCACATTGCTTCTACCTTGGTCCCGTCCATTGACAGAATGGGACCCACTTCGCCCGGCCCCGTCATACCTGTGCGGATACACTAGCCACAGCTGCCTACGGAGTAATCATATCTTCCACCAGCACACCAGCCACGCCACAAGTGTTGCTACCGTCGGAGTAAGACCCGGTCCGCCACACCTCTGTTCTTTGTCGCGCGCGATGATGAACTTCTGACTGCCACGCCTACCTACCACACCTGCCCAGTGCCAAGTCACCTCATGGAAAAGGGATGCGAGAGAGCAACCTTGGTAAGCTGAGGTCTCAAAGAGCAAAGAAACACAAGCAGAGAAAGAGAACAAGCCATGTTTAGGAAACCGTAGGGGGCCGCCCGACGAGGCAGAAACGTGCCTAACCAAGCTTCTCGTCCCTAAGACGCCTAGGCTGAGTCCCTCTCATCCTCAAGTGAGAAAATCAAGAAAAAGTGCGACCGGCATCGTCAAGAAAAAAGAAAGGAGAAACTTGCAACCTCGAGCATACGGATGAATCGTTGTCGCGAAAACCGGAGCACAAAGCACAACTGGCGTCCTAAAAATGGCTTCTCTCTCAATGCTGTTTGTTTGCTGTTTGCTGCGCCGCTAGCCCGCTTACGCCCGACGTTGCATTTTCCATCCACTTAAGGCAGGCTTCTGGAACTGTTCGCGGCACAGCCCCGGACCCCACAACCCTTGGTCAGAATCTCGCAGTCTCAGAGACCTGCCATGTGCGGAGGGAGGGGAGGCCAATTGGGGGTCTCGGGGATGGCGTAAAAGGTCCATGCAGCGAGCGTTAGCTCCCTATACTCGAGCCTACCACGGTTGTGCTCATTGATTGGCCCATCAAACCATTCGCAGCAGTCCCCCCCATCACTCGCCTCATTGCTCGATTTCCTTCACCTCCGTACCCGGATGAAAAGCTCACTCATCTCCCACTCACCTCCCTCTGACCTCGTCCAGCGCGTGCCGCCTCGCGGTCTAGGCTCGGTGAACAAATTCAACCTCACGCTAGTCACAATATGTTCGAGAAGAAACCACTGGCTGCCGTTGAAAGTACACCTCGGTCCAACCATTCCCTCTTTCTGTGTACTTAAGAGGCAATGACAAGAAGGACCCTGCCACCTTGACGGAAGAAATTTGTAACATGCCAGTTAAAATAAATATGCCTAGAGCTGCTGCTGCTGACCACCATTTGAGGGGGGGAAAGATAAAAAAAAATGATTAGACCCTCCCTGCAACTGGCAATGAAGTCCCCCAGTTCCGAAAAAACGTATGCAGCCAGATTTCGCAGGGGAGAAGGGTGAATGCCCAACGGAGGCAGAGACCGACATCCGTCCAGAAGCCCTTGACGTCCAGGTCTCTCATCGCCTCTCCCCTTTCGTCACTTCTTCGTTCGTCTCTCCCCATGTACGATGTCATCCTTCCCTTCGATTCCCTTAATGTACAATGCCTTGCCTCCGTTTCGCCTGTTGAATGACCGAAAACACCTTGCCAACGCCAAACTCATCCGTGCCGCCCTCGTTTGTCGACGTCAAGATTCAATATGATGGATAGGCATAATAAAATGCCTCATGCAACGTGGCCCAGACTTCGCCACTAGCTCACCTAGTCTTGCCGGGCTGTGATCGTGGCCCCGGGGCTCACAAGCTCAGGGCTTACGAGACGGATGGTGGAGCCGCGTGAGAGCTCTTCCAGTGCGTTGCGAGATGCCTTGCTAAGACTTCGGTGAAGCTTTTGGGCCTTGCTCTTCTCCGGGGTGAGCTCCTCCTCATTCTCTGCTCCCGCGGCCACAATCGTCATGCTCGGCGCACGACTGCTCAGCTTCTTAGGCGAAACCTTTCCGTACGTCTTGAGCATCTTTCCGGAGCCCGACTTACGGACTGTGGTAGCTTTGCGCGCCGGGTTGGGAGCCGTGTACTTCTTCGGAGTTGCCTTCTTCGGAGTTGCCTTCTTCGCCGCTGCCTTCGCCGGAGTCGCCTTTGCGGCCTTGGCCGTTTTCACCGGGGTGCTCGTCTTGCTAGTGCCGCCGAGAATTGCCATGGCCGACACACGTCTCTTAACCGTGGCCGCACCCTTGGAGGCAGCCTTGGTGAGCAGGCCGGTCGAAGATAGTGATCGTCTCACGCCCTTGGCGGCCTTGATCTTGCGCTTCTTTGCGGAGCCACCATCTTCTTCGTCGCCAATCATCGTCTCGATCTTTCTCTTGCTCGCCTTGACGGCGCTCTTGACCACTGCCTTGATAGTCGATTTGGGAGGCTTGGGCTGTTTGACTTCCTGAGGCTTAGGCCCTAAGATCCCTCGACAGTTCGGCGCGCCGCAGAGACATGTCTGGACGTTCTCATCGCTAAACGGACTGAAGTTGTAGTCGTAAGTGAGTTCCTCGCCCGTCATAATGGGCTTGTCCCCCGCGAACAGTGCCATTCTAGGTTGGCCAGACACGATCCACTTGATCATGCGGCAGTTGGGAGCACACGAGTGGTTAACGAAACGAGCGATGCTACCGGTCGTGGCGTCGATAATCATGTTCTGGTCGAAGCTCATGAGATAGTAGCACTGGTGTTGTGGTTAGCTTTACTGAGCGGTACATTCGGCTAAGTCTTTACCCACCTTGTTGTCCTTGTACTTGGTTTCCATGCGGTTGTTGCATTCTTCGTCGGTGATGATCTCGCCGGTGTACTCCATGACAATCTGGTTCGGCGCGAAGCATCTATTCGCACGAATGCCGTAACCACGGTCAGACGTCTTGATGACCTCAACACCAACGCGGTACTTGCCGCCACCTGCTTTCCTCTCTTGGAGATCGGCAAAGGCGCGGTTTGTACAGTTTTCCCGTCCCACGTTGCAGTTCTTGTCGTCGCACTCGTACAGCATGATTCGGTTCTGGCAGTCCTCGCTGCATCCATCCTCGGGTTTGCAGACGCACTTGGATTGGTCGATGAAATGTGGTGTCTTCTTCCACAGGCTCAGAGAATCGCCAACGAAACGATCTGTATCAAGGTCAGTGAGGGGAGTCAACCAGAGGCGTTAGGTATCTAACTCTTTGTCATCTTGCGGAAATCGTCGGGCTTCGGCTGGCCAGGCGGCAGAGGATTGCAGACGTCAAAAGGAAGCTTGAAATCGCGACCGCTGAGCAGCAGGCGCAGTCCATTAAACATGGGCAACGGCAGGGCCTTGTTAGGGCGGCCGTAATCCTTGAGCTCCGGTGTTTGCGCAAGCTTTCTCTGCTCAGGTATCGACAGACCCTTGGTCAAATCAGATGGAGCCGATTGGCCGGCATACAGTCCGCGATCGAGATATTTCTTGTGGCGCTTCGTCTTCTTGGACGGGGCGTCGGCAGCCTTCTCAGTCTTCTCCTCTACCTCCTCTTTCTTGGTCTCGAGCGGCTCAGATTTGGCCCTCTTGGCCGGTGGCGCGGGGATGTTGCCATTTTCGTCCAAGATCACGAGCTTTCCATTAGACCAGACCGTTCTGATGACAGGCTTCTCGTCAATGCCGGTGAACTCCTTGGTGTCTTGCAGGCGGCGCAATTCGCGGGGAATCTTGGACATGTTTTTCTCAAAGGTTTTGCGACTCCGTTTGCCGAGATTGGAGACTTTGGTCGCAAGAGTCTCGACAGGGGTGCCGATAAGACGCGCCGTGTGACGAGTGATCCGCGACGTCGCCGCCTTTTCCGTAGTTGTCTTCTTCGCACGCGGTGTCTTGAGAGCACCAACAGACCATTGGAGGTTCAACGCGTCAATGCCGTCGCGGACGAGATTGCCGGCGACACGCGCCACTTCGTCCGCATTGTCTTCGCCATCGACAAGCGTCTCGCCAGAAATGGTCCGGCGCCGGTCAGCAGCAACAATGTCGCCCTTGGAGCGGCGATGACCACGGTTCGCCGTGCCGCTAAGTTTTGAGAGGTTGTATACGCCCTTTCCTGAGCAAGACCGACGTGGGCGCGCTGCAGGCTGGGGTTCCGAGGGTGTTTCGGGTGCAGGGTCGGGAGTCGGAAGAGCGGCCGCGGGGATTTCGATTTGAGCCTCGATTTCGGTCTCAATAATGGTTTCGGTTTCGAGGATGATGGGGATGTCGTCTAGTTTGGGGCCCTCCGAGGCCTGGCTAGCAACATCGGATATGCTGGTGGGAGGCGTGGAGCTTGAAGACGCGATGTTGGACGATGAATCAGTAGCGAGAGCGGACAGCAAGGCGCTTTCGCTATGTAGGAGAGACATATTGGGCGAAAATACCCAGTCTCGACGCGATTTTGAACTTTTGCGTGGTTTAAGTCGTGTTTGGAGGTCGGTAGAGGGGAGATGCGACGCGTTCCAAAATAGAGTGTGCGTGTGTTGCGAGGTGGGAAGAAAGTTGGGGGGGTGGGAGGTCCAGAGAAGTTCCAGACACGAAAAAGGCCAAGGAGAGGGATTAGACCGGGGTGTGTGCGGAAACCGTCTCCCCAGGCACGCAGAATTGGCTCGTTCGCTGCCTCTTAGCTCTCACCTTACCGGCCGGGCATTGAGTGGCAATAAGGTAGAGGTAGTTTCCGAGGGTATTTGGCAGACGAGGTACTCTGTGCCGTAGCAAACCAAAGCGCGCTTTCAGCCGAGTAGCAAGCGGAGGGAGTGTAAAAAGGGGGAAAGATGAGGGAACAAGGGAAACCAAATAAAATTTGGTAAAGTCAAAAAATGTCCCCGAGGTCCGAAGTCTCTGTTGAACAATTGGTTGATCGTGGTTTGCTGGAAATTCCGTGATGGATTTTCGATATTGCTGTAAGTAAGCGCGGTTCAATTTCTGGTAAGAGCGCGCGTGAGATGTGGTAGCGTTGAAGGCTGAGTGAGCGGTGATAAGCCCGAGAACAGGAGTTGATGTGGAGTGGAGTGAAGTGAGGTAAGGTAGGGTGAGATGGAGGGATGAGACAAAGACACGGAGTCTAAGGTAATGTAGGGGGGGGTACCTGCGGTAAGGAAGTAGGTGAAAGGAGGAATCGGTGCGGATGGCGGGATGTGATGGGTTGAGAAGAACGACTTTTGAGGGAGCTTCCGTCCCGTCAGGTTATCCAGTGTCGTGTTGAGGACAGAGCGCGGGGAGTGGGGACGCGACTGAATTTGGTTGATTTGATGGATGGATCGAGGTGGTTGACCGGTGGTCGTTGATTGATGGATTTGCTTGCTGTATCGGTCTGGGGCTGCTTGCTTTTGCTTTGCTTAACTTGCCGCTTGCCTCGCCCGCCTAGCTCTGAGTACTCAACGGATAGGTTCGTTAGGTTTCGGCTTTGGTTATTCTTCCCTGCACCGTTTGCGGAGATAGAGGGCGATAGGACTGACTGAATTGCAAAAGTCAACCCAGAAAAGGAATAAAAGATCTCGAACCGAATAGTACAGGCTTGAAGTCGGAAAAGATGTGGTTGAGGGCTCACGCGCGCAGGAGTTGGGAAAGAGAGGGAAAACGATAGAGTCGGGAAAGACGGGAGCAAGAGGCGAGAGAGGTGCTTCGGGATGATGTGGAGGAACGGGGCCTTGCTGACCTTTGTACCTTGTGAAAGAACCAGGGCGGGAAGGCTTGCCTTGGTGTGTTGGGTCGGACGCCGCGCTCCTTCACATCTACTTAGGTTGGGCGTCTCTTGTCTGACTTTGACCGGTCTCGACTGGCGCCAGTCTTGTGTGTATTTAGTAAATAGCAATATCAGAGAGTGTGTACGTGAGACATGCACACATACACCGAGACTATGAGGAGGGAAAGTGGTTTAGACGGGAGAGGGAAAATGACAGTGAGAGGAGAGTAAGAACACGGAGATTCAGTCAGTCTCTGGATATGGATGGGCGTGGCCTGGCCTCTCTTCGGGCCTCGTTCGTTTTGGGCTGGGGAACCTCTAAAGGTAAACACAACCCTGGTCCGTGTTGCGTTGCGTGTGCGTACGCGGGACTGTGTGTGTCCTCTCTTCTCCATCTATCCTGTCCTATTCTCTTTCTCTCACCCTCGTCTTTGCCTCTCTCCTCCACTTGTACATACACCCTGAACATCGGATCCTTCATCGCTGACTTACGCTCGAGTCAACTACACGGCCGGATAAGCCGAAAGACCAAAAGTCAGCTTCATCGAAATCTCACAACCTCCAGCAACCAGTTCATTGAATAAAGGGTTTGCAAAATCGAGGCTCTGGATGACCCTCGTGTCATTGAGAATCAAAGGTTCAAGTGTCATCTGGTTGCGTTGCTTGTATCTTCTCAGACCACCTCCTGCGTTTTGCCTCAATCGCTGGCGCCACCGCCGTGCTGCTGCGCTGAGCCTCGCCCCGATACAGGCATGATGGGCAACACCACACCTTACCTGCATCCTCCTCCTCGTCTCGACCACTCGCCGTATTGGGTCATCCATGTGGGTTCGGCTCGATTGGGGGCAGCAAGCAAACAGCTCCTGATATTGATCAACTTCGACTCTACTCACAAGACATAACTCGACCAACATACAACGACATCTGTCTAGTCTGTGATTTCTACTGATGACTGCCACTTATGACAACTCTCAACGATGAAGCTGCGACTTTGACTGGCATCCGGCTAAGTTCATCTTCATGAAATCTGGGTGGCACGCTCAAATGGTGAAGTTGGCATGGAATGATTTCCGAATCAAGTCGCACTTGAGACTGTTCCATCTGGATAAGTAGCCCAAAATAACCATCATGACTGCAGACAGCCAAGAAGAAACTTATATGAGCGACCAAATGCCTCGATTGTCATTTTTAAGAATCTCTTCCTGGAGGAAGTCAGTTCTTCTTCCATTCAACGTCGGGGCCAACGTCGGGGTTTGAAACATCCGCTGTAGTCCAGCACACTTGAAAGACCAGACACCAAAACCATCATCGCTCACAGATAACGAGAAAGCAAATGTTCAAACATGGCGTATTGAGCTATTTGAAAACCACTTACTTGTTTCGTGCCGAATTGAGAATCGGTGTAAGTAGTGATGCCCTCATTAGCTGTCTACGAGAAAACATCACGAAGCAGAGATAACAATGCCTACAACAGTACCAGCACAAGGTCTGGACACGGTATCTAATGATTGTCTTCAAAATTGCGCTGTATTCGAAATCAGTCATGCGCCTCTTTCCACAGCCGCTCGTCCAGATCGGTCACTTGGTGGCACTCAGGCTTCAATCTACAGAGCCTCAGGTATGCTCCCACAGGTGTCCGAGAGTTGTGGCCATCAAATTGCTACGAACATCCCGAACGCCAGCAGCCTCGCTTTGCGAACATGAATTAGTTGTATGTTTGGACACTTGTGAAGTTATTATCTAAACCGCACGAACTTGCATGACATGAACCTCTCACGACCTTGATTGACGCTGAAGCTGACAGCAGGAATGAGATCAGATACTCAACTTCCAGTATAGGCTCAAGATGCAGTCACTGAGAAGAGATCATTGCCGATTGAATCCATGAGAAGTCGGTTGTAAGTCATTCCTCCAAACTCCGGCAATTGGTGACTAGCATAGAAATAACCTCCCCCGGTTGATTTCACTGAGATGACACCATCCAAGTGACACGCGCCACCTTTGATACAGGAGTTATGGTTACGGGGACAGGTTGTGTGCAACTCATCGCCTACTTGAGAGAAGAACATCCCGCTCGAGCCCACAGTGGCCAAAGCCCGTGAAACTCCTACACACTAACGAGTAACAACTCGAGAAAATCACGATATATAACGATGCTTAATCGGGTAAATATGTGAGGGTGCCGCTACTCTACTACCGCTGCTTATCCCCCCGGGATGCGGGTCGAACAAGGCAGGTGGGTGCGCAAACCACCCGGCGGGCACAACACCCTCTGAGGATATCCATGCGCTCGGCCGGCAGACCGCCAAATATGGGAGGAAGAAGCAGCAGAAGGGCAAAGAAATGCAGTACAGTTTCACTCTGTATGGGGCTCTCCTCTCTTCGAGTCAGTTTGGCACATTCTCACATACTCAAGGTTCCAGTGGGTTTGAAATGTCGAATTCGATTTTATTCTTCTTCCTAACCTAGGTATTAAAGAGGAGACGTTCCCATCCTTTCCTGCTAGCCTCTCTGTTCTGACCCTATTTCCTTTCCGTCTTCGATCGAGAAAATTGGATTCGAATTGACAACGCCACAAACACACACTAGAAGGGTATTATGGCATGAACGCAAAGAGAAAATGCAGTGGGCAAAGTCCGGACTCTGCCCCCTCTCTTTCTCTCTTGAGAAAGGATTGAGCCAATCCTGAATGCCTGTAAACCCGATGGATCTCCTGCGACAACATCATTCTCATGTTCCCGCGAAACCAACCAAGGTCCAGCCCACAGATTCAAAGGCATGTAACAAAAGGAAAAAAAGCCACGAATAGAGAATCAAACCATGCAAGCCCTAAAATTATTCCTTAGGCGGCTGCGGTCTTGGTCTCCTCCTTGGCCTGAGTCTTGTCATTGATGCTCAAGTCGGCAACGGTTGGAACCTCCGTCTTCTCAGCCTCAGCAGCAGCAGCCGCAGGAGCAGCATTGACGGGCTCAGAAGCGACGGCGGGCTCGCTGACGGCAACCGCAGGAGGGGTAGTCTCAACCGCCTTGGTCTCAGCGGAGACAGCGGAGGGAGCCTCGACGGTAGGCTGGGCCTCAGTCGCAACAGGCGCGGCGACGGCGGGGGCAGGAATAGCATCAGCCGCGGGCTTTTCGACAGGGGCCTCAGCCTCTGTGAGCTTGACGGTCTGGCCGGTGGTCTTGATGCCCTCAGCGTTTCCGCCGTACTCCTTGGGGAGCGAGTCCTTGTAGGCCGGGAGCTCTCCACCCAACTCGTTACCATAGCCGAGAGGGTGGAACTTGGCGATGGTCTTGGGAGCGAGGAAGACCTTCATCGCCTTGAAGACCCAGCCCATGAGAGCGGGGATATTGACGAAGTACTTGTGGACGAGAAGCTCAGGGTAGGCCATGGCGAAGATTCTAATGGTCTCTGAGGAAGCGGCCTTGACAGCGGGATCCATGCGGAGGAAGCTGACGTTGAGGTAGTCGTGAACCTGGATCATCTGGTAGGGGTCCTCGCCGCCATCAGAGATGGCGGTCTGGACCTTGTCGAGGTTAAGCTTGCGGACGCTGAGCTCCATAAGGGCAGCGCGCCACTTGATGAACCTATGTAGATGTGTCAGTCGAATTCTATTTATGCGATACTGAAATTCTCATTTGCTTGGGTTGTTACTCACTCATCGACGTTGCCAAAGGTGGCCTTCTTGTCCTTGACAGCTCCGTAGATGTTCCAAGTGATGATCATCTCCTTGCCCTGGGCGTCCTTGTGGGTGGTGACATAGCCGAGATCACCAAACTTCTTTCCATCGAAAGTGACCTCATCAAGAAGCTTGCCAGGGTTAGTGTCACGACGCCAGATCAAAGCCTTCTGGAGCTGGTCAGCAGCCTTGGAGACATCTTCGTCGTTGGCGCGAAGGAACTTTTGCAAGACGACGGTGGTGGGAACGTGGGTGTCGTCGGAGAGCTGCACACCCCACATCTCGTTATGCTTGGCCTCGGTCAAGATGGCGGGAAGCTTCTCAAAGAGCGAAGACAGGGGAGTCTGGACCTTCTCGACGGGCTTCTCGGCAGCAGGAGCGGCGGCCTTCTCATCAGCCTTCTCCTCCGTCTTCTGAGCAGCGGCAGCGGGCTCCTCAGTCTTCTGCTCCTGCTTGACCTCAGGGGTGACGGCAGCAGCAACGGCGGCGGGCGCGGGAGCGTCAGCCGAAGTCGGCTCCGCGGCAGGTGCAGCGGTGGCCGGCTGGGCCTCAGCAGCAACAGCTGGGGCAGGTGCCGCGACGGGCGTGTCGGTGGTCTGGGCAGACATGATGGGATCAGGAAAATCCGTGAGTGAGATGAGTCTGAGAGTGAAAGTGAAACTGAGAGGGTGTCAAGGAATGAGTGTGGGAAGTGAAGGGTGAAATTTCCGAGAGTGACAGCTCCTGGCTGGCGTCTTTTCGTTCGGAAAAATAAGATGATAGGAAAAAAAAAGTTCAGGTCGGTTTTTCTGCCCCAGCCCCTCTTGCTGCAAAGTCGCGTCAAGTTGCCTCAGGTGTGTACGAGAGTGTGTGTAAAGTAGGTAAGGTAGCGTGCGTGTGTGCGCGTGTGTACTATCTGTCCCGGTCTGTTGGGGTGACTATTATTATTATTTTTCCCTTTGAAAGTGAGCGTGTTGTTGGGTAACGAGGTAAGGTTGGCAGGCAGGCAGGCAGGCAGGCAGGCCAGGCGGTAAGATAAGGTAGGTACGATGAGCGAGAGGATGGCAGTATGAAAGGGAAGGTACGTAGGAATTGCAACTGGCAGGTACGAGGTGCGCTCGGGTACTAAAAGTAATTGAATCTGATGGGAGACGGAAAGTGGCAGCAACAAACAGACCACACACACCACACAAGAAGCGGCAACGTCAAGTTGTGGCAGCAACGGCAACGGGAAAGAGCAATGGAACCCAAAATCACCCTGTCCACTTCATGTTCCAAGGACCAAGGGGGGTCACTCCCATCCTTACTCCCATCACCATCTAAGGTAAGGTAAAGTAAGGTATAAGGTACCTTACCTTGAGTTTTCCGTACCTACCTTACCTATTCTTACAACTTCAGCCCAAGTACCTAAAAGTAAGGTACCTGCCACCTCATACTTCTACGCCAGGCCGTTGCCTTTCAACCGTCTCAAGTGCCCTGTGCGTTGCTTCCGGGGAAACTCGAGGTATCAACCCATCCAGTTGGGTCATGTCTTTTTGATGACAATGATGCCGCCGCCGCCACTGCCACTCACTCTTCGTACTCTCACATCCAATTCAAAAAAACAATCTCAGCTGGGCTGGGCTGCAGTCCTGGCCTGTGCAGACGGGAGAGTGGAGTGGAGAGGACCCCCTTTTTCGCAGGTGATTTGCGCCTTCTGTTTCGACGGAGCTTGGATGGGGTCACAGTCCTGACATGTAAACTCCTTGTCCTCAACTTCCTTGTCCCTAGTTGTTTCTTCCTTTTTTGTTTTTGTTCTTGCTCCATCCAACGAAGCTTCATGAACCAAGGAAGGCACTTGTTGTTGTTGAATTTAATATATGATACCGATTTTCCCTGGCGGGAACTTGTAAATTGAGCAAGGACCACTGCCTTGACAAGCCATCCCTACTATGTACCACGCCGCGAGTTTCCACTACTCGAGTCACTCGACCTCATCACTGATCGATGGACCGATGTGACCTCAAAGTCTGTGGTGCTTCAATATGCTGTATTAGGTAGGCAGAGGGAGCACGATACGAAGACTTGGACCACACGACGAAGTGAAGGCAGCACGCTGCACGAGTGATGGACGCCTCTCCATCAAAACGGATATCTCATCAAACCCTTTCCACTCCCAGGGCCCCAAGTACCTCCGATCTTCCAACCTCCGGGCCATGCAGTGCCAATGTGCCCCGCCATAATCAGCCGCCGCCGAATGCCGCTAGCCAGTCGTCCGTCCGCGCCGTCAAATGTTTCAGGGGCTTTTTTGTCCTTCTTGTCCCTGCCGCAGACCATTGAGTCGGTCGTCCAGGTTAGTGCAAGCGTCGGGCCAAAATAAGTACGAATACCACTGGAAGTTATTACCATCACCTCCGAGCCCGGTGATCTCCCAAGCGACGCTCCGGTACCGTCTAAGACCAAAACCTACGATTGAGGAGGAAGGCACGAAGGGTAAAAGGGCCCCGCTCCGTTGGCCCGTGCCTGAGGTAGGTGCTTTCCCGTCAACAAATCTACTAGAGAAAGACCACTGTAGCGGGTCGGTAGAGCGCCTAAGGCACCTTAGCAAGGCCATCAGATGCCCACTGAGGGTCGCCCTATCGAGCTCCCTGGGCAGGTTGCGCCTGCTGCGTGCAGGACAGATGGACCAGCTGCCGCACGATGCCGGGCGATGCCGCTCCAGGTTTAGGCGGTACCTGCAGCTCTAAGTGCACTCTTCTCCACCCCCCCCCCCCCTTTGCGGCATTCTGACTGGTCTATCAGCCAAGAGTCCCCCGTCTGGTGCCGGCTGACATAAGACACTCCACTCGCCAACTTCAACCTCAACTGCACGAATGGGGACGTTTGCCATCACCCAGTCAGCCCTTTCGACGCCATCACGCCGTCTACACGCCACGCGAAACTTACGCCAGCCTACCTGACGTTGTCCCCCCAACGACGGGTTGACGGGAATATTTCAAACCGTCAAGAACAAAGGAAGGAAAGGGGGGCCCAACGGCCGGGTACCAGAAGTTTGTAGAGAACTGCTCTAGAGGTCTTATTGATCGGGTATAGAGAATTTCAACCACTCGAACCCGCTATCTCAGTAAGGTAATCTCAAAAGCCTATCCTCCATCTGTGAAAGAAACCCAGAAACATCCATAGTTTCCAGATGTCAGCGTGCGACAAACCAAAGGACTCCATCCTGATTTCCGAGTCCTCCATCCTGTCCTTGACTCGCCCAAACCCCCAAAGGATAGGAAGCCAAAGAAACATCAGCAGAATGCAAAACCATGAGAAAACCTAGGCCCAACCGCCAAGCCAAGTGCCTTCCGTAAGAGCAAAAGTGCAGATAAGCAGAGCTAAAAGGAGAAACCCGAAGCAGTGTGCAAACTTCATTCGTCGAAGCCATCTCGGCACCCCATTTTCGCCTCGTCTTGTTTCCCAGGTCTGTTGTACTCGACATTAGTGACCAAGAGTGGGAGTCAGGGCGCGGCGGATGATCGCCTCAAGCGTCTGGTACTCGTGCATGGCAAGAGTTGCAAGAGTCATGCGGTCGAAGTCAGGTCCGACACGAAGGTTCAGCTCGCGCCAGAAGAAGCCAAAGTAGCCGTCGGTGGCATCGCCGATATTGCACGTCTGGCACTTCTCCTGGAACGACTGCATCTCTAGGTTGCGAGTAGTCTCCTCGCGGATAACGGCAAGGTACCACTGCCAAAGACGACGGGTTAGCTCAAACTCTTCATTCCCGAACCATGAATCCAGAGGAAAGACCGTATGACTTACCTCGATGACATCCAGGGGAATGCCATTCTTGGGGACCAGCACGTAGAGGTGGCGCCAGCTCTCGGCAAAGCGCGGCTGACCAAAGGAGCGCTGCTCCATCTCGCTCATGTCGACAATGAAGGCAATGTCGTCCTTCTGGGTAATCGAGAAGCCCTCGCAGCGCATCGCCGCGGCGACGACTCGCTTGACTAGACGGTGAGTAAGGTTGACCTCGTCACGCTTGTCGCGGATGTTGCCCACGAGGATGCGAAGAAGATCGCACGTAGCCTTGTACATGGCATGACGCTGCTGAATAGTGACGTGGTTCTTCATCTGCCAAGGGAACTTGGTCAGGGTGCTAATGAGGCACTCGAAAGGACGCTGAGGGCACTCCTTCGAGAAGGGAGACTGTAGGATAGTTAGCCACAGGCCCATAAGCACACGAACTGAGGGGACTTACGCGGTGGGGAACCTCGACATGCTTGACGAGCATAGTCATCTCCTCGTTAGACACGAAACCCTTGAAGTTGTCCCAAGGCTCCTCGTCGTTGTTGGGGAGGATGTGGGGGTGAAGACCAGCCCAGAATACACCCCTGGCGTTGGGGAACAGGTCCTTCATGAGAGCGGCCTGACTAGAAAGTTCAATCTCGACAGGGCGCTGGCCGATGCGGGTGACTCTACCACGGTCGAGGTTCTGATGATGCTTCTCGACGGCCTTGGAGGCATCCTCAAGGGTGTCGAACTCGACGTAAGCGTCAGTGGTCTTGCCAGTGACACGCTCCATGATGATGTGAACAGGCTCATCCGTGTCATTGAGCATACGGGAGTTCCGACCCAGGATAGCAATGATCTCGGAGCGGTTGGTGACGAAAGGAATCTGGTAACGTGTTAGTGTCTATGACAATGACGACGAAAGGCCTTGGGGTGAACAAACATTTCCAATCTTGATGACGCCGCGAACCACGAAGTGAGAAGCGCGGGGGGGAGACTCAACGAACGGAAAGTTCACTTGGTGCAAGGCCTCATTCGCGGTAGGTCGACCAGTGGGACCACCGGTGAGACGGTTCAGCTGCGTCGATCGCTGAGCCCGGATGTAGTCAGGCACCGTATCGCCATAAGTCGCAATAACTTCCTCAAGCTGGTAGCCACCCTGAAAAGTACCCTGGTAGGGGGCCTGGTAAGGAACATGATACGGAACGATTGCCGAACTGTTGCCAGCAAGAGGCATAGCGTGAAGCTGCGGTTGGGACAATCCCGCCTGCTGGGCAGGAGCAGGCATGTTCTGGACGTTGGCAGCATGTCCTCCGTTGTTCGAGTTGGGCTGGTGAACCTGACCGGTGGTATTGTTCGGGACGGGCGGCTCAGCATCGTCGCGAGGAAGATTGTCGAAGTGCAAAGTGTCTCCTGTAGCTGCAGGGAAAGGGATCTGGCCAGTCGCGAGCAAGTGGGTGGTATCGATCTGCGAGCCAAACATAGGCGGCTGAGCAGCGCCAACGTGTGAAGCTGAAGACACGAAGGGGTCCTGAGTGCCCGAAGCAGGAGTATTGACACCATTGTGCACCTTGATCAAGTTGAACTTGGGAGGCGCTCCAAGGTGGCTCATCGTGCGTGGAGCGAAGTTGCGTGGCTCCGTCATGAGACCAATGTTACCGACACCCTTAGCCTTCGGGGTATCGCTGCCGGGACTGGTTTCAAAATCATGATCATCATCAGCAGTCAGATCACTGACTTCCTTGCCGCCCTGGTTGTGAAGCAAGCCAACGTTGTTCTGGCGGACAGGGGTCTGGATGCCCAAGTTGCCCATGGAGGAGCTGCCAGTGAGCTGCCCGTGGTTCGCCTGGCTGGGCATCTTCGGGCGTGTAAGACGATAGCCAGTTTCGACTGGTCCATCCAAGGAGGAAGCTGCACCGTTCGAGCCAGATCCAAAGTTCTGGGCGGGGATCGACAAATGGCCCTCGGTCTTGCCGTTGGTGCCAAGATACTGACGCGTACCGTTAAGCTCAGCGATCTCAGACTGATCAATCTTGAGGCGAGTGTTAGATCGGAATCTTGCTGATCAGAGAATTTCGAGATGTTATGTATATATACCTTGCTAGTGGTCTGTTGGACCTGAGAGTTGGGAACCCAAGGCGAGGACGAAGGGTTGAGGCTGGAGCCGGCCAAGATGTAATGCTGGCTCTGCTGGCTACGACCGAAAGGATCAGCGTCCAGGCAGGCCCCGCCGGGCTCACTGTCGTGCTCGCCATTGTCAATAGCAGTCTCCGTCTCCATGACAGTCTCCGGCAAGGCGCGAGGCTTGTATGTAAACTGAAGGACACTATTTTGCGCGCGCCGCTGCATCTGCGATTGTCCCATCTTGCCCTTCATACCAGGTGCCTGAGAGTATACCATGATGTGCAACACTCAGGCGTAATCCTTGTTGAGAACAAGGAGAACAAGAATGATGTCGATAAGGGATACTGGTGGCAGTAGATGTGGTGAATGTACGTGATGACAGTAAGTGCTCTGGAAGTATGCGATTAGTGATTGAGTGAGCCACAAATATGAAGAAGCTTGAGAATCAAGCCAGGCAAAAGTATGAAAATAGGCGAGTGTGATCTGGGGACGAAAGACAAGGCGGGAGCAAGCGACTTGAGAAGGTGGAAGCAGAGAATGAAGGCGGGAGCGCACAAGGTGAAGGAGATTAGATGCTAAACGTAAGGTGATGAACGCAGGAGAAAATCTAGCAGATGTGATAAGCTGATGGAAATCGGCGGAAGTAAGGCGAGTGACTCTCCATTGTAGTCGATGAAAGCGACGTCTCAAGGATCGACCCGATAGCGCAATAGCTTTCGTCCGAGAAAGCCTTCGTCGCTTCTCTGGGATCAATCGATAACTCAGGAGCAGGCGAAAGAGACCGGAAGAAATATCATTGCCAAGAAGCAATGCGGTGAAAATTTCATGGATGATGGAATGCGCTAGATGAGTAGAGAAGGAGACAACTTACTCTTACTGCTGGAAAGGTAGACTGGCCCAAGAAAGCAGTTGGAAATCACCGTACAGTGACTTTTGGGTATCTGTTGATGGAAAGTTGTTGGAAAGGAAGATGTGGAAAGGTGAAAGGGATAAGAGCCAGAGGCTTGGGGGTAAAAAAAAAAAACACGACCTCGCCGTCGAGCAAAGCCTGAAGGGACGAAAGGAGGGAGGAAGGGGGGGTGGTGGGACAATAAAAAACCAAAACAAGGTGAAAAGAGCTCTCTGCTGCCAAATCGTTGCTTCCAGAAAGAGAACCTGCGACGAGAAGAAGGGTGAGAAGTAAAATAAAAGGAGGCTCACCAGAGGCTGAACGAGTATCGTGTGAGGCAGGTAGCCCAAACAAGGTCGAGCTGAGAACTGAGCGTATTTTCGGTTTGTGTTGTCGATGAGTAAAGGTCGATAGAATCAGCAGACCCTGTAGACTGTGGAATCAGAGTCTTGAGTACAGGATTGCACTTGAGACCCAGATTGTTCGTCGTGATGATGGGGAAGGGATTTGCTGATTGAGGTTGTGATATGGGTAGGAGAAGTGGAAGGAAGTGGGTGGAGAGAGGAAGATGTGAAGGAAAAAGTGGCTTCTGATTTATGGCATAGAGGGACGCCGAGGCGGCAGCAGGATGGGTGGTGGTGTATTCCATCGTGGCCTGGTGGGGTGGGGTTGAGTATTAGGTCGTGGTTGCATGCCAGGTCAGGACGACGACAGTGACAAGATTGGGTTGCCTCAAGGCGCAAAGACGCTTGTTGAATGAAATTGGTATCAGGCGTCTTACGCTTCTCAGAAAAAGCCGATTCCATCTATACTCAACAACCAGCATAGCCTCAATGACACGGGGGCGGTAACGTTGAGCAGACTATCGTCGGGGCGACTCGATGAAATTGTGTAGCGTCGTCGTCTTTATGACGGCCAGAATGCATCTAGGATTAAAGCTCAATTACCAGCTGTTCCTCGCTCCAGAATGAGGTCGACATAGTCGTTTCCGACCATGTGATACTAAGTCTCGCAATACCCACACGGGCTTCTGACTTTCTACAACGATTCCATGAGTGAAGCAAGGAGTTATATCAGAACACGCAGCACTGACATACAAAATGTGATCGGGAGACAGTTGTGTTCATAACGGTAATTGTTTATCAAAATGGAGGCTCCATGTCGTCGTGCCCACTCGGCCCCGGATTTGCGGACCAATATCAAGGTTGGAACCATAGTGGATCCCGGTATTCCGGGAGCGCTCGAGCCAACATCCAACTGCAACTCATGATTCCGGTCCATGACTTCTACGTGGCCGAGGTCCTCGTTCAAATCACACGATTCTGGCCGTGAGATATTTGAATATGAGCTCTTAGCGTGTGAGACGCGTGTTGTAGGGTATTTTAATCGAACTAAGGGGGTCATCAGTTGTGTCCGCTTGGCGCTGTAGTTGCGACTATGACTTACGGGAGTCAGGAAAGATTCAGCAACGAATCTGGCCCTCGCGTTCAACTGTATATTGTCAGAAACTGCACGGCAGAAGCATCAGGAGTGAAGAAACGTACGAAGAGCTTCATTTCCGAAATCTCCTTGTCAACCTCCTCCATGAATTGAATAATAAAGTCAACTAGCTTGTGCTTCAGCATCTCCTCGGTATGAAAGTTCGTAATCAAGAATGAAATGTCGTATCCCTAGTATAGTAAGTCAGCGTGACAGGTTGATATGGATGTGATAAGCCACGTGGCATTGCAGCTCCCAGGAGCTACGCCAAGTACTTTCGTGCTGTGTCTCATACCTTGATTGGCTTCCTTCTCAATATGAAAAACGACTCGGCTCTCTGCGTCAGGAAACGAGTGAACTTGTGGACGAGGATGTGCTCGATTTCGTCGGCCTGCTTGATCTTGATGGATATCCGCACGGAATTGATACTCGGCTCGATCAGAACTCGCTCGTTTTCGTTTCGGGCAATCGTGAGGGGCGTCAGGAGGACTTCAGGCGATGTTTGAGCCTCGATCTCGGGGACATTGTGACGTTCGGCGGTTTGGGAAGCGAAGTTGGAGAGCGTCAGGGCGGACGTCAGACTGCTCCGGACGGCCTGGAGATAGGGTCGCAGTGATTGAGACTGTACCACAACTGTTAGCAAAGACGCAGGTCCTCCAATCGCAAGCATCCACTAACCATGATGGAGAGACGTGACCGCGTCCAACCTTTGGTGATGCTGAGAGGTTGGAGTTGGATGTTGACCGCGGGGCTCGTGAGGTTGGCTCAGCCGGAAGCCTGACGTTTCGTAGTGGGGCTGGTAGCACCGCCGTACCTTAGCTCCACATCATGCGTAGCTGTCACCGCACTTCGCTGATTCAGCCGGAAGCTATCTCACGTGATCATCGAGCTCCTTTCTTAGTGGCGATCCCCCGCCTGTGCCCTTTACATGAATATTACGGTATATACACTTAAACGTTTGGAATCTCATCTCAGCGGACTAAGGTAGGTAGGCAAGCTTCACATATGGTCCACGATAGACTGTAGCAGTGGGTGACTATTCAATTGCTTAGCATTGAAATGCAGGATATAAATTCCATAAGCTTGACTGGTTTCTCTCGAGACTCCTTGCCCCCGAAGATGCTGGAAGACTTTCGAATGCATGCGGAAGTGTTAGGACCAAGGGCATATTGCCAAAAGCGAATCGGCAGCTGAAACGGACCCTGCAGGTACACCGCTTCCCCGCTACGTTGCCGTGTGGTCCTTTGTACAACCTTGCCTCCCTTACTGCCCGCCCACCTCAAGGTTCCATGCTTGGTAGGTACTGACGCAACCCACCTGGTGCCTTCAACCAACTCGTCCTTCAGCAGCCCGTTTCGCAACGAGGTTTTATTCCCAACACACTGCAAAAGCTACTCCCAAACTCTGCAGTAAGGCCGAACTGAATCACAAAAACAACGATGGCGTCAATACCCGGTAAGTAGCATTACCCAAATAATGCGTCTACTGTTGTCTGACTTGTCACACAGTCACCGTTAGCCACCAAGGCACCAAGTACCAAGTCGAGATCGATACCTCCTCCAATGGCGAAACCTTCAAGTACCAGCTCTACAGTCTGACTGGCGTTGAACCTGAGCGACAGAAGATTCTCGTCAAGGGCAAGCAAGTCAAGGATGACGATGACATGGCCAAGTTCGGCCTCAAGGCCGGCGCCACGCTGATGATGATGGGCAAGCCGTCTGGAGAGAACGCAGATCTCGCTCGACCCAAGGAAGCCGTCAAGTTTGTCGAGGACATGACCGAAGCCGAAGCAGCCCAGCAGGAAGGGGCCACTCCTGCCGGCCTCACCAACCTTGGCAACACCTGCTACCTTAACTCGACCCTCCAGACCCTCCGATCGATCCCCGAACTCCAGACAGCCTTGACCACGCACAAGTCGGGTAGCGGTGGTGCTGGCAGCAGCTTTGGTCTGACTTCGACCGACATTGCCACTCAGCTTACCGATCTCTACAAGAACATGTCGGAAACACAGGGTGCCATTCCCCCGCTGACTTTCCTGAGTACACTTCGCATGGTGTACCCCCAGTTCGCCGAGAAGTCCAAGACTGGAGCCGGTTACGCCCAGCAGGACGCCGAGGAAGCCTGGTCCCAGATCATTTCCCAATTAAAGCAGAAGCTCTCCGAGTCTGAGGGTTCTTCTTTCATCGACAGCTACATGGCTGGAGAGCTTCAGTCAACTCTGGAGGCCGATGAACAGGCTGCCAGAGATGGTGGAGAGGAGGCTGTCAAGTCAAGCGAATCTTTCCTCAAGCTCAACTGCCATATTGATGCTACTATCAACCACCTTCGCGACGGTATCTTGGCTGCTTTGACCGAGAAGTTGGAGAAGAAGTCTTCGGTTCTGGATAGAGACACGACTTACACAAAGAAGTCGCAGATCTCACGGCTTCCCAAGTATCTTACGGTCCACTTTGTACGATTCTTCTGGAAGCGGGAGGTGCAGAAGAAGGCCAAGATCATGCGCAAGGTCACTTTCCCCCACGAACTTGACGTGGTTGAGTTCTGCACCGATGAGCTGAAGAAGGCTCTTATTCCTGTGCGCGACAAGGTTCGCGAGATTCGCAAGGACGAAGAGGATATTGAAAGGGCCCGCAAGAGACGCAAGATCAACCCCGTCGACAGAGGCGATGTTGCTGGAGCTTCTGGAGGCCCCGAGGGCAAGACAGCTCTGGAGAAGGCCAATGACAAGAAGGCCGAGAGAGCTGGAAAGCCTGTGGCCACCACTTCTGATGGCGACACAGAAATGACTGAGACTTTCAAGACCGACGCCGAGGTCGAAGCCGAGAAAGATGCGGCTCTTACTGCTGCGAAGAAGGAGCTCTATGCTCTAGTCAACCAGGATCTGGCCAAGGACGAAGGTGCCAACCAGTCCGGAATCTACGAGCTGCGTGGCGTCGTCACTCACCAGGGAGCAAGTGCCGATAGCGGTCACTACACTGCGTATGTCAAGAAGACTGCCCCTGTCGACCCCAAGACCGGTAAGAAGGGCGAGGAGGACGGCAACTGGTGGTGGTTCAACGACGACAAGGTGTCGGAGGTGACCCCTGACAAGATCGATGCCTTGGCGGGTGGTGGCGAGTCGCACTCTGCTCTCATCTGCCTCTACCGGGCCATCCCTCTTCCGACAATTGATAATGAAGGCAAGACCGAGTAGGAAAATTTAGCTGCTCAGAGCTCTTGAGGGGCATCGACTTGGCGTTTTCGAGCGATAACGAGGTTATGGGAGGCATGCAAAACGAGCCGGTCACAAAGGGATAAAGCACTTTAGGACATAGATAGACGGGTTGACGAATGTAATGGATGTTCTTCATTACCCAAAAGTGGTGATCGCTACAATTATTCCTTATCTTTATGTAAAGCTTGTGAATGGTCTTCTCTTGACCTGATTATACAGAATTACCCATGGTGCCTATCGAGGCCCTACGCGTGGGCTGGTCGCTTTTGCGTTGCCGCTGATCGTGATCTTCTGCCTCGAACTACACAGATCTTGTTGAAACAGCACCCTTTATCCTGCTTGGGTGTGCTTACTACTTGATGCCGAGGTCTTGTTGGCCATGATAGAACGTCCCCACGTCAAACTTTGTACGGCGTCTGTTGTCAACTTTCTGGCTTCTTCACCTCTCCTTCTTTTATCCTCTCATCCAGGAACTCGAGCTTTCTTTCCCATTTCCGGCGCTCCGTGACTAGCCGGCCACGCTGGCCCTGCAGGAGGGAGATCTGCTCGTCATGAGGAGACTCCCAGAAGCTTTGTCGGTCCTGAAGAGGAAGAATCCGTTAGTTTTGATGATGCAAGTTGACGTCTTGTAAATGTGCCTTTACCTCTTTCCATTCCTTTTGTGTCTTCAAGCCTGCGCCATAAGTGGCACCTGTGAAGATGATGGCGGCGCAACCAGCGGCTGTGAGGCCAGCACGAAATTTTGTGAAGCCGCTCATGTTTCCACGGTCTTTGCTTTTGACACTTTCCCCCTCTTCAGCTTCGAAATATTGGTTCCTTCTGCTAGATTTGCAAAGGTGCTTCACCAGTACTCTCTCCAGACTTCTCTCGATTTTTTACTCCTCTTATCGTCCACACCGTTTGACCGTCGGTTTGAGGTGGTCAGTTCGTCGGTCGCGGGAGAGAAGGGGTTCCAACGGGAGCGCGCAGAGACCGACGAGAAGGATGAAGAGGCAGATTCAATCGAAGAGTCGGTGGTCGTAGAATCGAGAGAATTGGCTCGCCTATGGCCCTGGGGTCTCTCGAGCGGCGTTGATGGAGAATGTCGTCGCCGGGTCTTTGCTTCGAAGGGATTGTATTCGCAATCGCAATAAGGAGAACAAGAATCGGTTGTTGAGGTTGGTGTCGGCGTTGAGGGGTCTGTAGCGGGGGCGGGCGCAGCAGAATACGGCCAAGCTGTGAGCTCCAGCGCGTTCGCGTCGGTTGTGTCGGTGCCGGTTATGTCGGTAGTTTCGGTGGCAGTAGTCCAGCCAGGAGTGGAAACGCCGTGGCGGAGGAGGCCCCGCTGCAGACGTTGGCGCCGAGGAAGAAGAGGAGACGAAGGGAGCCCCAGCGCTCTTAGTAATCGTCCTGTCAGAGCCGGGGTTGGCGTGACGTCGTCGCTTCGGGTCATTACTGATGTTGTGGATAATTTCAATCAAGTTGCGGGTAGGAGGGAAAGAAAAAGACTCATAAGAGGCGAGTTCGTGCAACCCGTTACGCCTTTTGAATGAGGAGGAAGTTACAAAATGACCAAAAAGGCAGTTAAACGACCAAAGTGTGCGGGAGACATTGACCTTTTTGTCGATTGCGCCATTACAAACCCCGGAGCGAGCAAGAAGGATTGAAAGATAAGAGACGTCTTGTAAGAACCACCAGGACCCCAACTGCCTTTTTTCCACTGCCCAGGGCATCCTCAAACGGGCTTATTCATTCCCACTTCTACTGGTGCGTTGAAACAAACTTCGTGAGAGCATTTCTATTCTCCCTCCTCTTCTCCTTCCCCTCACCAATCACCCCTACTGCAAAGCAGCGTCCATCCTCCTTTCCTTGAGTCTTCTGATCTCACATTCGCCACAATTCTTTCTTAAACCCCTGGCTCTTTCTCGCCTATTCTCTCCCCGTCAAGCAACGGAAAGTCGCCGCAACATTCACTTTCGAGCAGTGATCACGACCAGGTAGTTCTTGCCCGGGTGGGGTTCTGGTACGAACCCCTGCTCGTTACAGCCCTTGCTGAAACCTTTTCCACGGCGCACCATAACTGAGGATCTTCCTCTGCTACAAGCCCAAAAGCCTTCTCACATTCCCTTCCCATCCCCGTCCTGACCTATCCTGGACCGCATAAAACCAGACAGATGTCACAAAGCCAGATGACGGAGGAGTAGATGGGACGCAGCCTGCGGCAAGTGCACGCGAGAAGCGACGGACTGCTACCGTTTCGATGGCCTACGCTGGGGTCAGGAGAAGATGCGATACAGGGGCTAGTAAGAGGGGAATAAAAGGCTTGTCTTCTTGCTTGTCATCGTCAGGGAGATCAGAAGAAACATCGGACACACGACATTGGAAAGAATATTGAGAAGAGACTCAGCACTGCTGCCCCCGCATAACCTTGGCTCGAATTGGCAGATGTCGTTGGATCTTGGCCTGGACCGTGGATTCGTCGGCCAAAGTTGGCACTTGCAGGAAACGAACCATCGATGAGCTGTGTCATGGCCAGCGCTACCTATGCTTCCACAAGATCTCTAAAGGATATGCGCAGAGCTGAGATGGAGTGCAAAGACGGGAAGAGCGGGACGGCTGGAAAGCCAAATTCGGCAAAAGGCAGAAAAGTCACGTCAAGCCCATCCGCCTCAACTTCCTCTCATTTTCACAACCCGCCATTCCACATCAGAATCCGGGCCCCTTTTCATGCGTTAAACGTCACAAGCACACATACACACGTCAAGACCTCGCTGCTGCTGTGTGACAGGACCAAAAGCTGACTCGGGGCGTCCCTGCGCCTCCCTTCACTAGACCCCGAAGAACACTTAGACATCGGTAGAGATCGCATAACATTTCCCACACACCACCATTCCGAGGTTACATCCGCTGTCAAATCGGCTTTGCGAGACGATTTAACTGCATCCGCCGCCATGACGACTCCCCGCGCATTTGTCATCCGTCACGGCGAGACGGAGTGGTCTCTCGACGGCCGGCATACCGGCAGTACCGATGTCCCGCTCACGGCCAACGGCGAGAAGCGTGTACGAGCCACCGGCCGCGCTCTGGTGGGAAGTGATCGCCTCATTGTGCCCAAGCGAATTTCTCACATGTGAGTTACGTGTAATTATCAAACCGGATGAGGAGCACAACCTACTTCTTCCGTCTCAGGGGTCCAGACTTGCTCTCCACCACATGTTTTGCGGTCTAGCTCCTTCAAGTGAAGTCACTTGGCACTTATAACCAATTCCAACGTCATACTTCCACCCTGAGCTCCTACTGAAGTAAGGTCAGCTACGTCTCCCCTCGCAAACGTGCCCAGCGCACCTTTGAGCTTTTGAACCTCGGCATCAACGACAATCTGCCCTGGAAGGAGCACGGAGAGATCGAGGGCAACGGCCCGCACTGTAACGCCTGCGTCGAGGTCACTGAGGATATTCGAGAATGGGACTACGGTGACTACGAGGGTATCACGTCACCGGAGATCCGTCGCATCCGCAAGGAGCAGGGCCTTTCTGAGAACTGGGACATTTGGCGCGATGGCTGCCCAGGCGGCGAGTAAGTCTATTCCTAAGCCAAGATGTTCTTTTCCCCTGTACGCACGTCAGGTCGTCATGTTTTCCAGGACAGCGTCGGCGGCGATCTAGCCATCTACGTGCTCAGACTCGTCAATGACGCTTCGAGGAGACATTTATATATGATTGACGTGTTGTTAAGTCTCGCCATCTGGCCAGCGGGAATTTGACGACTAATACTGCCTTGCTAATAACCCCCTTAGGAGTCCCCAAGACGTGACAGAACGTCTGGACCGCCTGATCAAGGACATCCGCGACAGGTGGCACAGCCCTGTGATCGGCAATAAGGCCGCGCCCAACGGGGATGTCCTCGTCGTTGCTCACGGCCACATCCTCCGTGCCTTTGCCATGCGCTGGGCCGGCAAGACGCTGCAGGACGGGCCAACGTTTCTGCTCGAGGCCGGTGGTGTCGGTACTCTTAGGTGAGTTTTCGACCAAGGGGTGCGTACTATGTGGCGACGAGCCAGGACTGATTCTGGGATACTACTTTAGTTACGAGCATCACAGCGTTGATGAGCCTGCTATCTTGCTTGGAGGTGCTTTTGCTGTTGATATCGTTGATAAGGAGTAGTGGGCACGGTCGTCTCGGCAGACTCAACGCATGACATTTACGAGTGAGCTCCGCTCGTCTGCAGATAGACAGGTTCAAGCCAGCGTACGAAGCTAAGTTAGATTCATGACATTTTGAGCCTATCGATATCTAAACCTTGGTCCCCCGCGCCAGGAACACCCGCCTCTTCATCCCCTGCCCCGAACCATGGCCGTGATCATGTTCCTTTCCCTCCCGATGGCTATGTCCATGTCCATGATCATGTCCATGCCCATGCCCGTGCCCCCCAAAAACAACACCACTCCCAAGCTCCTCCATCCTAAAATCCCCACCAGCACCAGCCTGCTCAAAAATACTCCTCATCCTCTCCTCCGAAAACCCGTGATGCATAACGGTATGCGCAGCAGGCAACGCATGGTCCATCTTCTCGTGCGGCAGAAAATCGAGGATGATGAATACCCCGCCCGGCCTCAACCTCTCCACCAGCCGGCGGGCCGAGAGATCCGGGTCCTCAAAGTGGTGGAACCCGAGACCGACGCCGGCGACGTCAAAGTCGCGGAAGCGACCGCCGTCGTTGCCGCCGTCGGATGCGAACGCCGCGGGGGATGGATCGGACGGGTCCGTGAGGTTGCCTTGATAGGCGTGCATTTCGTCGGTGGTGAGGCCCTGTTTTGGTCGAGGAAGGTGGTCATGTCAGTCATCAGGTCAGCTGAAAAAGCCTTTTCCACTTCTCGCAGTACTCCCGCGTCTTTCCGCTTCTGTTCTTTTGCCTTTTTTTTTTTTTTTTTTTTTTTTTCCTTTTCGTCTTTTCTTTTCATGTACGTGTCTCCATGTCTCGTGTACTTTTTTGCGGCAACTTGCGCAGGGGCTTGTCATCACGCAATATCTTCCCCGTGCGCCGAGCTGCCCGCACAACCCGAGCCCGCACAGGCTTGTTCGGTCCACGGCCGAGCAACTCAGAGGTAGGGAGGGGTAGAGTGCGGGTTTGCTCTCGAGACGGCAACTTTGTCGAAGCAGGGAAAGATGGGATGAGATGCGATTTTGTGAGATTCAGGGGAGGGGTGGGTAGGGTGAGAGAGACAGAGCCCAAGATTCAAGACTCAAGAGGGGGGGCGGGGTCGGATCGAAAACCGCAAAAGGAGAGTGCAAAGGTTTGCGATTGTCCACGTCATGTCATGGCGGGGTTCAGACTTCAGAGGTCAGCAGGGCTGAGATGAGACCAACATGAGGTGTGAGAAAAGGTGCGAGGACGGACCCGTCCGTCATTCATCGTGGACGACGACGCTCAGACGAGGTTTCTGACTTTCCTTCCCCCCCTCCTTCTCTACACACAGCCACGACAGCCTTTTTTTTTTTTTTTTTCTCACTTCCCCAGAAGATTGTCTGTGCTCTTTGCCGAAACGAGTCCGTTAGCAGGTAGGTATCCGTGTGAGGCGAACGATCCGGTCTCTTTTCTTTCTTGTGTCTCTTTTGTCTGGAGTCGAGCCGAGTCTGGAGCGGCTGGCCCCATGGTCTGGTCTTTTTTATTTTTGCGTCTGGTGTGCGTTCACACCTTTGCTTCGAAACTCTCCCTCCCCTCGCTCTCTTGTCACTTTCCTACTTGGATGCTGGCTTGTACGTCGCGGGCAGAAAGGTAGGGGGTAAGCGGGAAAAGAAAAAGGTGTGGTGTGTATGTAGAAATGACAGTTGAAAGGGGAAACAGAGCTATTTTGAGGCTTCTCTCGCCCTGTTTGAACCAAACATTCAACGTCAACGTCAACAACGTACCTGGTTCTCGGCCCGGGCGTTGTACGCTGCCACCATGTTTTCCGAAATGTCTATGCCGACGCAATGCGTTGTGAACTGCGCGAGGGCCTATTGTGTTTTTTGGTGTTAGTGCAAGTTGCCCAACTATAAGTCTACAGCCCAGGCATCATTTCTGCACTTCAAGTATGCTAAACACTTGAAGAAGGAGAAGGCTAAGGACACGTGGACACAAGAGGGAATGCACGACAGCTGAAACAAGAGCAAACAAACTTGCGTGACGGACAGGAGGTGATTCGTGAGTCGTAGAGTACTCGAGAGGGTGAAGCTCCGCTCACAAACATGTTGTGAGTAACAATAGAAGACGAGAAAGAATCAATATCCTTCGATTTCTAAGGGATACAAAAAAAAAAAAAAAAGAACTCACCCTTGATATCAAACCCGTTCCACAAGCGTAATCAAGAAGTCTCACGGACCGGCCACTCGCCGCCGCCGCCTGCGCTGCAGTCTCGCTCTCATTGTCCTCGTCCTCGTCATCGTCGTCGTCGTCATCATCAACGACCCAATCGGCACCGATAAAGTCCTTGCGCTTGCGAATCTCCTTCTCAAGCTGCAGAATAGTCTTTTCGTACTTCGCGTCGTACTCGGCTGCTAGCTTACTACGCGTGGTAAATTCGTGTAAGTCAACTTCGTGTCCACTCGATGTTTTTTACGTTGCTTGAAATGAGAAAAATGCAGTTTATGAAGGATGGGACACATTGAATAAGAGGTTTCGGTCTTATCGAGTAATTCTCGAAAAAAGGAGAGGGGCTGAGGTGAGTACATCTGAGAGTGGTGATGAGACTCGAGAGGCTTGGGTGTGTTTGTCGCGCTGCACATCTGCAGGAACCCGGGGACGGTTGAACGCGGACAACATTGAATGTCACTCGCCATTCATCCTGTCATGGCGCTCTTCCTTCCTTCAATAGGCAACGTAGGAAACGGTGTGTAAATGTGAAAGTTGTACGTACTTGAAATAAGCCTTGTTGGCGCTGGCAGTATCATTCTCAGCCATGATTGTCGTCGGGCTATATTCGGGGAATGCGACAGTCGGCGGTTGTTTTCCCCAACAGATATCCAAGCGTAGTTGACGTCTCGGTGTGTACTCGGTATGTCCAGGATTATCGAGATCTTGGGGCGGTTCGGAAATTCGTCTTTCTTTTCGTTGTAACCCCTCTTTGGCGTTTGCTGTCTTTTGATTGGAGGAGGAAAGAAGAAAGAGAAGTACGCTGGAGCAGGGGGCTACTGTCTGCAAGTGCCTTACTCAGCTTCAACAAAGTTGCTTGCAAAAATAGACAGGACCGATATGTCAGAGTTTCTTGATCTTCAATGTGATCTACCTTTAGTTCACTGGATGCTGCAACCATTGGGACGTTGCTTTTATTCCTTTTTGCACGGAGAGTTTTCGGTCACTTCGTAGTGTACGTTTGGCTCAGGTCCGCGGAAATGATCCGGCCGGAAGGGGTCCAGCGTTACTATGTAGAAACTCGGCGATGGGGAGGAAAAAACAAAGTCTCCAGTCCACACAAAAGGCTCCGGGAGGTAGTCCCCGAATGGAATGATGAGGGGACCACACACGAAAAAGAGTACCGGAGCGGGGGAATGGGATAATTGTGGAGGCACGGACCGCTACGAGAAAGAAAGACTCTCGTAGAGAGAGCCCTGGCACGGGCGGGCAGCGAGGGAAAGTGACGCCTGAGGCTGAACCCCGCAGGTGAGGTAAGCTGTCTGCCCCTTCCCCCGCTTCAACAGCTTAACAGCAGTCTATCCATCACGTGACTAGATACGTGTGAGGCTGGGATGGCACGGGGGCGTGGAGAATTTCGGGGTAGCTTCAGTATTGTGGACTCTTCCCCCGTTCGGTTGTGGCAGGAGTTCAGTCGTAATAGTGCCTGAATCCAAGGCGGAAGGGGGGAAGGTGTGGAAAAGGAAGAACGGCGAACTAATGGAGATCTGTCCCGTTTCCCCCTCCTCCTCCTTCCCACCCCGAACCCGGCCCTGCCTTCCTAGCAAAGTTGAACGGTACCTTACCTCGCACCGCGTCTGACAAGAAGGTCGCGGCCGCCGCGCCCCAGGTCTCTCGGGGAACCGGACGGGGGGGGGAGGGGGTTGGGTTGGTGGAACCTTGACATTAGAACCCCCTACCTTTACGAATTCATTACCTTGTGGAGGAGGGATGAAGGAGCCCGTCATCATGCACCTGCGGCTGCCTCGTTATTACCTTTTCCAAGGCTGGCTCTCAGGAGTCAGCGCTCGCAAGCCATGGCACATCCCATTGGCATCCACCATGGATCATGGCCGAAACCCTGGAGGGCCGCCGCTTTTTGCGGCGCGCCTTCGTAGCCCACCGAAGCGACCTCGGGCGGGATGCGAAGACGCACCCGGGGCCCAAATCAGGTTACAGCCGCGGACCCGGCAAGGAAAAGAGAGGGGGGGATGGAATGGGATGCCCGTCCGAAATACCCACTGCAAGCGTGGCAGGTTGGACGGCAGGACCTGACTTGACTAGCATTTGCCTCTTCCGTACTCCGTGAGTTCATGGCGCGTGGGCACACACACACACCAACATGCATCGCTTCGCAACCCGGGCAGCGTTACCTGCCGCCGTCGAGTCATACCAAACAGGTACATACATGACCGGCACTGCAAGCAACACGGAGAGACAGAGCAGCGTTGACAGGCCAGAACCGGCCGTAAGTCCCTTGCACCAACGAGTCGTCTATACCACATTACATATCCGTACATGATACGGCAGCGCAAAAAAAAAAGAAGAAGGTATTCAGCCACCGAACAAGGATTGAAAAAGCAAAGACGAACTCTGAATGAAGCTCGAGAGACAAATGCCGGGGGAGGACAACACGGGGCGTGACCGTGACGGGTTCGACTTGACGGTGTGTGACCGACCGGGGCTGACGGGGGCCACCGCCGGGCGTTAGGAACAGACAGGTGCCGTGTACAGGTTTTCTTGGTGGTAAAAAAACAAGCGGATCGACGCCGATCCTGCTGCAGGCCGCATCGGTCCGCAGCTTGTGACTGCAGCACCATGCGGGCGGTGACGGGCCCAAGCGGCCATGCAGCAGCACCAAAGGTCTCAAGGTCGCACGAATATCTTCGGAGGCCGTCTTAGTGGTTCGAGCCCACCCCCTTGGGTGCTACCTGTCATGCAGCTGGCCCGAAAGAGCGCGATTAGGAGCCCAGAGCCCGTCGTGAATGTCCCAGTCGAAGAAGGGGTGGGCGACGTGGTCGATGGCATGTATGCCCGGCTGCCTGGGGGCTGGGCGCCGATGGGGGACCAGAGCCTAGATGAGCCAAAAAGAACCAAAGTACTGTACATGATGCGTCGCCAATGGACGGCTACCGCAGATGGGATGGGGCATACTTTTCTTGTTGGTCTGCAACTTTGCTGCAAGGTGTCGGCAGCCACGGACGCGCGCCCGGGGGGGAGACATGTCGATTTCTTTGGCGATGGGTGGTGAGCAAGCGGGGAGACGGCGGACGAGGTGAGATGGTGGATGGTGAAGAGCTGGTTTCCGGTATGGTTAGCCAGGCGGTGATGAAATGATGAGTAGAAAAAAATACCCCAAATTGAGAAGGAAAGAAAGAAGACGAAGAAGCAACCCCTCCCAGGTACTCCAGCCAGACTGTCAGACAATCAGACCAAAGAAGAAATCCTCACGACCCCTCGTTGAGCGCTTGCTTTTTGCCGTTTCGGCTGCCTTGCTGAGATGGATTGCACACCTTGAAGAGTCAGAGTCAGGGACCCCTAGAAAGAAGCCGCCCATGATGTGTGCATCCCGGTCGTGCTCGGTATCCGTATGGATTGTTGGTAGATACGTGCTCCCGTCTGCTTCCCATAGTATCCGAGTTCAATTGTACCACCGGCCGCCGCCGCTGCCGCCGCGTGGCTTGCGACGACACAGCTGTCAGATCTGACAGGTCATGTCCGCCTCGTTTGTCCACCAACAACAGCCGTTGTATCGCATGCCAGAATCGTCGCCTGGGTCCATGAGCTGCATCACGTAGTCGAGTGGAATTACCCCCGAGAGTGAAGGTCAGCGAGAAGACTAAGAAAGAAAGAGAAAACTCGCTATTCCTTCTCCGATCCGATACTCGGCTGAACATCAACACATTGACATGATGGTTAATGACAACGGGCGGGTCGAGTACGAGATGAACGGACTCGAGCCGCTCAGGACGGAGTATAGGTCAGTGCAAAAACCACGACGAGCAGGTCAGATATTCTGCTCACCGCTGCTTTGCCGCTGTGGTGCAGCGTGCCTTTCCTGCCCCAACCATCCATCCCATGCCTGCTCCTCTGGGCCAGCCTATCCTCGTTGCCTTCCTGCGTGCTCGAGGACCCCATACAGCCCTCCCCACTAATTCATGTACTAGGTACGCCGCTCACTCAGCACGCTCACGGTGGGCAACGTGAGTCTTGTGTAGTAGCGTGCTTGAGACGCTGCCACGTTTCTCGAATAAGTGCCCTACCATCAGTATGATCAGTCCACCATTGGAGGGATTCGACTGCTTTCATACATGCCTTCTTGCCGACCAGTCTTTCTGACGAGACAGTATGGCATAGAACCAGGGAAAGGTCATGCTCCAGGGAAACCTAGGAAAGTATTCATCCGGATCGTTGGTGGGCCGAAGCTGATTGCAGTCCATTCGATACACTACACGTCCCGCGGACGGGCTGGTCAGCTTGCACGACCTTAGTGCGGCGCGTTCTGTACCTCAGCCATGGTGTGCCGCACCGTACGTAGTTCTCAATCGCCGCCGCTGGACGTGGAGCTGGCCCAGTCTGCTTCGCCTACGTACCGAACGACGATACAAGGAAGGGTTGGGGACGGACTACATGCGCAGCGGGAAGTCTGTTGAGCAACCGTCAATCGTCCATCCGGCATGGATCCTAGCCTATGGTCTCGTCTTTCGGCTGCCTTGTCTCCTAGTCCTTGCTGCGGGTGTCTTCCTCTCCACTGTCCGCCCGTCCAGCCTGCATGTGGCCAAGGTCCCGTGGGAGACAGTTGATGTGGCTGGGCACACACCCGGAACCAGCAGCTATGCATCTATCTGCACGGTGATAGGCATGGACGTTGTAGCTCCTGGCATCCTGCTAGCCCACATAGACTTGCCCTGGGCCATCGATTAGTATTACTGAGAACGTCTGACGTACTGCTGCCCGAATCGCCAACACGGCTAACTGGGTTAGTTTTCCTGGCGGCGCACTTAGGGGGAAGCTCTCCGGCGAGGGCTGTCGCTGTGGAAAGCTTCCGATGGTGGTAGGTTGGCAGGCGGAATATTGCTAGCAACAGCCCTGTTCGAGCTCATTTCTCGACGACGCGTCTCGATCATGAAGCTTTCACCGCATTCTGCCGTCCAGCCCTTATCCATGGTTTTGCCCTCTTTCTTCGTCTGATATCCATCGATTGGAGCCTCAGTCTATTGCGCTGTGCAATCTCCACCCATGGGCTTGCCGCTTGACTCGACTAGGTCAAATTTCCCTGCTCAATCGATCCGGGCTGCTTTGCCAGGTTTGCCCGGCTGGCAGGCTGCGGCATTGTCGTAGCATGTGCAGAAATATTCAAGCGCACTGTGTCAACAAGTCACTTCTTCTCCCATTGGGGTCTCCCGGTGCAGAGCGAGAACTGTACATTACATGGTCTTGGTGCTATTATTCCCGGCCACCCATCCCCACTGGAAGTGATTAAGAACGGGCAGCTTGTCTCGGTAGAAGGGCTGATCGGATTGTTCCCCACGCGCCATCAAGATTCAATCGAATGCTGAGGTAGAAATAAATGACACGTCGTCGTCGTCGTCGTCGTCGTCGCCGCGTCCATCGCCGGCTCTATGATGAGTGTCTAATATGCTTTCACCGCATGATGAGAATGTCTCTGATTAATCTCGGGGCGTACAGAGCACAGGGACAGAAATCCCTTGCTTCCAATACCACCCTTGGTCTCCAACTCGGTAACTTGCCACCGACCCCCCCGGTGAAGGGCCCAAGACTCGGCATTCGCTGGTAGAAACGGAGAGAAGGAGGGGGTAAAATGTGGTCACAATGGCCCCCATTATTGCACGGCTAGCCACCGTTAATGTGCCCAAGAGTCAAGCCGAACAAGCTGGGGCAGGGACCGGGTACTCAAGAAAGCTGTCAAGGTCAAGGATGTCAATTGGACCAGGATGAAAAGTGTCCATGTACTGGATTGAACGAAGGAGGTTCGAGATGCCAGATCAAGTGGCAAGGCTCGATCGGCCAAGCGGGTGTGTCCAAGGTTTTCTTTTCGGACGGAATGAAGGGGTAGGTAAGGTCGTAGTTAAGGTGACGAGAAAGGGGGGGGGGGTTGTGTGAGGTACGAGTATCGAAATGGTTGAGGGTGCGCCGTAAGAGTAGAGGGGTGGGAGGTGAAGTGAATTGAAGTTTGCGTGGTTTGGTCGGGTCAAGGTCTCTGAGAAGGAGTGCGCGAATGGGAGGGTGGTTGTCGTGGCGGGCCGTGGAGAGGGAATCGAATGTAAAAATGGGGAACCTCGCGGGAACGACGGCTGCATGCATACGCTTTTCGTCACGTGATGTCCCTAAACTCAATGTCCCCTGATCTGTCCAATGGCCTTCGACAATCAGAGAACACCCCCAGCGCCACCAAAAGCCTGTTAATAGCGTTCCAGTCGCTTGGATGCTACTTCTCGCCAGTCAAGTACCGGTACCAGAAGCTAGGTAGGTGCCTAGATAGACAGGGTAAGAAAATAAGAAAAAAAAAGGGCCAACCCTGAGCTCGGAGACCTTCAAGGTCAACGCATCGATTGATTGGTTGATTACCTGATAGACCTGGTTGGTCTGTTGGGTTGGCCTGCTGAGCAAGATTTGCCGTGTCATTTTCAAGGTACCTATCTTAGCTATAGTCAGGCTGTGACAAACCCTCATGGGGGCCTCGTCTGAGTTTACTTTGAACGGACGGAGACAGAGTACATACTGCGAAATATGTACGAATCGTTATCGCCCAATACCTCAAGGTGGCCCCGGCCTAGGCAAGGTACGCACCATCAACATGGCGTCTTGTCAGCCCAACCAACCGCGTAGCCAAAACGCCAGACCCGGGGAAAAGATAGATAGACTCATTCGGTGAGCGCGGACCAGCCGGCGGCAAGCGTGCATCTGGCTGACATGCAGGACGTATGGGTTGGTCTGAATCTAATGAAGCAGGCCGTCGAGAGCACCGGACTGGCAAGCTAGCAGCACGCCTCCCTTTACTTGTCTGGTACTGGAGCGTCGACCAAGTCGGGCTGGTGGCTCAACATGGGACCATCTCCTACCACACTATCGCTTTCGTGCGAATTTCAGTGCGTGCAGACTGCGGAAGCTATCCTCGAGCGCTGCCATCATCTACCCTGGCACCGTAAGTTGGGCGATACGGCTCCACGAGGCTCGGCCCGTCTTTCAAAATGGTGCTTTTCGTCCCACTTGGGATCCTTCACCACGGCGCGGACTGATCTTACCGCAACGAGCTATTCAAAAACTCTCGATCCTGACATGGCGGCCAGGCCCGGGCTACCACTCATCGTTACCATGTCTTCTGTATACAAGTGCGTGGCAAAAGCTAATTGTAAAACATGGCGGCGTCCTGAGGGAACACCATGTCGCCTTCGCCTTCATAGCTGTTGCCCAGTTGCCATGCTGCCATTCCTTGCGGATTAAGTAGAGACACTCAGCGTTGCTAACATGCCGGCTGAGATTTCAAAAGTCTTTCTCGAAATGCGGCGGATGACTTGCACTGCTGGGCCTCATTCCCGCCAAGAGACCGAGCAAAGTCGCGGAACGAGCGACAATAAACCCGTCCCTAGCACCCATGTAATCGTCGGGCGATGAACGAGCGCAATGGATGCTTGGCGCTAGGATCAGGCTCAAGCACTTCGTGTAAGAATTCGAGGTTCAGATACGGAATGGGTGAGCTGCAACCACAACAAGCAAGCAAGATATATAACCGAAAATCTCAGAGAAACAGCCTAGCATGGTACTTGTTCTGAGGTTTGAATGCGACCACAGGCTCGAGATAGGTGAGTTGGTTTCTACTCTCTGCGTATAGATAGAGCTCTCTGTCTTTGCCTGTCAATGTTGCTGGCGAATTCCGGCGGCACGCACCTAACACCATGTAGCCTTGGGTTTTCGCCGTTAAAATTGACTACTGGGCATGCTGATCTAGGGAGGAGGCTAATCTTATTTTACGTCTTGTGTAGAATATCTACGTAGGATTAGGTGGCTTGAGTTGAAAGTATCGTTCTTAGAGAAGATTGAGAGACTCGAGCGGAGCAGTGTGCAATGTACCGAGCGGTTGATCGATTTCTTGTTGAGGTCCAGGTACTCTGAATCCGCTCAATAGTGTTGGTGTTGTTTGTGTGACATGAACGATGTCACTGTGCTGATCCGTTTATGGTAATGGCTCGAGTCCTTGAGGGTTTGTACTAATGCGGCGAAATTGTGTAATAAAGCTTCGCCTGGACCTTGAAGCACAGCTTGCTACCGGCAAAGGAAGTCAGCAAAGCATTTGCTGTTCAGCTCTTTCTTGGATTGCTTTTCCCCTCACGCTTCCGAAAATGTTGTGGAAATCATAAGGTTCGAGTGCGTGGAGTTGGCCGATGGAGGTTGATGCGATACAGTGTAGAGAGTACAGGCGTGACAGACACTGGCCAAGTCTGCGTCCGTGGATGAATCTGGACCAGCCATGACATCCGTACCAGGAGAAGCGGTGGGAGCGCTGTCCCTAATTGTCCTCGAGCAAACTCTACATCTTGCCCTAGCAGTAAGCGCATGGGAAACAAAAAAGAATTCGGGGAAGCTTCAAGCATTCGCGAAATATTCCGAGGCACTGTCTAATGTCATGCCATTGTTAATTAGGCGATGGACCATCGTCGTGGGTTGATAATTGAATCGTCTGTATAGGGATTCAAACTGTATGTGGCGGCGTAAGACCCCTGCGATCTCATCCAACGGTTAGTCTCGCGACAGTCATCAGTCCCTGCAGACCGAAATCGCCGTAATGATGTTCCGTGCTGAGAGCGTAGGTCAAGCGAGATAGGATAGGCTCCTGGACCATTGGTAGTAGGCGGGTTTCCAGACCGAACAGGCAAGCTGAGGGTTGTACCATACGTGTTGGTGAGATACCTGGTCTCGCGCCACCTAAGAATGACATGACGCTGCAGCTGACATCGAACTGGGTTAGGAGCAGATGCAAGTGCATCCTAGCAGAGAAAGTATTACTGCATCAAGCAGACCTCCCTTCGTGGTCTTGCAACCTGCCCAGAAGTGGTGCACAGACATGAAGGCGTTGGTCTCGCGGTGAGATAGATTGCCGTAGGGCCATCCGTATTGGCGAAGGTGATGGATATGCGGGATATGTACGACGAAACGGCAGAAACGGGAGTATCCTTTAGGGAGCGGGCGGCGCGGCGTTACATGGTCGGCTGCCCCCGGTCCTTGCGCAAGCCCCCGGCTCCCTTTGCCTTAGCGTGACTAGGGGTAGGACCAAGTGAACACCAATCTCGTCCGCACTCTCACTCGCCTGCCTTCAGGTTCCCCCTGGCGGTACATCATCGGAACCGTCTTTCGAGCCAGTGCAGCTTGTCATGCAGCGATTCGAAACCGGAGTGCTCGAGGCAGCGCATAGAAAGATCTGACGGGCGCGATTCATCAACGCTACTTGATCTAAGTTGCGTCGAAAGCTGCGCAAGACAAAGGGGGGCGGGGCTGTCTCTGCCCGACCCATGAATTCGGTACGAGGTATCTGTTGGTACCGGGTACATGAGAATTATGGATACCGGCAAACTCCCAAGAAGAATCCATGAGCCCGGTGGAACTGGGGGGGTAGCCCCTCCCGCCAGAATGGACCGCTAAGGACGGAAAAAGAAAGTCTGACAGGCGATTGGGTCTGCCCTAGTCGCCCATGGCCCGACGACGGCGCTGTCAGCACAAGCCTCTGGGACTGGACCGAATCTATCCTGCTGCCAGTGGGGGTGTGGACGGGCGTCGCGCTATCGCTTTGTGTCTCTGGGGCAGCCGACAGGGCGCACATCGGACAAGTTGATCAGTCAAGTGATCACCCGTAGGTGTGGGTGGGTAGCGGAAGAACAAAGGCAAGTTCTTCACCAATATTTGTCGAATTGGCGTGGTGCGTCACTTTCTTGAATCGGGGTTGGAAATGCAGTCGCACCATTCCCACGTCGCGTAGTGATAGAGGATGGACTGCAGCGATGTTTGCACCGCCGACAGTGTAGATCGCGCGGCTGCTTCGAGGTCGTTATTGTGAAGTGTGATAAAACAATGCCCTGGAAAAAGACTCTCTTGGTGAGGGGAAGAAGAGCGGCACGGGCGGGTGTTCTGTTTCGCACGCGCGCTCTGCAGGGTATGCTTAAACCCACCGAGCAGTACTTGTCCGCGTCTGATCATCGTAGATCTGTTGGTATCCGTATCTTGGTTGGTAGAGGACACCCAGCCTAGTGCCTGCTGGTCTCTAGCAGTGTAGTGTGCTTGGTTGCCTGCAGATGGGATGAATAGGTAATGAACCGGTAGGCGTCCGCGGTGTGCGAGCTGCAGGTTTGCGCTGGATGGCATCGTGTCGCTCGCCCGTCATGCCAGAGAGAAGGCTTCCCTACATCAGACCGTATTTAGCGGGTCTACTAGCCGGTAGTTGGCGGACGGATAGTCGGCGTTCCATCAGCTCGGTTCGCGTAAAAAGAATGACGCCGGAGGCGATAGTTTGAACAGTTGCGCCACAATCATAGCGGCGGAATGGGTGCAAGACATGACATTGGCCTGGCATGGCAGGGTAGGTAGACGGGAGTGTCGAATGATTGGCGAATGGCGCGCAGGTACTGGCTGAGCGTTGCCGCCGGTACGGAGCACGAAGCCGTTTGTGATGCGGCTGGTCTGCGGGCAGGTTGGGAGACGGGTCAGGATTTAGGACTCTGGAAGGGACGGTGAAAAAGGATTGGAAGAACGTGCGCCGATTTGCTCCCGCAGACCAGCAGAACTGAGGGTGCAGCTTGTCACTCGTGAGCCCCCCCCTGTCGCAGCGTGTTGGATCAGGGATGTCGGCTTAACATGACAAGACCCAATCAACGGTGGTACCGGGGCTGCTTCGGTCGGTCCAGAATTGGGGCATCGCGGCCGCGTGGTAGTTTTGCGTTTGTCGGAGGGGCAGAGGGGCGGAGTGAGGGAGAAATTGAGGGGCATGAAGAAGCGTCGTCCGGAGTATGGCCTTGAAGTTGATCTGAGTGGGTGAGTGTGGAGGGGGATCTGAGGAATGGGCGCAGCTCAGTGCCAAAGAGATGGTGTTACTCTGTAGAAAGGGGAAAAGAATGCCGATGCCCAATGATGCAGATGCAATGACACAGGGCAGGACCTTGAGGTGGGAAAGGCAAGATTGAGGAAGGATTCCCTGAAAGGCTGGAACAACCGTTGAGACAGGGACTGGACACAACGGGCGGCGATGAGGATGGTCCAGTGAGAGGGTGAACCGTGATGGAGGAGAAGCTGAGAAAGTTAAAGCGATGTGATCTAATGTGGAGGAGGGGAGGGGGGAGGGGGGAGGGGGGAGAAGGGTGGCCTCAGGAGGAGAGGGAAGGATCTCTCACCAAAGCGTGGAGGAGAAAAAACAAATTGGAAAGAAAAACGAAAAAAAAAGGGAAACAGGGATCCCGAGGCAAAGTGCACCACTATCCAATCGCCTATTCGCTGAGAAGACGGGGCCAGCTCCGAAGAAGACGGGCAGAGAACCCCGATCTACGCGACTCTCCCGTCCTCATCCAGTCCTGTGGGAAGGTGGGAAGGTACCCTACCTGTCACGCTTGCGCCCGGTATCTGGGCAGGTACCAACGGCTTTGCCTTGTCCTCCCCTTCCCGCTATGAAATCGATGAATGGAAGGAAATCACGATGCGGGAGAAGAATCTCCTGTTTCGTGCTACCTTAATTGGGGCAACTGTCTACCAAGTCATTTGGAAGGAGAGGACCGCGGCAATGTCTCCGTTCCTACCTTAAGGGAAGGTATCCGTACTGAACCTTCCATTCCCCGTCCCGGCCACGGAACACCCCGACTAGCCATGCGCCCGCGCCTGCTTGATTTGGTGATGATCCTCTTCAAACTTCCCAGGATGACCCAAACTCGAAGGCAGCGATGTTCCTAATGTACGCTTCTACATTAGTTAGGCACGTAATTAAGGTAGGCCGGCACGTTGAGTACTGTGTATGCACCGACTCATCCGCCGTGGCCCTTCCCTTCCCGAGATCTGGCAGTCAAAAAAGCCGGGCGCATTCAATCCCGATTACCTTAAAGGCAGGCAGGCAGGCCATGCAAGACACCTACCTACCTGAGCAGGTAGGTAAGGCAAGGCAGGAGGGCAACTCCCAGGTTCCTTCCATGGAGTCCGTCGATACCAGAGCAAGACAAGCACCTTCCTAGATCATTCTTCTCTTTCTTACCTAAGGTACCTAAGGTAAGGTATCTCAAGGTAACGTACGCAACGTCCCGACTCAGTCTACACGGGAACACTCACATCTCGCATTCAAGTTCTAATTTCAACACATTTTCTCTTCTACTACGAAGGTGGGATTCGACTGCGGATGTTCATCTCACCTCATTACTGAACACTTGTTCCTCGTCTCATTGATTGTAAACGTATAAGTGGTCGTGGACTTGGCCAAATTTGCTCGCGCAATGGCACCATGCCCCGCCCCGCCCTCTATCGTATGGTAGCTACGATATCGTCAAAACCTCAAAAGTCAGCAGGGCCTGATGGACCAGGCTAATCCTTGCATTCCAGAGCCAAGTGCCAAAACCGTTGACGCACTCTCGGCCGACATGGTGTATGGCTGACCGCAAGCACATGGCATCGCTGTGGGAGCTCCCGCCCGTCCCATCTGCTTCACGTATCACCCCTTCAAGGCTTCAACCCCGCTGTGTATCATGCACCAGGTCACACCGTCACACATTTTACACACTTTAGCGTCGCATCGATTTCATCTGTTTAAACACATGGACGGACAGACAGGGTATCCCGACCGCCTTTGACTTCAACTTCTCCAACCACACCAACTGTGACGGAACAGCAGGGGATCACCTGTGGGTTGGCTCGGATGTGATGGGACGGGACACTGGTGGACTCGCTCGCTAGCCCCCAAACATCCAATGCCACTGCACGCAACCACGAGGCACGGCAATATACCTCTTGGGAACATCGAGCCACAGCTGACGCGACTAGCCATCTGTACACTACTACTGCGCATGGTGGCCCGCAATCGACGTATTCCACCGCTTCCATCCGTCTCGCGACTTGCCGCCAAGCGCAACAGAACAGGCGAGCAGGAGACGAAGGAGAAAAAGTTCGTAGCAAAACTTCGGCTAGCAGGTCCGCCAGACAAGATACTGTTTCTGTCCTATCGAGTCTCCGTGTCTTTCCCACAGAATGCCAGAGATTTCGACCACTGGCACATTGCAGCCCAATATGGAATGACACAGAGGTCAGACTGCCATTTCTCGACACCTTTAAAAAAACCAAGTGGTGAGCCGCGGCGGGAGGATGCAAGTTGGTGCACGCCAGTTCCATATTTGAACTCTCCGCAGGATGCCAATGCTAACGATTTAATTAGCCTGCTTCCTTCCTGGTAACGCCCTTCATTGGCCCATGTTCGACGTGAGGCAAAGCCAACTGGAAATCTCGGGCGAGCAAGACAGTGAGCCCAGTCGGGGAGCTCAGAGCCGTTCCCATGCCAGTGGCGCAAGTGTTTCCAAGAGCCCGTTATCCTGGGATCCTTCGGGCCATTCCACGTCGGCCGCGCGGTTCCACCCACTCTACCACTGCCCCACCAGGACTTGGGGTAGGAGTACGGAGTAGCTTTCCTTGTCGCTGTCAGATTACCGCCAGTTCCCGTCCCAGTTCTGGGTCAACGACCAGGCCCGAAGAGCGACCACAAGTGCGGGCAACCCAGCCAGGGCAGACGGAGCAGGGAGGCTGGCAGGCATCATGGGGGGGCATGGATCCATCCGCACGCGGCCTGGAAGCAACATGGGCCCAGACAAGAGGTCAAGACTCAGGAGAGGGTACCCGGGTGGCATCTCAGTGGTGCAGGAAGGGTGCCCTGGCCGATTAACCCCTGGGCTTACTGAGGAGCGAGCCTGCTGACCGGCCCATCATCATCCATTGCCATGATATTCGCCGGAAGCGTGCAGAGCAGTGGGCCAAAAGGATATGACCAAACCAAAGAAACAGAGTCAGCCGAGAGCTGAAGACAAAGTCAACGCCAACCGCGCATCATTATGACAGCGTCGGCCTCGGGCCAACAAGAACGATTATCGAAGAGAGCTCCGCCAGGGATATGGTCTACTACTACCAGAACAATCCACCGAAATTTATCGAGTTGGTCTGTTGAAGTTCGGTCAACAGCTCGCTGATCGTCGTCAACGGTGTGGAGGCATGAGATTTGTCTCTGGAGCACTTATCAGCAGCAAGCAAGTTCTGACAGTCGACTAGGTACTCTAACAATCTATCCCCGTGAGCCATGGAACTAGAAAAAAGAAAATTTCTCTTCTTGAGGAATCAAAATGCCAATTTCAGTATGACACGCGATCATCCAAGTTGGCAAGCACGCATACAGGTTACACAGTGACCCTAGGACTAAGTGGTTACTGGTCAGTGGTACGGTACACGCAAATTGGGGCCCACACCCTTTCGAGAATCTCACAGCACTCGCAAATTGGCCATCTCGGACCAGGCTAAAGGACATTAGAGATTTGCATTATCGTTCTGTCGCTTGACTCTGGAAAAATTGACCACAACGCAGTCAATGGCGCGATATCGGTATGTACGAATAGCTTACTCCGGGCATCATCGAAACCCAGCTATCCTCCTTTCAGCACTGGGGTCTGTGGCCAGGAATTTCTTCTTTCGGCTTGGTTTGGACACCTCGCACATTTGAGTCAGACACCACGCCGAGGCCTGCCTACTGAAGCATGCCTCTTTTCCCTATTCATGAGCCATACAAAAGGGTACGGTTGTCAGCAACGCCACGACAAGAGGAACGGATCGAGTGCAACGGTTTCTGTTTGGCTCCTACGGCCGAACGCGGGTCATCGCGCGACCTGCTGGGAGATAAGGTAGGCTTCAGCCATTAACGGCCGGTGCGACGATACAGATTGACAGAGCAAATTCAGCCCCTAGACTCGATTTTGCTCCAGAGTACGGCCCAGCAACCCTTTGCTTTCGGAATTTTGGGCTTAAGGGGTCATCCTAGCCAACTTCGTCGTACTTAATCGGAACACTTCATATCAGCCGGTTTAATTTCCAGTCATCACTACTCCGTAGTAAAGGACTCGACAAAATACGCCGTCTGGTATTTCTGAAACCCGATCATCGCAGATTTCCCGCCCGGGATGCTGTGGAGTTGATGACGCCGACCAGGATGGCTTGAGTGGTTTCGGGGTTTCGGGGCCCTGGCATTTCCAACATGTTCACATTTCACTTGTCGCAGAGCACCAGCTGCCACTCGTTTGGCAGAGGAAGTCCAGGATGCACACTACCTTACACATGGATTCCTCAGCATCTCAGCCCACCTGAGTGGACGGGGGTTCGTTCCGATCGAGACCCGTTGGTTGATCTATTCCGTTGCTGCCCACAAACAAGCGTGGAGCGGCGAGGCGCAGGAAGAAGACATCACAGGACCACGGAGCGCTGTGACGCAGACTCACGCAGCTAGGAGCCAGGCAGGGATTTGTTACTGGTGCTGCTGCTGTGGTGGTATCCGTACGGATACTCAGTACTTCGTACTCGGCGTGGCAGGCTATGAGACCCCTCTGGATACGTACCGATCCCGATCAGCCACGGATACCTACGGAGTAGTGCAAGTGCATGGTTATTGTGGACGTCGCGTCTGCATATTCACATCTTAGTGAGTATCCTACCTACATCAGCAATCCATTCCCCTAACTACGTCGTCGCGGCCCGCGTCCTCCTCGCGATCCCACTGGATCCTGTCTTCCAGTATCAGCTGGGCCGTGCCTTGAGACGCGACTCAACGCGTTCGTATGATCATATCCGAAGTTGGGATTCCCAGTCGAGTTCGCATCAAACTAGGTTCTTGTTTTATTGCAGAAAATGAGGGCCACCTTGGGTTACTCCTAGGTCTGCGGTGTGCCTCTACCTCCGCACTGTATTATCCGTACCCTCCACTGCACGGAGTTCACGGGCTTCGAGGCAACGAGACCCCGGCTACGGCACCCAGAAGTTCGCCTCCCGTCGGCGTTCCACGGCAAGATCCGCAACACGGAGAAACGCGGGCATCCCAAGGTCTGCCCGCCCGCGTGTGAGCTGCGGCCCTCCCGCGAATCCCATCAGAGTTGGGCAGCTGTTCTGCTTCGTTACCGGACTAACTTAGCCTGACATTTCCGCTCGATCTAGCCATATCAGCCTCCAAGTACGGCTGCCTGATTGCTTAAGCTCGGCCCGGCTAAGTTTGCTGTGCTGTCAGCCCAGCAGAATGGCTGGCCACTACGGCTCAGCATTGAGCCCAGGCTAGGGATACAGACTCTCTAACGTCCACGACCAGGACTGTAGCTGCCGACAAACAGCTCTCAGCCATGTCGAGAATATTGCGTCAGAGATTTCTACTGCTTGGGCGTACAGAGATCGAGCATCACAAGGACTAAGACGAGGCGAAAGGGGCGTCCCGCGCTGAGACACCACCAAGGAATACAAGACACTAGGATCTGATATGCGTGGTACGGAGTAGGAAGAGAGACCCTACCAAGGCAACAGATCGGAAGCGTGCGTGGACTGGCATTTCAAGCCTCGTGTCCTCTCCACAGAACAACAACCTAGATCCAATGTCGCACAGAAGTTTTCGTCGCACCTTGTTAATTTCGACTAAGACAACCAACACAGCTTCGCACTGTATGTGATAGAGCATTCTGCTCGCCTTTGAGGACATGAAACAGAGCATTTGCATTTCATCTGAAGCCAAAATTGATGTCTGAATGAGGCACTCTCGGACGATGCTGACTCCCAGTTCCAAGCATGGTAGGGGTGGCGGAGACACCGCAGGTGTCAGACAATGGCGCACACAGCAGCAGCAGCTCAACTCATTTGTGGCAGGTTCATCGGCCAGGATCGGTATCCGAGGTGCTGCTGTATCCGTACCTCGAGTAATAGTGGCTGACCTTCAAGCAACAAGCCAACATAGGTAGACACCACACACCATACACATCCGCACACACACACACACACACACACATACTCACACACTGCTCGCTCGCCTTGTCTGCGGCCAGATCTGCGACCGCCGCCCGGGCTGGTGGGTTCAGACACGGGATTAGACGTGGCCAGTCAAGCCAAGGCGCACGTTTTCCCTGTTTGGTACGGCACTCCACATCTTCCACCACTTTCTTCCACGTCGCCCGCCCACGGACAACATCGGCGAGGGCCGTACCTAAGATACCCTGTCCTGCCAGCCGCCAATAGGGCAGAACCAGAACTGGGGGCGCGAGCTGCCGAGGGAGGGCTGTACGAGTCAACCTGGACCACAGTTGAGCCGAAGGAAGCAAGGGACAGACGTATGGGCGAATGGAGTCACGACAGTCGCAAATGGTCATTCAGGTGTTGTTCTCAAGGCAGAGAAAATGATACTTCGACGGCCATAGCACTGTTTGTCTTGTCTACCTATCAGTGCCATCAAGGGCTATGGTTTCTTGTTCGATATATGACGGAAGGCGTTTCCATCCCGCAGCGTGCACCAACGGTGGCTGCCCAGACGAGGCACAGCCTGCTGTACCACTACTAGCGACAGGAAAAGGCTTTCAGCGACATACGGTAGAACCCGACTTCGCGACATTTAGCACCGGTTTGCTATTGCATACACGCCGGGATTCAACGACGCATGCTTGTACAATCGCTTTTCGAAATGTGTTCCCATTTCATACCAGACGTGTTCCCTTTTTGACCGCCGTCTGGCCATCTGCCCAGCCTTTGGAGCACACGGTCTAACCCGGACAACACCCAAGTTTTCAGGCACCCTTCGCTTCTTCGATGCCTGGGCGACGGAGCATTATTTTAGAAGGCAGTAAGGACGACTCACGGCAACGAATTTGCATCATTAGTGCGGCCAATTCGACGGTCCCCTCCCATCTTGTACTAATGACTATTTCAAGCCACGAAGCCCTGGGCCTGCAGCCAGTACAAGCCGCCGGCCGCAGGTACGCAGCTGAGTCTTTGTTCTGTTCCTCTTCGTGCGTTTTTGCCGGGACTTCTGACTGCGGTCCTTCTTTGTCACGAGGTCGTCTAAATCTAACGATCCGGCGCGAGCCGGAGCCATGCCATGACGAAGGAGGAAGAAGGGGGGCGGGGGGCGGAGCGCCATCCGTTGTTCCCTCGGGTGCTCAAGTGACAGCATCGACGGAGGCGAGGGCCCGCACTAACCGCCATGACCCATACTCCCTAGGTATTTTCTACCCTCAGCAGGCAAACAAAGTGGCCAAGGGTTTGGAGAGGCGAGTGAAGGCAACATTGTATCACACATGTCATGATAGCTGCAAAAGCATTGATTCAGGTGGACAATCCACCAGCAGTCCAGAGCAGATGGGGTGAGAATTAGCCTTTGCCGACTCAGACCAACAAGTTTTGCTATTCTGACATGACGATGGAAGACACACAGTCGCGGGCTTGCATCACTCCGCCTTGTTTATTTTTACCCTTCTTTCCTCTTGACTTTTCGCATTCTCTCTTTGTCTCACCGTATCTCTCTGTTCAACCCGTGCCCTCCTTTATTTCTCCTACCTATGCAATCGACGTCGGTGGTCTCGTGTGTCGTCCGGCCAGTGCCTGGTTCGGCTAGCAATTTGGCCAGCTATGTTTTTCTTGAGATGTGACAATTGGCAAGGCAAAGCCGAAGAAGACTATTCTATTGATTTGGCATGGTAGCATTTCCACCAAAAAGGAGACGGCTAAAGACAGCAAAGCTACCCATATTGGGAGCGAGAATCGAATACACACTCGTCACAAGACTCGCCTCGGTGCTTGCCATTGCACGGGTTTGGAGGTTTTTTTTTGTTGGCTTTGCACAGGCATTGTCGATCTGGGGTGACATGGGACATGACGCTGAAGTGTTGTTTTTGGGGCAGAGTACCCATCCCTTGGGACACTGCAGCCGGGTTCGGAGGGAACCAAGAAATTCTCTTCTCGGGCCGTTTTGTTTGCCTTCCGCGTCGTAACGTGCCATCGTACGTCTGGAATAGTGATGTTTTCGCCCTTGGACGGAATATTTGCTGAAACAGATACGGGTGAAGCGAGCAAAGAACGCAGAGCAGGACAGGAGCCGAGTCTCGAGTTTTGGTCTGGTTGGCCATCGCCGAGGGGGGCACAGCTGGACTGGTCCAAGTCTAGATACCTAGCTGCACGCACTAGTGTCGAGTCAAGCCGGTGTTGTGTACTTCATAGCTGACGTTACCTCGATAGGTTGACTTGCGGTCGGCAGGCGAGAAGGGAGAGAAAAAGGGCCTAATGCCCGGCCGTTTCCTATCCACCCCGTCGGCGGTACCTGTCGTCTTGTCTTGTTTTTACTCTTTTGTGACTTGACCTTTTGACTTTGGGAGGAGGGGTGGTGGTGGTGGTGGTAGTGGTAGTAGTCGAGCATCTCAGCTTTTGCCCTCTAGCTGTCGGGTCCTTGCGTATTGTTATTTTTTCTTTCCCTTCTGCTTCTTCCCCTCTCTCTCCTTTTGTCTCTACTGACATATTAATTTCTGCAAATGGACGGCATGGTGTGGGCTCTCCAAGGTGGTGGACGGTGGCAGGGCATGTATCCGTACCTACACAAAAGGTGGTGCTTCCAAGTTGATCACTTTACCGACAATACTACTTAGTACGTACCTGGTAACGGGGAGCTAAAGACAGGCAGCTCCCAGCTGGAGGAGGCGCCGGTGTTGGAGCAAGGCCACGGCCCCTAGGTAGACGAAGGGGACCTAAGGGGAAGGGAGGGGATACTCCCGTCCACGATAAAGTCACCCATTGGGCGGTGCGACATGATCCGTCCGCTGTGCCATTCCCGCTCGGCTCTACTTTGCGACATCCACACTCTGAATGTGTGGTGGGAGCAGGGTGTGTGTGTACGGAAGACCTGGAGCACACGCAGCGAGCAAGAGACGACGGGTGAAAGGGGAGGAGAAGGAGGGCGCAGGCAGAGCGACGATGAGAGAGAGAAAGACAGGCAGAGAGCGAGGGCCATGGGAGAGGGGCGTGTGGCCTACTACTGTCTTGGTAGGTGTGTGGCTGGAGTGACAGCAGATTCCCATCCCATTCCCATTTGGTGCAGCCTGCAGGTGTAGGTAGAGATGGTGCAGGTGCTGTAGGGTAGCAAGGTAGGACCAGCAGCAAGAAGGCATGAGAAAAAAAGTATACGGGAGCAGGAGGAGTAGAGGCAAGACGAGAATGTCGTGATGGTCGTGAGTTTGGCCTTCATCGTTTCGTCGATTGCACCTCCTTCGTGCCAACGGGCAAGGAATAGCGACCATTTGTCGCGCGCCGTCAGGTTTGATTGCAGTCGCTATCACTCACTCTTTGATATATTCTCCGGTAGGCCAAGACTTCCTCTTCGCAGCCATCCTCATCTTCCCCATTGTCAGGACAGTCCGTACGGATACTACGAAGACACTTAGCTACGGATACTGTCGTCATCGTCATCGGAAATTCTTCAGACTTCATCTACTGCACCCCAAGCCGCGTTACCAACCCTTTCATCCAGATCCCATCATCAAACCACCTATCCGCACCGGCACCGCACCCTGCCGTCTTCCAAGGTACCCGAGGTTTGGCACCCTGTTTGCCTCGTACCTGAACCTGGGCCCGGACCCGGGCCCGGACCTACGTCTTCTCCCCTGCGTGTTCTGAGCCCTGCCCAGGCAGCGTGCCTGTTGTCTGAGGGGAGGGAGGCTGCTTCAGTATTATCCCTCCTTCTCCAGCTCTTGCCGTCACCCAGCTGTACTATTTCCTACCAATATCTCATCTCATCTTCTATAGTGCGCCATCTGACTCCAGCAAAGGTAAAGCCCGCAGGTCGAGTGGCCAAGGTCGCATCCAGGACTATTATCAAGGAACGGCTGCCCTTTTACCTCCATCTCGCATACAACCGCCCGTATTTATTGCACACCGTACTCTGAACCGATACACAAGAACAGGACAAAACAGGACCACTGCAACTCAATTTAGAATAGACAACAAGCGGCGAGCGACAAGGCTGCGACATTGATGTGGCTCCTGGCGGTCAGTACTGCAAGGTGTTCGGGTCTCTTCGTCTCTAAATACCTTATTTACCATTCAAGATACCCAGGCGACCCGTTCTGACCAGCAATATCAGTCAAGAAAGAAAACGAGTCGAGTGCCCGCAGCCGTCCCTTGATGATCAATGGGCTAGGTACCATGCAACACCTTGGAGGCAAGAGATTGAGGGCACAAAAAGAAGACAAAAATACGCCCCCCTCCCCAGGGATTGACCATTTGAGCGACGTTACCCAGATTCGAAGCCCATGCCGTCCGGTTCCTTGCGCAGCGGCAACGGGACTGTCGAGGACATTACGGTGCGGCACGCTTCCTTGCTTTACACTGCCTCTGCCTCACCACACTTGAGCATCCGCCAGGGCTGTCTGGGGTATCTGGCGTGTAGGCGTTTGAAGTGCATGCGGGCGGGTCTTTTTTTGTAACTCTCCATACTGCCTGGCGTACTTCCCATCTTTGACAGTACGTGTGAGGTGTGTATGTGCGTGAGAGAGTATGTGAGAGGAAGTGCGAAAGAGAAAAAAAGAAGAAAAAAAAAAAAGAAAAAAAAGAGTAAATAGAGAGACAAATGGAGTGAGTGAGATGTGAGAGAGAAAGAGAGACAGTGTGAGTTTGCATGTTGTGTGAGTGTCCGCATATTTGCCCTGTTGCTGTTTCTGCTTCCGTTGTTGCTGTTGTGGCCCTGCTGTTGGATGCCCTTCCGCCATCCTGTTCCCATGCTCTCTCTTCAATCCATCCACCAGGTATTCCTCCATCGCACCCCTAGGCCGGGAGGAGGGGTGTGGAAGAGGAGAGGAGAAGGGGAAGGTGAGCCACACCTCATGCGCAAAGGTAGAAAGATACGTACCTGGGGGAAGACTCGAGGCTGGCACCCCATGTACTCTATACACAGTACGTACCTGCCTTACCTCTCGGTTCCCACCTAAAGTACGGAGTTCAGCGCACGCCTTTCTTCCCTGGCTTGACTCTCGAGACCTTGGGAAGTTGGGACCTTGGGTGGGACCCATGAGATCCTTGGGACATGGACATGGGTACCTGTACCGCATCTTCCCTGGCACTTTCGTCCCAGAAAGTGGATGAGAGGGTACCATGCTGCGGTGCCTCCCCTTCCCTTTCCCTTTTCCCTCCCTTCCCTTCCCCTTCCCTTCCCTACCTTACCCTTACCCCCCCGTACCGACCGCACCGCACCGCTCCATGCCCATCCAAGTCCCAAGGTCCCAAGGTCCCAAGTTCCCAAAGTACGGATGCTGGTTCCCAAGGTCCAAGGTATAGGTAGTCAAGGTACGGAGTACGGTCGGTAGGTACGGGGTACTCGTCTACGGATACTTCTACCTCACGCAGTAGCGCCTCTTTCTTCTCTTGGTTTCTTACATCTTTGGCACAATCCCTCTCCTACCACTCCACCGCCAACCTGGGCCTTACCTACCCTTTTTACATTACTTTACCCGCCTTGCGCCTGCTCTGCCTCGCTTGCCTTACCTCACCTTTCTCTCTTACCTCTCTTTCCCTTTACAAACCTTCCTTCACTAAGAGCTGTCTGCGCGCATCGCTCCTTGTCCACCTGACTTGGCTCTCCTTTTCCCAAACCTGCCGACCGACGACGCTCACAATTCTCATCCATCCTTCCTTCCTACCGGAACAGCATCGCAAACCCCTCTCCTTTTGCGTTCTCTGCCGTCACCGGGAAGGAGGAAACTGGACAGGACAGGAAGAAAGAAGCCGATAGAAAAAAAGAAGAGGGAATCCAGGGACCGCAACACCATCATCCTCGTCACCATCGACGCCTTCTTTCTTAGAAGCTCCCGTCTGCACATCCAACTGCTTGCTGCTGCTGCTGTTGTCTCTCACCGGCAAAGTTCAAGTCGCCGACACACCGGGACTGTCTCCTACTTCGTACCTTACTTACTCGGTTTGATGATCCCGACCTGACCTCACTTTCATTCCTCGACAACAGCGACACCACGCAAGGACGCATTCACCCACGTTTGCTCGGCTGTCATCATTGCGGGAGTCGGATCATTGCCAAATCCGCCACTTTTAAAATTAATCATTCCAGCCACGCGATCCTCACATCCGTACCATCCCGTTGTCGAATCTCGCCGAGCTGCGTTTTGCGCGCCGAGCTGCCGCTGCTTACTCTTGCGCCCGCGCTCTCCGACGGCTTATACGACAACCGCTATCCGTACTCAACTCCAAAATCCCCCCACCACCGCCACCATCCTGTGCGCGCTTGCGCTTCTTGAGTCAACCGACTTGGCTGGCCGCGCCTTCTTCTCTCCGCCACAGCCCACTCGGTCATGATTCTTGCCCTTCCCGTGCCTGGCCGGATATTTTTGACAGCAGGGTTTGACGGATAAGCCTACCTTGCGCGCACGGCATTATCGAATTTCGCCTCAAGGGCCCATTTTAACCACACCACCCACTACAAACATCACTCCACGACACCAACTGTTCGCCAACACGATAGCATCGCGCGGCGACGAGAGTGTAGGTTCAGTCGCGGCATCCGGGTGGACTCGCCGCAACCAGAGCATGGCAGAGGAGCAAGGACGAGGGCCGCCTTCTATACACCGAGAAGACGAAGCTCGTCACCAACTTCCCCCCGTGGGAGCACCTGAAGACCCAAGATACCACGACGACAGACATCACAGACCCAACATGGCTGCCCCAGTAACACTTCCCTCCATTCAGGATCCTCACGGCGCCTACGGCCAACCAGCCTACCCGAGGTCCTACCCTGGTGATCCACGAGGTGACCCGCGCGCCGATCCACGCGCCAGCAACTACAGTGCCTCCCCGAATTCCGTTAACGGTTACCCGCCGCCGCAACCGGGTGGTCATCCGCCGCAACTGCCGCCGTTGCAACCCCCGGGAGACCCCAGATCTCCCACTTATCCTCCTCCGCCAGATGGAAGAGACGACTACTACAGAAATCGCCAGCCTCAGCAGCAGTATGGCGACCCCTACTATCAGGAGTATCACAACCGCCAAGGCCCGCCGCCTCCGGGTCGCTACGCCGACTACCCTCCTCCCGGCCCGGGTGGTCCACGATATGACTACCCACCAGGCGCACCGAGATACGACTACGGTCAAGGAGGCCCTCCCATGCAGCAAGCCGCTCCAAGACAACGGACCTCCATAGCCTGCAGATACTGCAGAAAGAGAAAGGTGCATTATCCCCCAAAGTGATGCGACAAGAGGAGCTCTTTGAGACTAATTTTGAATGCTTCAGATTCGGTGCAGCGGCTACCAGAGTGCGCCTGGCGGCAAATGCGTAAACTGCAGTAGGATGAACCAAGAATGCATATTCCAGCCCGTTTCTTCGTCTAGCTCGACTGCATTTGTGCCCGTTTCGGCCATTCAGGGAGGTGTTCCACCGGGAACACCGCTCTATGGAGCTTATGGGCAGCCTCTCCCTCCGGGCTCGCTGCCTCCGCCACCGGGCCCCCCGGGTTACCCCCCTCAACCTGGCAACGGCGGCTACTACCAACAACCACTCCCGTCCCCGACGGGCGGCTACTCGCCATACGATTCGCAGCGTGGAAGGCGGCGACCGAGGGACGATGACGTTGATGAGCTCCGACCTCCGCCACCTGATCCAAACTCTGCAGACGATCCTCGACGTCGCTCACCGGCCTCGAGCTCGAATCATAGCAGCCCGGGAGGCTACATGGGCTATTCGCAGGGCGGCCACCCCGGATATGACCCAAGAGCACCTCCGGCTAGACATAGCCCTGGACAGCCAGCGGCGGTACCTCACCCGCAGACGGGAGACGAGCGAGCCGCGGCAGCGACCCAGCGACAAAGCAACTCCTCCACCCCGGCAGCATCCTCAAGCTCGGTCATGAGCTTGAACAACTTGGTGGACACGACCCCAAATGACATTGATCGGAACATGTTGGGAAGGTTGAATCGTCCACCAGTAAGGAAGTAGGAAGATGACGCATGGAGGGGGGAGAGTGTGGTCTTTTGTGCTCGGGGAGAACCTAATTATTCCGCGGATATCGACCGCCTCAGTCCGGCGCAAACAGGAATGGATCTGCTGGCCAGGTACTCTCTTCGCTTTGGAACTTCTCTCGACACAACAACCTTGGAGACAACGCTTTTTACCTCGATCATTGCGAACGATGTCGTCGACAGCAGCAACGACGGCGAGGGAATTATGCAATTTAACTCGGGCTGCATACGTTGCAAAGTTCATGGAAAACGCATATCGGTCATCGACGGGCATGGGCAGGCATGAGCTTCTGTAGCAAGCGAGTTTTCATGAGGGAGGGGGGAGTTGGCGGGAACGGCTTCCAGGATCAGCCAGAAAAAAATTCACGGTCAGCATCGTCTTGATTTTCGCTTTTTTGGTGTTTGCTGGGGGCTGGGGTTGGGAAATGGTGGGAGGTATTTTGCTTGAGCATACCACGTACGCGGGTTTCCCGAGATCCGGGAAACTGGTCCTTCCATTTTTATTTGCTTTGTTCTACATCTTTTCTTTTCGTACACAGTCATTTCCCAAAGGAACGGAAAGGGTTAAGATTGGTCTGCCTCACGGCACACGTCTGTTTTTGATTTTCTGTCCTGCCTTTACTCAATTTTAGTACCCATTGTTCGATACGCCACACATGCTGGAGTGTCGCATTTTCATGTCAAAACCGCTGCCTTACTTTTTTTTCTATCTTATCTTTACTAGTACCCCAAACGTTGAGAAGTATTATGAAGGCGGAATCGCGCAAGCGATGCAAAGGAACTGGGCGGCAAAGATATGACACAATAACCTCATCATTCTATCTACATCCCATAAATTGGGCGCGTTTTGCAGTTTCTCTCTCCCCCGTCACGATGTGTTTTTGTTTCTTAATTTCTGCAAAAGTCAGAAGTCGGCAGCACCGCGAGGGCTGCAAAAAATACCGAGGTTAATTGTTTCTTCTTCATTCCAACGATTCTCTCTACTCATGATTGTCATGTTGCCTGTCTCATAGCAATACCCCCGTCAAGGGTGGTGTGCGGTTTGGAAAGAAAGTAACGAAACAAAACATACATTTTGAAAGCCAAGCGTAGCATTGTCGGCATTGTTTATGGTACTTACATTGCTAATGGTGTTTCTTTCTTACAAAGCAAGAAAAGTTTTGTGCTAAGCTTCAACGTTGTTCGCTGAATATTTGCCATGTTGCCGTTTACTGTTGTTGCTTCGCTGTCTCCAAGTCCGTAATCCCGAGAAAGGAAGCCGCCAAAAAAAAAAAAAAAAAAAAAGTGCGTCCCACCCCCCATCTATATGTGACACGTCATATTGATCCGACGGTTGAAAGGGAAAAACAAGAAGCAACTATTAACGCTTCTTTGGAAGGGGGAAGAAAAGCACGGACAGATTTTCCGATCTAGACGTAGCCAGAAAGATTAGGAAGGTCGAGACCAGTAGTTTCCGTCTTTAATATCAGATAAAAGCTTCTTCTGATATCGATAAACGTGCGTTCGCCCGCGGGGGATGAGGTAGGCCCGCAGGGGAAGCTTCGTTCAGCACTGATGTTTTTTTTTTTTTTTTTTTTTTTTTTTTTGGGGGGGGGGGGGGGGGGGGGGGGGGGTGACGGGAACCTATCCGTACCTACCAAAGGCAGGGAGAAGGGTAAGGGGAATGAATGAATGGTAACGGGGAAAAGGGGAAGGTAGAGGAGGAGCCAACCGCACCCGCCGCCGCCGGTGCCGCCGCCGAGTTTGCCTACCCAAGCTACCTGACCTTACTTTCCCCCCCCCCCCCTCTTCCACTTCCAAACAACCCCTCACTCGGACTCCCAGTAAAGAAAGAGAAAGAAGAAAAGTACATTTTTCTTTGCTGTCCTCCGTACAAAAAAAAGAGTTTTGGGGGCCGGACCGCCGATGCTGTCAAACCCGGGACCTAGCCTGCGTTCTTTTTATTCTACGAGTTTACAACCACCACGCCCGGCTGTCCAAGCCTCATCCCCCCCCCCCCCCTCTCTCTCCATGCTGATGCCGCCATTCCCCGTGTGCCTGGGTTCTGGGGCCTTGGGGGCTGGGGCTGGCGAGGGGAGGGGAAGGGGGCCGTTATGGCCGCCCGTCCGCGCCTCTTAGGCTCCTTTTGCGGAAGAGGAAAACCCCAGGTGCTAAGAGGTTCCCACCTCATGGGACGCCGCGGCGGCATGGCACGGCACGAAACGGATTTTTGCGTTGTTCACTGGCGCTACTAGAACTTTGGGTCCTGGAAGGCATTTACTAAGGGAGAGAGAGCGAGAGAGAGCGAGAGGAATGATGGAACTGCCGGTATGTTGACCATTTGATCTTAGTCTTGATTCCCTTCTTCATGTTTGCTAGTTTCTTTCTTTTTTTTTTCCTTTTTCTCTCCTCACTTTTCCCCCCAGAATACCTATTCTCCGAGCTACCATTCTGTTCCCAAAGTCTCTAGTTCGGTTGTGGCTTTTGAGGTAATACGGCAGTTGGTATGGTCCCGCCAAAGTTGGTTGAAAAGCTCACCCTCATCCCTTAAGCGCCGGCAGAAAAACAGAGAAAAAGTGTCAAACGTCACAGCGAACAAAATTACGAAGAAAGAAAGATTGAAAAATTCAGCAAAACAAGCAAACTAACCCGCTTCTGGTTCCATGTTTCTCTTTGTTCTACAGTCTTGCGCCCTGGTCTTAGGTCTTCGGTACTCGTAGCAACACAAGGGAACTCCTCTGCGCCCCCTCCCCAAGAACAAAGAACATGAACAGACGAGACTCCCCTCTCAGAAAATCAGGGAGAGTCACGAGGTGAGATAGAAAAAAACAATGGCTTATAAATAAGTGTTTAGGAAAACATAGGGTACCTCAATAAAAACTATTCATCGAAAATAATAGCTACAAAGGCTTCAGATCTGCAATGTTCAAATTTTACTCGAGGAGGGATCCACTAAACCTGAAAGACACGAATGTTCAGTTCCCACACCTTTTATCGATTTCTCTCATGGAAGTCTGCCGTGTCTGGTCACTGGTGTATGGATGGTTTGTTGTGGCGTGTGCGGTGTGCTGCGGTGCGGGAGGAGGCGAAGAGGGGGAGGGGGCAGTCTCCAGAGTGAGAGAGAGCGAAGAACAGGCGCGCTCGAGGCGAAACCAGGTCAAGCTAGGTACATCTTGGGGTCGCAGACGAGTGGACGTGAGAGAAACTTCGAGTCCTTTGACAGGCCTCATTGCCGCCATTCAATTTGTCGAGGCAAGACTTTCGGGACCCTTGGCGCTAGTCCTGGTATCCTCTCTTGTGCTCTCCCCCCCTCTCTTCTCTATCCGTACATCACTTCTCTCACTTGACACGCCTGCCTGCACTGTTTTTTTCGCGCGGCGGCGGGCTAAACGAACGAGAGAAAGAGAGAAGGGGAAGGGATGAGCCCATGAGTGGTGTCCGGGCTTCGGTTGGCCCCTCTCCGCAATCAACGCTCATGGGGACCTGGGATTGGGTTGATCCTGGTTACGCAAACCTGCGCGCGAGCGAGCCAGAGGGGGTGTGTACACACGCCTCTCTTTCAATGTGTGTGTCTTTTGGATAGGGCCAGGGGGGGCAAGGAGAAAGCCGTTCGCCAATGTCGAGCACTGTGGTCCGAGGAACCGACCAGGTACACTCGAGTCACACACAATACAATATCTACACACGCCATCCTTGACATAGACATCAAACCACGACACCAAAGAGGCCAGAATTGGAAGATGACTCGACGAGGTTGAAGGAATATGAAAAATCGCTCATGACGAGGAGACAAACAAAGCGCAAGCCGCGAGCCTGCATACTTACGTACACCCACGCGCCTACCTCGTACGCTCTCGCCGAGAAGGAACGTAGAGCAGGGCAGGATTCGATCCGGTCAAAAGAGCAGACGGCCGCTTACAGCGGTACCCATGAACTGGGCGTTGTCTGGGGTTTGTCTGGCAGCTAATTACTCACATGAAGTCTGTGCTTCATAGATGCAGGTCAGGCGAGGTCGGAGCGCAGCAGTGAGATGTCAGACTCAGCGTCCTTGCGTCCGTTGGTAAGCGTGTAAGTGTGCCCGAGCCTTTGCAGCTTTTGCAGCCTCTTCTCAACGGCGAGCCCCAAGAGTACATGATGCCGATTCTTTGCAGCAACGCTAGGGATTTTGGGCCGTCGGGCTTGCGCGACACTGGGCGGAGGAGGCGGAGGGAGTGCGCGGCGACCCAATGTACTAACGCAAGACAGGGAACATACCACCACCACTGATGAGGTCCCTGAATGCCTCGTAGCCCAGCTACGTGCCTTGGTTCAAGATCCAAGTTCCTTGCCGGGCGGCCAGTAGGCCGGTTGGCGAAGAAAGGAGTTGCCTGCCTGCCTGTCTAACAGTAGGCACCGGCCGCTGATGGGGCCGAGGGGTAGACGGGGCACGGTGAACAAGCCAGCTGAAGGGAGATAAGCCGCCGGCAAGAGAGATGAGGTGGGCTCGCCGGTGTCATGTCCCTCCTTGTTGCGTCGAATTCATACACTTTCTGGCCCGCGACCCCCCCTGCGGGACCATTGTACTTCGCACTTTGACATGCTGCGAAAAGAGAACCCCTCTCCTGGAATATACCGATACTGCAAAAACACAGTTGCATCGACATAAAGACACCCCTAGCAGCTTAGCATATGGCCTTCGTTTGCGCGTAAAGAAGGGTATGGAGGGAGGGCTCTAGGGGACTGAGAAGTACAAATGGACTATTGGCGCAGCATTGCAAAGGTATACCTGGATAGAGGGACGAGGGCTCGATTCTCAAAAGGTCTAGGCTTTTTACAAGCGTTCATGGCGTTGGACCTGTGATGTGATGAATGCTAATTTTCAGCAGCCCACACACGTTGTTATGGGCAGTTTTCAACGGAGAAGAAGGGAGTGGCTTGCCGAGCGCTGTCAAGACAAAGGGAAAAAACAAGCTAAAGAAGGCTTCATCGTAGAGCGCCCGTCGGCCGACCACCTGGCTCCTGGGACACTCGGGAGGGGTGGCGGTGGTGACGATGGGCCAAGCGGGTTGCTAGCGAGGTTCAAAATGAGAAAGAGGCTAGAGTTCGATCGAGACAGACTATCTGACGGTACGGAGCGGGCTGGGAGAGATGGCCTGATTTGGCGACGGTCCAGCACTAGTATTCATAGATCATGGTGTCCAGTGGCTCTGCTTCATCCGGAGAAAAGGGGGCTGATCTTGGCGATGTTGGGAGTGAAATAGACGGTGTGCAATGTTCAAGACGACAGGGAAAGCAGAAAGAGAGAAGCGGAGAAAGTATGGAAGCAGTAGGATGCAGAGGCATAGGGAGTGGGATATTGCGGTGCGCACACCGACATGGAGGAGGGGCAGGGAGGGGGAAACGAAAGAAAAGCGGTGGATCTGATCGTTTTTCACCAACAAGTACCTATACCTCACTCGAGGCAGAAGATACCAAGCAAGAGCCAGCGTTAATGGTCCGGGACCACCGAAGAGGAGAAAGAGGGGGAAATGTTCCTATTCACAAACAGAGACGATGGGCGGGTCGGGGGGCGTGGATGTTCGTCTGGCCTTGAGATGCTCGGATAGACCTTTGGGTTACATCCTGACGTGCAGCAATCTTGCAGGGCAACTGTCCATCCGGAAGCATCAAGGTACGTCCGTTCAAGCCCTGCCTCGATCGCCGAGTTTGAGAAGGTCGAGATGCAGTGTGCCCTGGCCGTAAACATATTGGTGCGTGGTATAAACGGCTGTCCTGGCCCATCTTTCCCATTTCTCTGGTTTGGTTTGAGAGCTTGTGTGAGGCAGTTCGAAAAATGTCACATGGTCTCAGAGTCATGCGGCCGTCAGCGCCTCCAGACATGGATGGGTTTTGCATATGCCGTTGACCGTATACAGACTGATATCCCGGGACAAGCCGGCGATCTGACATGCGCTGCGCTGATCCAGGGACTGTGCGGCTTCGTACAGTCAAACTTGACCTCTGACCTGGAGTACTGTAAAGGTGTCGACTGCGGGAAAACCTGGGGAGCCCGAGACAGAGACGAGAGTATAAATGGGAGGAAGACAAGATACGAATGCGAAAGTCAGGCGGTGTACCAGAAAAGATGACGGTAGAGCGGGAACGTGGAAAGGGGGTGTGAGAGGAGACTTAGGACACGGCTTGCTGACCGAAAACGGCGACGGTGTTGCGTACCTGACTTTGACTGATTTCCCAGCCTGCCCTTCCCGTGCTGCGCGGAGGTAAGATGTACATTGAGGCCTTCCCAAACCGGCTGAATGGCGTGTCGTTGTGGAAAGTACAAACGTTTGGGGCGCGCCGGGCTGAGGACAAAACAGATGAACGGCCGTGGAGGAAGGCAGGAGAGCAAGGACTACCGAGGAATGGGAAAGCTGGTAATAATACAACAGTTCTAAGGCAAGAGCAGGTCAATGTGCTGGCTGAGAACGGAGATTCAACTGCACTGAGCTCGTGGCACTGCATCTTTCTACCAGTTGATGCGACGAGAAACAAACCTTGGTGCTCGACTCGTGACGAGGAGTATCTTCAAGCTTTTTTTTTCTTCCGGTGTGCAGATAGCCCACTGCATGCTCTCAATTCCACCCATCCTGTGCTGGGAGCAGAAAAAGTCATTATACAACTATTGTCAGTATTGTTTTCGTCTTGTAGTATCGTCTGGAGTGGAGTGTGAGGTTGTTTCCAACTCGACCTATCCCTGACATCAACATGACGTTTGTATTCAAACGCGTCAAGGCCCCCTTTTAGAGCGAGCTTCTGTCCTACACGAATCTTCGTCAGCGTAATTCGAGCGGAAGCCTTCGAATGTTGGTGGGCACCGACATACTTCAATGGTCGTTTGAACATTCCTCAAGCCTGGTACAACAAGAGCCCGACAAGAAGGTCCTGCTTCGTCCCTGAATTCGTCCCTTGATCGCATACAATCAGCTTACAAGTCTCCAAATAAACAACAGTTTTAGAGAGAGACAACTGACGGCGCTGACACTTGAGACAACCTGTCTGATGTCGCTACACGCATGTCTCTGCTTCTATCCGTATCGACCGGGAAGCATACCCGCACGTATATACGAACTGAGTCAAATCGATGCCTATCCAGCACCGACGGGACGTTTGTGCAGCTGCAAACAGACGGAAAGAAGAGACAGGCAGCCAAAATGTCTCTCCCTTCCCATCGATCTACCCCGTCACCGTTAGCCTGGCCTGACCTTCTCCCTTGAATGCCTCTCGTCAGGTTGCTAGGGAACGTTTGCCGATCCCAATTGACCTCCATTCATTGTCTATCATTCCTACCGAAACGTGAACCTTTTGTTCACTATTCGACAAAACCTCATTCTATCCTTGAAGCAAAGCGAATCGAGAACACGACGAGTAGTAGACTCGTGCCTCCACTGGATCTGTGCGTCTACAGCATCCCCAAGACCAAACATGATGGCAGGTGACCCTAGGAAGCCACCAGGGAACCATAACTTCAGCGCCAACATTCCAAAGAGAGACCTACCAACTATCGTCAGGCTGTCAACCGTCTCAAGTCAGCTGAGGGAACCGGAGCACCCTGCTGGCTAGGTCAGCCATCCGAGTCTTGCGAAACCTTCCTGCCGTTCCGCGACCCGACCTGCCGGGCCCTAGCAATCCGAGGAATTACGCTTGGCCAAGACCTGACCTACATAACCCTTGGGGGCCTATCGAGTTGTCATGGCCGCATACATTCCACGCCATCCGCGTAGTCTGCGGAGGAGAAAGAAGATTCGGGACGGGCCAGATCCGCGCTCAGCCAGCCCAAAGCATCCCATGGCTTGCTAATCCAGTTCCTACTGCCTCGTGGATTTGCGGCACAAGGGCGTGTGTATAGAGGTGGGGGAACTGCAGAGAAGAAGAGTAATCGGATTGAGGCTTTGCTGTGGGAGAGCCTCGAGATTCGTCATTCACTCTTCTCCATCCACCTTTTTCGTCGTACCTATCAGGGTTAGGGTTGCTTGTATTGACGGCGAAAACAGAGTTCTCCGCCAGCCAAGCGTTGCACGAAATCGCACAGTGGAAAGTACGAAGGCGTTTCATCCGCGGGACCGTCCGGGCTCGAATATACTCCAGAGGGCTAAGCGAGGGCGGCGCGGCTGGAACATGTCTTACTATTCATTCTGGTGTACCCCTGGCGGAAGCTAGTCAACCACTCGACCAGATTCCTGGGAATCATGTTTTGTTCCTTTACGCAGACGGCCCGGTAGCGTGCGTACTTCCACTCAAACACCCCCCTTGGAATGTAAGACACGGAGACGATTTCAGCCAGCCCAGGAAGATTCCGGCCTTTGCCGATTTCCCAAGGGCACGCGATGTCTCGCCACATATGATTTCGGAAAGCGATAGCCATGTTTGACCATCAATCTGTCACGGGACCTGGTAGCTTCACACGGTGTGGAGCCATGGCCTTGCGAGGCTTTCGATACGATCACTCTTCGATGACGATGCTTTCGGTACAGGACCTCGATCGATGGACAAGAGGCATGGCTGCCTAGAGACACAGAGAGGAACTGGAGTTCAAGCGAGCGAGTGCTTGTGCAAGCGCAGGGAGTCTTGCGGGGTTCCAACGCAGCTTTGGCGGACTCGAGAATAGCATCCACTTTGGGGACCTTGATTTCTCTGCTGGATATGGTCAAACCATGATGCTCTTCTGAATTTGGCCGGACAAACTGTGCAAAGTTGCGTCCGACGTACTGGTAGAAAACTTCTTGGCAAATCAGGCCTGCACTATCGAGCGTGCTGGTTTCGTTCATGATCAATTAGCCGACGGCTCGATCACTACAACAGAGAGGTAGGTCTTTGGGATGTTTGCTCCTATGTTTCTACCCCTGTCCACAGTCATCTGCGACTGCCCATAGTACCTCTCAAATGAGACCATTGTAAAATCCTCGTGCCAGTAGCAATCTCTTCCCCACTCTGCTAAGATGCAATGGTGCGCATAGCGGCTGTTGGATCTCGAGAACCATGTTATGAAAGCACGAGCTGAAGCGCCGACAGAGCTGAGCATGAGTGTTTTTGAGAGTCCCAGTGCGGAATTCGGGATGATCTGATATTTTACCCGCGGAACATGGCTTCAAATCCTTTGAGACATAAGCGTATTCACACTTCCTTGGTTCCAGGCTTCTCGCACAGCATTCGTGGGGTTGATTGATTTCAGTCAGCCCAAAGACTTAAAGTAACTATACGTGAACTGATTTGCTCGATCAGAGTCACAATAGGAATCTGAACATTCAAACTAGCTTACCCCTCTTTGAGAAAGCTACTTACCTGCTAACAAATTGTGTTTTACCCGCGCAACACATCAGGCATTGTTACGAACATCACAGCCACTACAGCGTCGGAGGACGAAGATGAAACACATACCACATATCTCCAAGACCCAAGGAATCTACTGGAATCTCCAAATTTAATCATTGGTTTTTTCTGCCCACGTCTCCTCTTCTGTCCCTCCCCTCTCGGTGTGAGCAAGGTGTGGTGCAAGGTGAGGTCGCGATCTTGCGTCTCTCACCGAGGTGAAGACACATGGTCTGTGCATCGGTGAGATTGAGTTCACCTGACAGCTTCACCGGGACTGGGGCTCATTCGGTGTGATGCTACGCGGGAATTGCGGGGAAACGGAGCGGAACGGGGGGAGGGCCGGGGTGGGGGAGGACCTACCTGACCCTCCCGCAACCCCCTGGCGACCCCGAAAGGAGGGTGAAATCTCGGGTTTGCCCGTGTTTACCTTGGGCCAAGAGGCCGGGGCAGGGATGAGCGGATGCGATTGAGAAGTGTGTCACAGGTCTGTTCAATTGAGAATCTGCATCACGGGGATCGATGCGATGCCATTAAGTAGCACCGTGATAATTTCACGTCCGCCGGATTCTCAACCTCACTTGAACCACTCTGTGAGGCCCCAGATGTGCGGGAGGCTGGAGGCCATCCCCGCAGTGTAGGACTCTGGTTCCTTGGTCCGACGAGTATCCTCCCGCTAGACGAACCGAGATGGAAACATCCACACCAACAAGTGATGATGCCTCTCAGCTTCCTTTCATCAAATCCCCCTCATCTCCGGATACCACTAGTTTGGATACTCTATGCCCCCCATCCACAATCGCTCGCAACAACTCATTTCAAAACCGTCCGTCAAGCCCCGACTTCACTTTCCAACGACTCACTCACCCCCCGCTCTTGGCCACGCGGGTTCACCCAGCTGCCCCGTGCTTCACAGGGCCAAGTCGCGAACGATACCCGATTGGAGATGGGCTAACATTTCTGAGGGGGTGAGTGATGGGGATGGAGATGGGCATGGGGGGAAGGGGTCCTGACACGTCACGGGTGATGAACTCTGTTGCCGTATGTGGTTCGGCTGACCGGTGCGTCTGCGTTCTGGATACCCGATCCAGGATTCGATTCAGGTACGCACGCACATCCCACGGTTTGGAGCCATGGCGAATACAGAAAACCATCTGCAAGAAGCTGCAGGAACATGCACTTGTGATGCGATGGGGGTGGCTGCGAGTGGTGCATGGTCATAAACATCGTTGGTATCATTAAGATTAGAGTGCTGACGTCGTCAGTCTCCTCCATCTATATGCTAGTGCCTCCAGTAGTTTTTCTGCCTTCCTGCTGTAATCTTTTTGTCCCTCCTGGTATCTCATGCGTTCTCTGTATTCTTTTTGCTCTCGTTCCTCGCAACGCGAACGTGGTCCGTAGCACCTTTCTCGCCCTTATTAGTCGTATTCGGTGTCCATATTCGGTGTCGGAGGGTCGGGCGTCGGTGTTGCTGAGCGGCCTTCAATGCTCATCTCTTCTCGGTATGACATTTGTCCGTTTTCAGCCCTCTCTAGCACAAAACACCGCTCGGCATACACGCCGTTTTCATTCTGGCGACGCCAGGCGGCGCTGAAGCGACGGACCATAACCTTGCGCCATCCGCCCACATTGATCGTGATTTGCTTCCAGGGTACGTCGGGCGTTGCGAGCTGCTTCTCTCGCAGCAGAAACTGGAATGTGCGTAAGGCCGCGTCGTAGTCGCGGTCCATCCCTGGATGAACAACCTCGAGAGCGTGGAGAACGGTCTGGACGTGTAGTGTGACTGTTTGAAGGCTGCGGAAACTGCAAAGAGCGCGGAGGAACTCCGTCGGGTCGCACATGGCCACGTCCATATCCAGCTCCAGCGTGTGCACGTGCGGTAGACCATGCGCCAAAATTGCGATATCCTCGCCCCAGAGCGTTGGGCACCGTCGATCCTCTTCTCCGAAGCCCATGTGATCACGGAACTTGAGCACCTGGAGAGATTCGCCATGTCTCAAAATGCCATCTAGCGGGAAAAGACGGACATGGCACGTCACATTAAAGGTCTGCAAAGCCCGAATGTGATTGGCCACTAGTAGGTACAAGCCGCCCGTTGCTTCGTCTCGTTTGTCAACTAGGTGGGCGCTGAAGTCTTCGCAGTGTAGCTGTCGTAAGCCCGCCAAGTCATTGAAATCCACAGTCGACAGGAAGTTGAAGACGGGCACGTATTTCAGGTCGAGTGACTCGAGCTGAGAAAAGTCCCAATGGGCACGGGTGTCCTCCCTCGAATGGTTCCAGTCGTAAGACTTGAGGGCCAAGTCTTTGAGCGGGGGCATGCGCTCTCCTTGGACAAACTTGAAGTTCGTTCCCTGCCCACGGTCTTCGTAATGGAATATCTCTAGGCGACGGGAGAGTAGGAGCAGCTGTTTTAGGGAATTCAATCGTGTCGTGAGCGGCGGGGCGGGGCTCGCAAGCTTGAGCGAGACAAGAAGGTCTGTGGGAATCGCTCGGACGTAGGTGTCCCGTAGTTGTCCCTCGAATTCTCGTAGGGGCAAGTCCTCGACGAACAGTTTCGTGCCGTTAAATCGTGTCTGCTGGGGGTTGAGCACGTCTGACGGGAGCCAGAGTCGTCCTGATCGGAATTCAGCATCGACATAGTGCCACCTAAAAAAGCATTGTCAGGAAAACTGCTTCCAATAGCTGCGAATACCAATAGTAGCATACCGCACTGTCTTTAGCCTTTGGACCCTGTCCAGCACCCGCCGAATGCCGTCAGGGTCAAGATCGCTCCGTGTGACGACGTGATTGGTGTAAGACGACACATTGCGCAAGAGATTAGGATACCGCGATTCGGCATCTGGGGCAACAATGCGCTCGTTGAGGCAAATCGTGCGATAGGTAATTGGAGTTGCGATAGCCTCAAAGCGTCTAGACAAGCACCGCGCAGTAGCAAGGGCGCGCTCGTCTATTTCTCGGAGCTAGAAGATATTCGTAAGCAATTGCCGGTTGAAAGAATTGGCACAGCCAATGAAGCTTTGGCAACCGCCCTAAGAAACCTACCTGCTCAAGAATGAGAGCCAACAGCTCGGAGCTGAGGTCATTTAGAGACCATTTTTGTGGCGCTGCACGGAGGGAGGATGCGGTAGCCATTCGCCGACATGTGGCACTTCCACATGCAGGAGCAAGAGAGAGTCAGGGGAGGGGAGAGGTGTCGAGGAAAGGTAGTAGGTGAAGAGACCTCGTGGCTGGCACAGAGGGGGGAAGTAAGGGTCTTATCAACGGTTCCATCAAATTCGAAGGTGTTGTCCTGTTGAAGAGAGCTAGGATGGTCCGAAGTCATGATCCGCCAATTGACAGACGGGGCTAATCTGTTTGCGGACAATGTCACGAGCGGGTACAGTTAGATGACCCAAGTAAGCCAGCAGCAGCTAGCTAGCCGTGTGGCGACTGCGGGACGGAAGCGACTAGAGGACGCCGACAACGAGGAGGAGATGGCGTAGTGAAGATGAGGAGGTACCGGTGGAGGAGAGTGGTCGGATCGGGGGCCGGGATGGGCTGGATGGGGATTCGATGGGGTCAACGGGGGGCCATCTACATTAACTCGCAGAAGCCGTCTGCAAGAAGAAGACAAGGTGAGGTGCAGAAGGATGCTTGCTTGGTACGTATGTACGCATGTGTAAATGTATATGTATGTGTATGGGTATCCGTATGTGCGTGTATGGGGCCGATGTGTCGAGTTGTACGTACGGTACAATGTACCTTGGTTTTGAAATAGTATGGGGGAAGCCCACGAGAATGGAGTCGCAATATTGGCCCGACGCGGACCGGTTAACTCAGATATGATGATGACAGCAGGGCAAGGCAAGGCAAGGGCAAAGTGAGACAATACTAGTAGCCCCCCGGGCCAAGTAGATGATAGATGGGGAAATGGGCAGACAAGAATAAAAATAAGAACAAGAGACGCCCAGGCGATGATTAAACAGGATAAGGCCAAGGGCACGGGAAGAAGAGCGGATGGGGGATGGGGAAGGACAGACTAGAAGGGTGGAGGGAAGAGACTTTTCAAGGCTAACATTCGAAGCGCCAAAACAGGACGGGACAGGTTTGGAAAGGAAAGCTGAGACAGGCCAGCCATTGTATCAACTACCATCCGTAACAGCTCCAGCTGACTGAGGAAAGCAGAGAGACAAGCTGGAAGGAGAATACTCGCGCGAGTACCTGGCACACACCTCACACCTTACACCCACACTCAAAGAGCTACCTTTTGGAGACACTTGCGTGTGTCAAGCCACGAAGGCGAGGGCAAGGTACCTGCTGTAATTACTAGCAGCGCGGAAGGGAAGCAGGTAAGGATTGAATAGTCAATCCTGAGGGCCCCGGGCAGAAAGAAGACTGAGTGGATAATAGAACATGTTTCAATTCAGTTGATCCGCCCAGAGACGAGGGCCCCTTGTACCTTGGGTACAAGTGCAGGGGAGAGATATGAACGACATGACAACAGAGAAAGGGGCAGGTAAGAAAGGACTCGGAGGAGGCCGTGTAGGTCATACTCCAGAGAAGGAGAAGACCGAGATGGATCATGGGACGGGGGGGGGGGGGGCTTGAATTGGTGGAATGGAGCTAGTAGAAACTCGAGAAGGTACAAGTTGCATGTCTTGTCTGAGAAAAGCTGTCACGGCGTTCGTTTGGTTTGTGAGAGAAAGGTTGAAGACAGGACAGGTGTAAGGAGCGAGGTATACGGTGAGGTGAGAAGTGTGAGGAAAGGGACGTGGATGGGATGGGGAGAGAAAGAGGAGGTCGAGGGACGTTTCGCAAGAATGTCCCAAAAGGGAAACGCAGATTCAAGCAACATGGGAGGATCCCAGCAGGGTTTAGAAGAGGGCCCCCTGGTCAATGCGGGGGTTGAAGTAAACCGAAGATCGCGACCGCCTAGATGCATACAGACAGTTATCCGATAGTTACATATTAAGGAAAATACGTGCCTGCCCTACCTGAAGGATGTGCCTTACTGTGTTGTGTACCTGCCTCTTCAGCTTGAGTTCTTCCCATACCTACCTCAAATTCTGCATATATCTCATACATTGCGCCCATTTCCCACCTGTTCTGGTGGCAGACACACAATAATAATCGACATAATTATGAACAAGAGCATATCTTACCGAGAACCATTCTTCGTACGGATACACAGCACCAGCATCCAGCGGGACCACACACGGGTCTTCCCACTCCACTCGCTCCTCTAACCCGAAAGCCACCGCTTCCCTGTCGCTGGGACTGTCGTCTCCTCCCGTCTCTCGTCAAGACAAGAAATCTTCCGCTTTTTCCCTCCGGATGGAACCACGATCCCAGATGCAGCAAAGTACCGCTCCCCCACCACTTAGGTTCCCAGCATAATGGAACCTGGTTTGTGGTTTGATAGATGTGGATCGAGCCAGACAGTACGGACACACTATAGACCACTCTACACAGTCACACTCACACTCACATCCCTTGAGCCTGGTCGACTCTCGCTCTCGTGCGGAAAACGAATCCCAACTTTTTTTTTTTTTCAGACAATGTTACCCTGCCGCGCCTACCCATCCCATCGTCATTTCCCACGGCCCCGAAGAACTGGCAAGCAATGGAACTTACCGTTCGGAACGGGCTGGCACATGGTAAATGGAGAAACACATCGCGGCTGGTTGCCCTAAACTTTCTCCAACTAAACTTGAACAACGTTCTCTCTCTCATCCTTCACTCCCAACCACCCAGCTGTCATGGCTTCGGATGACGCGAAATGAGATCAGCTTGACAGTTGCCGAGATACGCTGCTGCGTTGAGGTTCCAGAGACGACGCCCGGTTACCGGTACTTTCACCACCTGTCCCTGTCTTATTTTTTTCAGCCAGGCCAGGAGACATCCAACCGCGCATGCGACTCTCCCCCGGGGCCTGAGTTAAGTGCAAATTTTGTCGAGATGAGCCGCCGTTGTCGGATTTTCGCAGCCTTTAGCCGTCCAACTGGGATCCCACCGGCAAGGTCAGACTCGTTCTCGGGTATCAGTACGGATATCCGACCTCATGAACAATATTTTATCGGCTTCCTGGGCATGAAAATCGATGGCATGTCATGCTAGTGAGCAGAGCTTGATACTTACTCGAGTCAATCTCATCCACACACTTGCTGCACCTGTCAACCAGCTCATAATCCAATCGCGAACCGCACCGGAACAGACCTGCAGCTGGGCGCGGGAGACAGACTTGGCGGCGATGCACACACTGCAGGGGCTCACTCACCACAAGCTTCAATCTCAGGATCCAATCGGTAGCGAAAGACGATGATAAACAAAGCTGACTTTTAGGCTCAAGACTGCCCATGTCAAGCCAACGGTCTCAGCCTTCTTCAGACTTTTGCATTCACAACTGAAGGTGAACCCTTTGAACTGTGACGCTCAGATTCCCGCCGTCAAGCTAGGAGCCCCTGTTCGACAACCTCCGTGCACCCTGCGACTCTCGGCCCGCAAAGTCGTTTGGGATTGGGATGAGACTGGATTGGATTGGAGACTTCAGGTTGGAGAGTTGGGAACTTGGACTGAACGTCTCTCAGGGCTCCACACGACTCTGACGAACCAACCGGGAGACCCATAAACCAGAGGAGGGACTCTGTAATCGGCAATATTCCATTATCCGGGCTGCTGGCCAGCAAATGGATGCGATTTGCTCGTCTGGTTTTCCATCCAACTCCCTGTCCGCGTCCGTTGTCGAACAGGGACCCCCGGATCTGCTGCGCTGCACTGAATCCGGCACGCTCAGATATTGTGCTTGAATTTTTCTTTTTCTTGTTCGATTTGGTTCTGGTTTGTTTTTCGCCTAACTGCCCTGATGGTCACCGCTCCGATTCTGCACCGTTGCTGCATATTTGATGCGTCGATGCGGCACGACTCCCTACACAGTACGGAGTAGGCTGACCAGAAACCCGTACATGTCCTCCATTATCCGCAATAGTTTCGAGCATGGCCCGTTACGCCCGTACAACGTGATGCAATTGAAATGCGCATAGTACGGGACATCCTGTGTGTGTGTGTGTGTGTGTGTGTGTGTGTGTGTGCCGTTCAGCAGCAAACCACCGATATACACGTCACAAGAGGGCAGGTGTCAGAACATGCCGTGTCAAAATATGCTGCGATACAGAGGCGCCTGGCTACACTGCAGAGCATCGCTACGTGCCGCACTATTCATGTGCGGATAAATGTACATATGCATGCATACGTCGACGAGCGAACCGCATTGGGCTCGAGTCGCGACGTCGGTACCAAGAAAACGTTGACCGGCCGCATTCGTCGTGCATGGCGGGCAGCGGCTCCCATGCCGTTTAGGTGAATTAGTCCCGCCACCTGCCCAACCACACACCAAACCAGACCTGCCAGAAGGTGAGCAATTGCTTCCTGCATACCTAGTGCTCTTTCTTTCATCATCTAAGGGAAGGAATACATGATCAGTCACTCACGCTTGTCATGTAGCCAACGAGCCGGTGAATCAATCACACTCGAGACTGTTGTCGACTGCGCCTGTCATAGCACTTGGGTGAGACCATCGACTGCCTGCGACTGCCCGTGCCTGCCCTAGGTACCTGCACTGATCAGCAATGCCGTTCCGGCCCGCGGCTGGTCATATCATATTGTCTCGTAACATTGGTTTTCCACCCTTCACGACCCGCCTCCAACAAGGAACCACAGACAGTTCGACATTCACATCACTGTACCAGATGGCAGGTAGTCATATTCACGTCCGTCATTCCAAGAATCCAAATTCAAAAACCCCTTCTTCGGCGGCAAATCATGGCTGGTGGCCTTAATTCCCGAACATAGTTGCGAACTCTAATTCCGGCCCGCCTACAACGATATCAAGTGGGCTTGTCAGTGTCACCCACTCTCAGACTCCCCCAGTCCGAGAGACTCGGTGCGACTCAACATGTCGTTCTTCCAGAACAAACAGGACGCCATCCATGGCCGACGCACATAGGCTAGTGTAGAGCCAGTGGACGGTGGGCGACTACACTAGCTCAAGCTGGAGGGGCGGTCGATCTCTGTTCCATCAGCCGCATCGTCTGATCTCCGCCCAAAGATTCCAGAGATGCGAGTGGTCCGTCGAACCCTTGTACAGTTCCCTGCACAGCCCGCACTAGGTTTTTCCCACGTTGCATCCTAGCCTACTAGCCCTTGACGACTTTCTTCACCAATCCCCTCATTCATCAACCGCCTCTATGGAGACTTTGCTAGGTCTTCACTCCTTGCTCTCACGACGTCTTTTTTAGACAAGCTAATACAGACGCGTCTAGGTAGTTATCAATGATTAGTTTCCTCAGGCAAACGGCTATCCATCGAAACAACGAACCCGCTTTCCCGCAGACGCACATACCAGGCATGGTCATGATTGCCATGATGGACTTGATTCAGGACGACCACCCGCGGCGTCGTGATCGAACACGTACGCTGCTCCTCCTACGTCCTGCATCTTGCTTCCTGCACCTGGCTCCTGGCAGCCGCTGGTCCAAGCGGGCAAATGGCGTTGAACTCCATCGGGCCAGCTCGTCGTCTGCTTTGCCTGGTGAACGTCGTCGCTGCTCCTCTTTGATAGGGCGTCGTTGAAACAAGGCTGGCGCGGGAGGGTTCCGAGCACTTCCCCTCAGATGGTAGCACTACCAATGTTCAGACCAGGTCGACCTGGGATGGCCTAACGCTTTAAGGGAACGTGGTTGTCGTGAGGCGACGAAGCTATGGGACGTTAGGTAAGGAAAGGGGTCTGCACTGACCTTACAAGAGCTTCATATGCCGAGACGGGCGATGTTTGCAGCACGTCCCGTCGTCTCCAGGCGTTTCCCGCCTAGCCTTGCCCTAAAATGCCGCCATTGGTTCTCAGGAAGGGAGCCGATTGCCGATACTTGGTCAGATCAGACAGTGCTTGCGGCTTGCAGGTGAGGAGGACGTGGCTTCAAGCGCTTCAAGCGTTGCGATTGGATTGGGAGGTATTCTTCCCAGCACTTGAGCCTGTCTGCAGTCTACTAGTGGGTTGCGGCTCGAGGAAAACGCCTCTCTGGGCGCACGCTAGCCAACGAGCACATTTGCAACTGGCCTTGGTATTAGGGATGTGAGGGTACGAACGGCCGTAATCCCTATATTCGCCATCCACTTCGTGCTTCGTTCTGAGAACAGGCCGCGTCGCTCAATCTTGGATGGACCAGGCATTCCTCATGCAGAAGACCGACCTCGAACAGCTCGAGCCCGAGCCAGCAAAGTAAGACGCTCAGCTCAGCATGATGCTGTGGCACACATCCAGGGCTTTCGAATCACTTATGTTCTTTCTATTTTCAAATTGCGAGACTGTCATCTGATACGCCCCCTTTCTTCGATTGACCGAGCGCCACAGAAGGAAGGGGATTCTGACAGTTCCCCTCGTCAACGTTGCAGTCTGATAGACCATTCCGTCCAAAGATGACGCTTTTGAAGGGTTGGGAGAGGAAAGTTCTGTCGTGTTCCATACCTACGACAAGGGTACCGGTCACTCGTTCGGTTGTTGCCGCCCAACCCGGGGCCAGCAGAGCTGGTGGGAAACAGAGCAGAGTCTTCGTGTGGTTCATCCCCTGCCCCCTCTCTCCCTCTCTCCCTCTCTCGCCTACCTCCTCGATGGAGACAAGCAGAATCCCAAATGCTACGCTTCCCTTTCCCACATCGCTCATGTGGTTGGTTGGGGCAGTGACTGTCAAAGGAGATGCAAGATCTCGCGATATTTGGCATGTAGACAATCCGATTCGCCCGATGCCTTTGCTTCGGGCAAGGCGCCGAGACAACCGGATACCACCATCAGCCAACCGCCGCTTGGGTTCCGAAAATGGTGGTGTGTGTGGTGGTGGTGGAGGTGGCAGCCCTTTCCCCCGGTTCTGAGGGTTGGCATACGATTTGTCCGGCGGAAGGCCAGTATCCTTGGAGGACGCTCCTCTGGTCTGGCACAATTATCCACCCCCGGGGGGCGAGGAGGGAGAGCCGATAAATCCTGTGAAGTGTATATGTGTGTGTGTGCCGGCAGGCCGTCAACCAACGGAGTCAGGATTTGGGTGTTCCCCTCCGAGACCGTTTTTTCCTCCGTTTTCGCCGTTGACAGGGTTAGGGGGAGTCTTCCTACTGTTCGAGACGTCTCGATAGTCTTCTGAGATTTGGATATGGCGAGCTGGACCGACCAATACCTTTAAGCTGGACTAACGATGCTTCTGGTCTCAGACATTCTTGGTCTGCCTGTTTGGCTTTTGAGGTCACATACGACCATACCCATTGGAAAACTCGGGATCCCGTCCGCTCTCCCATAGATAAGCCAATGAGGGCCGGATTAGTAGTTGGGTCGGTGACGACCAGCGAATACCTGGTGTTGTATGATTTTTATTCCATTGCTGTATAGATTGAATATGGGTACCATCCTAGGTTTTTACTCCGTTTTCTTCCCTCAGACACGTGATGTCGCACGGCGGCTCATCGCCCGCGGACGTCGATTCGTCGTATGTCCTAGCCTACCATGAAACTAGATAAAAGCGTATTCCTGCATGGGCAGATCCATTATCTGCCACATACCCTTCACCTTGTCCAGCACTCTGTATAAAGGGATTGGGGCGATAGGTTCCGTGTCCGAGGCTATTCCCAGATCATTAGTGTCGGGTGCAGAAGGCAACCATTCAGGTTCCTTCCCTTGGCCACCTACTGCAGGATCACCAGTATCAGATGCACAAGGCCGCCGCTCAGGTTCCTTTCCTTTACCACCGACTGTAGGCTGTTCTTCGCCGACAGCGCCAGTCTGCTCCCCGGGGCCCTCCGACATCGTCTTCTCTACTGGCTCAACCACCCAACAGATACTCATACTTCTGATATCAGGCCGAGGCAGTACTTCCCAGCCTGAGTTGAAGACGGTAACAACGAGGCATGGCCCATCCACGTCGAAAATCGATACGAGCTGCTGCGTCCGAGCTTGGTCAGTCTCTGGCGCCCAGAAGTTTTGCTGGACAGCTTCTTCAAGCCAAGCCATACTGGATGGGGCGAGTCTCGTTTCGTGATCCTCGAAGACGTCGAAGGTTCCTCCGAGGTCAGAACTGAAGATTGTTGCCATGATACGTCGATGAAGTTGCCGTTGGATAATGGTGTCTGGAACTATGCCACTATTCTGCTGACTCGACTTCGCCCCTAGATTGCGGGTCGGCCTGTCTCCTACCAACGGGGCATCAGGAGCGTGGCTGTATCTGCCAACGAAAAGAACCCCTTCCTGCATGATCCGGTCCACGATCCAGGATTGGTAGTAGCCGCCGCCTTGATCTTTATCCAGTTGCAGTGTTCTAAACGGGATCGCCACGACGGCCGGGTGCGCAAAAAGCTGCCCAGATACCGAATCTGGCAGATACGGCTGGTGTTTGTCGATGGCATCTGTGCGGATCGATTGCCAAATGCTATTAGCGACGCCTAATGACTGATTGGTAGAGAGGCCGTGCAGGTATCGCAAGATGGCAAAGAAGATTTCCGCCACGATCTTCTGCATCTCGGGCTCCGCTTCTACGCGGTAGGCGTCAAGGTACACTTTGGTCTGGATCCCCGTCGCATCTAGGCCTCCCCAAACACTTGAGTCGGCAGCAATGGCACCATGGTGGAAGATTTCCAATTTTGCCTGGTCCATAACGTACTTCTTTGAGAAATGTTGGGTAATTAGGCCCTCTCGTCTAGAGAGTTCATCGAGGGATTCCTCCTTTTGGCGGTCGGCGATGATCCGCAAGCACTTCATCTTATGCCAGATCTCGGCGTATTGGTACTTCAGAGGGCTGAGATCGAGAATATCGTCAATTGTCCAGAGATACGTACAGAGATGGAGTCCTTTGCTCTTGCTCCCAAAACTATGTTTGTATACGGCCGGGTTGACGAGCTTGCCATCTTGTACTGCGTAGCTGTTGATCCCTTTGGAGTCCGTGTCAAAGGGCGACAGCAGGCTCCCTACGCGGCGGTCCATAGCAGGGTCTGGCTCTCCGTCTTCGTCACCGGGGAAGTCATAGACCTCGGGCACTAGAATAGATGTGTCTCCGTTAAGCAACGCGATGGCCAAAATACCGAGTCGGAGCGAACCGCATTCCTTGGCTACCCTGTCAGCGTCCAAGCGAATCTCGTAACTGCACATGTTTGCGAGTATTGTTAGACGATCTTGAACGTCGCGACAGTGACGAGTATTCAGCAGGGTTAGAGCCGTGGCCGCGTTAACCTTTTGACGGCCGCCGTAGACTCTGCCTCTGTACATGCGGACACCGGACGCGTGCTGACGCACTGTGATCTTGGGATGGAGAAATTCAGCGACAGAGAGAATCGGGATGGCGTTCTTGCCGATACTGGTTCGCATCAAAGCTTGCCCCATAACTTGGAAACGTTGTTCTAGCAGAGACTTGCAAGTTTGTACCAGGTCTCTGAAGAGGCCTACAGGGATGCATACGATCTCTGACTCTAGTGTTCGCCTCTCCGAGTCCAGAGGATGTCGAGGAGTTGAGTATCTCTTCTGATCGGCGCGGAGTGTGCATGTGTAGTCAACACCAGGACCTCGCCTAAACACTAGAACCATGCCGTCGCCGGCACTGACTGCTTCCTGAACAACCCACGCTCGCGTGTACCATCTGTCCGATTGGACCATGTGCAAGAAATCCAAAGCACAGTAGAACAACTGCGGAGGGAGACTTAGATAACGCAGTTTTTCGGTTTCGTTGTTTATTAGGTACTGAACCGCGCTCATCTCAGTCATGCTGATTGTCGATTCGTGTAGGCCAGCCGTAACGATAGCCCTGTTGTAAACGATGTCCATAGCCTGTACGCCGAGCCGCTGGTATGCCTTGTCTTTCTCTGAGCTATCTTCCTTCGGTTGGGGAAGGCATTCTTGGTCGATCCAAATCATGCGAAGGCCAACGGAGTTTGCAAAGTCTACGGCACGGTCGAGGACATCGTCGAGTGCGCGAGCAGGTCGTGGCTTGCCGTTAAGATCTCGGATCTTTGACTCTATGATGGGAGGAACCGTGTTTCCGTCCTTGTCTTTGATTTCCTCGGGCCAGCAGTACGATATCGCGACATAGTGAATACATACATCGACGCTCGCGGGCCGTTCTGTGACGAGATGCGGGAATTCGTCTGTTGGTTTGAAAAGGCGGAAGTCCCGTGTCTTCCTGTCGTGGGGGAAGGTGGGCAGTTTCGAACATATTCTGCATTCGAAGAAGTCATCGTCGTCTGCCTTGGCAGCAGAGGGTCCAGGACCCGCCGCCATCGGCGTGTCGCTAGACTCGTCGTCACCCATCAATGATAGACGAATGGCCTCTTGAAGCTCCGGGTCTCCATCTCCTCGTCTACGGGGGTTCCTTTGGATGCTGAAGATGGCCCGGCAGTCGAGTTCAGGGGCTCCGCTGTGATCGGTGTGTTGCTGAACTCATCGTCTTTCATCAGTGACAAACGGATGGACTCTTGAAGTTCTGTATCGTCCATATTGTCGTCTTCTGGAGGGTGTTCGGATGCCGTAGATGGCCCAGCTTCCGATTCCGGTTGCTTCAAGGACGCGATAATTGCTTGCTTGAATATGGGATCCTCGTCGCTATCCGGAAGGGTTTGTGGTAAAGCGGATGAACCAGGGCCAGGACTCGTCGACTTGAGCCTGGGAGAGTGCTCGGGTACCACGGTGTTCTTGCTGCTTTGGCCTGCCTTCGAGTCGCCATCCTCCGCGTCGACGGTGTCATCGTACACCAGGAACTTGATATCCCGGTAAGCCCACGTCTGTGCCTTGACGCGGTGCACTTGAAACTTCCAAAGCCCCTGTACCTTTTCGAGGTCCTCGGGCCTGAGAGCCGATATGTTATGACCCGTATCGTCTTGCATGTTGCCCGTTTCGCGATGTAGTCGGAGATGACTGTGTCTTCTGAAACGTCTTTCGAATAATGGTAGGTAAGCTCCGCTGATGGATAAGAAAGAGAGGGGACAAAAAGTGAAATGCGCATCCGAGTGGACAAGGACAATGTCATTCGAACCAGTAGTGGAGGTTAATCTATCATCATGACTGACACTGGGTGCCTCTCGTACACTTGGCTGCCTCCCAAGAACGCCTCGTAGCCTGCTTCGCAAACCCTTCCTGACGTCTTTTGCTAGCTAATGCGTGATGTAGCCCTCAGATTGCTATTCATGAGTGGAGCATGCCTCGGGGTTCTGCGGCACGTCTAGTTGCCTCACGACCGCTTCGCCACTGAGAAGGATTCAGCGTCCATTGGAAGATGGGGGTCATCTTTCGTTGAGCAAGGCAACGCCGCTCGACTGCAGTGTAGCAGTCAGCGTCACATCGAGGCAGATGGGCCGTATACAACGCAGAGGAGATGGAGGTGGTGTGCCAATGGAGCAAAGAATAGAAAGGATTCAGAGATATGACGTGACGCTCTGGAAGAGAGAGAAATGAGAGAATAGGCGAGGTGCAGACTCCATGGTGGAAACGGTAGGTAGCGAACCACCCCTTTTCTGATCCCACTTTCCCTCTTTCTCGGCAGCACTAGAAGTAGTTCCTTATGTGACTTTGCATCGTCACCTTCTTTGGTTGATGGCAACGACAGACGAGCAGTATCACTTCCCTGAAGATGAAAAGTCTGATTTCACAGAGATAAACTCATAAGCCAGACGCCGTGCTTTGCTGATGCCTATAATCGATAACTTTGTTCGCTCCTCAAGAGCGCAGACTTCTGCCTTGCGTGAGATGAGAACCACCACAAGATACCCAATTTCCTCCATACGAGTCTGTAAAGCAATATGCGCAGAGAAAACCAGCTTTTGCTGATCAACAGAACATGGCAGAGGATACATCGTCTCCTTCCTAAATCGAGCTTCCGCTACCTAATTTAGTACCTGTACACCGGTTCCTTCTTCTTGGAACTCTTCGGGGTTGATTCGTAAAGGTCATCGTCCGAGTCCTCGTGCAGCGTCTCTTGCCGGTTCCTCAGATCGACTGTATGAATCGGGTTGCCGCTGAGAGGTCCAGGCGTAGCGGCATCGTCGGCGCCATGCATTGTGATTTTGCCAAGAGCGCTGTCCTGTCTTCCAAGGTAGCTTGGTGTGGGGTTGAAGCCTGGGTGAAATGGCTCGTGACCCAGACGCGGCTCTTCACCCGGCAGTTCCACCGCACCACCGGATCCTCCGGGTCTGCTCGATGAAGAGTAGTGGTTCTCCGGTTGGGGGTCCCTGAATGGGTCCTCGGCCCCGTATTGCGGTTGGGCTTTCGGAGGCGGTCCCGGGGGCGGCGCGAAGGATTCTGATGCCTTCCCCTTCCCGCTTCCTTCGGATGGCCTTGTCGGCAGAGGAGGAGTTGAGCTAGAAGATGATGACTGCGCCTGTGTCTGCGCCCATTCTTGGGTTCGGCTTGCTTGCTGAGACTCGGCCGTTTGGGGGCTCACGGGGCTAGCATTGTCTGACCGCGGGTCAATTCCGAGCTGCTTTCGAGCGCCGAGAACAGCTCTCTGGTGCTGATTGAGTGCAGACTGAAGTTGCTCGTTCGTATCAATCAGGTGCTCCATAGTCTCGTTGTCGGGAGACGGGTTTTCGGCAGTCATGTACAGTTGTATACTCCTCGAGGCACTCTGGCATCTGTCGGCAAACTCCTTGATTAGGTCATTGTTGATGACCTCCTGAGGAGGAGTGTTGACGACAACTTGGGAGAGTAGTTTCGCAGATGTCCTCGCCTCTTCTAACCTGCTCGCAAGCTCCGCCGGGGTGGGCAAGCTTCGGTTGGTGTGATTCCTGGCAAAGTAATTCTGCGAATGGGGGTTGAACGGTGGCGCATTCATGGTACGAGGATCGGGACCCGCCATGGACTGTCTGGGGTTCTGTCGAGATTTGTCAGTTCGGCAAGGACGGAAACAACTACTTTATCAGGAGCCCTTACGCCATATTGCTTGTAGCTTCTTTCCTTCTCCTTCTTCCACATGGAGATCAACTCGCCCAGGCCCTGGTCGTCAAACTTGGTAGCCTCAAAGGTATCCAACGTCTCAGACAGCATCTGTCTGACACTGGGATCGTGCGTAGTACGGTATAATTCCTTGACGGTATCGGCGAACTTCTTGTCCATATTGCGCGTGAACGTGGGACCAGGGTTGTCGGTAAGGATGCGAATCAGCATGATGGCATTGTACTGCCACGAGGCTTTGGCGTGGTTGTCCTTGGCTAGGTATTTCCGGATAATGCGCGCGCACTCGGCGGCGGCGGCCGGAGAAGACTCAGCGGCATCAACAATGGGCGGGAGGTAGAGGACTTCATCGCCCTAGACGTTCTGTTAGCAGGCAGCTCCGTGCGATCACAATTTGTCGCGACTAAATATATACCTGAGCATTGGGGCCTCCAGATTCGCAGAATTGTTTCTGAACACTACGTCAGCTATAATCGTCGGCGTAGAGAAGGCTGGATCTTGCATACCACGCTACGGGCAGCTGTAGCTTCAGGCGTCTCGTTCTGCGGGTCTGCTGGCGACGCCGACACTTGGCTAGATCCACTGAAGTCTGGTGGAGAGAGACCTCGATCAGCACTTCATTCGCGATCAACCCGAAGATGGTTGAGGGAAATGGTTGTACGGCGGGTTCTACTCACTGTTCGTCGTTCTCTTCTTGAGCGTACTCATCATCCGGTTCACACTAAGCCCCTTCATTGCCTTCATCTTTGCGGTCGCGGAACCGGCGGGTGGAGGAGCGCTGAGCCGCGAGGGAACAGGAGACTTGCGTCGGAAGCACGGATCCAAGGGTCCTAGAGCAGACAAAGGGGAAAAGCGTCCGAGTCGGAGCGGAGTGGTCGGATGTGAGAGAGAGACGTTGATATAACCGTCGGAAGGTATCGCAAAAGCGGCCGTGAACAACTGAAGTAAATGGACGATAGGCGGATTGTCTGTGGGAAGGGGTTAAGGTTCGGTGACTGGAATGACAGCAATGCGGGAAGCTGTGCGCGTATGTTTTGGGGGCGTGGGTTGTAGGCAATCGGCGGGAGTTTGGAAGAAATAGGTACGGATACGCAGGGCCTAGTTGAGCTGCAGCCTGGAAGTGACGCTCGGAGGGGAAGGGTAAGGCAAGGTCGGACGGGCCAGACGAACTGGGGGGTTATTTTAAATTAAACCTCAGCCCGGCGTCCCGCGTTGGTCCACCGTCCACGGGGTCCTTTTTAAGCGTGTGTTGTAGTAGTGCGTGGTACGGTATCTGGTCTCTTGGACCGTTGGAGAAATTTTGGCGGGGTGATTGGAACGCCGCAAGTGACGAGCGTCTCGGCGTGTGAGAAGAGGGAGACGGCGGCGCCTGGCAAGGGTTCGGGTCGAGTGGGCTTGTCTGCGCCTCTCCGAGTGCGTGGTGCGAGGAGAGTGACTGACCGCGGTTCGGAGTAGAGGTCACGTAGCGGCGGCGGTAGTCTTTGGTCTTGCGAATGCCGGACGTTGCCGGTGGCTTTGAATAACCTTGATACTCAGCAGATGGCGGTTCTTGGGATCTATCTCGTGGAGGATGGCGCAAATGAGTGTGGCTGATAGTCGGTTTGTTTTCGGGCCTGGGCAGATGCTTCGTTTGGTGAGAGGAGGAAGACCAAGGGTTCCGTCCTGTCGTCTATTGGTGTCCGGCGTTAATGAGAAACCACAATGGGTGCACGGGAAGATATCAGTGTTTCCAGCAAGGTGTTGGAGACCCTTGTAATCTTGTCGTTGTTGGTTGGAGCGAGCAATGTGTATTGGATGCGTCAGATCAGGACGAACGTATGCGAGCGAAGAAAGAGAAGGGCAGTGGAAAGGTTTTCGGTTTGGCTTGAGCCAATGAAGGTATGCTCGTCGCACCTTTTGCTGCGGCGAGTTGTTCAGACCAGGTACGTTGTCGCGGCGTCGAGTCTGGAGCAGGCATGACGACGACTTGGATGGCAAAAAGTGATGCGCAAGAGGCCCAGAGAAGACGGCAGTGCCTGGGGAGACCTTGCACCGATCACCGCCCCGGTACGTATCTCGCAGCTTGGAGATGGGGACCTTGAAACCATCTAAGCCAACCAAACATTCCCTTGGGCCTTTCCTTGCGAATCCGTCCAGACGGGAGTAATCCTCCTCATCAAATCCTATTCATCCGAGTCTCTCGCTTCAGACTTAGGTTTTGTAACTGATGTTATTCGGACCTTGCCTTACTCTAGATGACTCGCGAGACTTTAATATTCTCGGCTCAAGGTAGATCTGCCCGATGTGCCCCAGATTCATAGTACGCATCAGAACGTTACTGGAGTGTTTACCTCCATTCTTTGGTTCGGGTTCTACTTTATTTGGAGAGGACCACGTCAAAAATTGGGGGTCGCATTAACTAGAGACATCCCCCATTTTGACGTATGCGGGCGGGTACGACGGTCTACCTCTTCTACATTCATGCCATAATTCAGGGTCTTTGTCCCGCAGATGATCGGACGGCATCTCGTTCCTTCAATAAAAGCAACTCGTATCAAGATAAACACCAAGCTAAACAAACTATGTATCTTTGAGCTTTTTGTTTATTATCATTATAGAAAACCGACAATAATCAACCTCAAGCTCCAGATACTTCAACTGCCAAACCCACGGCCCGGCAAGCCAAGTGTTGGTCTGCACTGTCGTCCCTGCACAGCCTCACTCATCCACGCAAGCAGCAACACCCTCAACACGTACGTGTATGGCCAAACAGCGCCACGGGACCTACTGCACCGCGCGCGGTGTACACACTCCTTTTTTCTGTCGGCATCCCGTCGACTTGTGGGGAACTCCCAAGACGCCAGACATCGGAGGCCACGCAAACCGACCCCTCTTTGGTGTACAACCTGCAGATACCTGGCGACGATATGTACATCATCAGGTTGCCTCCCGCGCCAACGTTGTTGCCCATTTTGAGCTTTTCACGGCATCATGCTGATGGCTACCTTACCTTACCTTACCCAAGATGGATACCCCAGATGGACAGACGGCTCCCGCGGCTAGCTTTCGGCGATAAGAGGCTATCATATCCTGTAGCTTGCTGACAACGTTCTTCTATAGACGCAACATGTCTGGAATAGTTGATATTGGCCGCCCGGTCACTGCGCGTACAAGATGGCGCGGTTTTCTACTAATGCTTGTCTATCTTGTGCCATCCTACACTTGCTTGATCAGATGCCCTCAGTCGTACTTGCTCCATCTACGAAGAGTATTCTTCACCGTCGTCTGACTCGCCGTCGGCCGAAACTTCCTCCACGATCAGGTTTCCTGACCGTCCAATCTTCTGTCCCATCGTCTCTTCCTTGCTGGGCTCGTACACAACCCGGGGCATGACAGACGCAATGCGGAACTGATACTCGTGCTCGTAGCCCTCGGGCTTGATAGCAGCCTTTTCTGATGTTTCTTCTGATGCCGTCAACACATCGTAACACTCCACGAAAGCGTATAACGTTTCCATCGTGGTGTCGTTCCGGAATCGGCGCACAATCCTTCCGGCGCCGGACGACTCGGGCATCTTCAGCGCAATCCGTACCACATCCTTGTTGCTCGCTGGCGGTTCGTCTTCCATCGTCGTTGCCCGCCAACGCTTCCACTTATCGCCAAGCTCCTCGCGCCTTGCCGCAGCCTCGGCCTCTTCCTCGGCTTTGCGTGCAGCTTCTGCCGCAGCCTTCTCCGCCTCGCGCCGCTGTCGCGCTCTCTCCCTGTCCTTAGCCAGCGATCGTTCGTAAGCAGTATCTTGTTCGGTTCGTAAACTGCGCGCCACCTCTTGTGCAGTCCTCTCTGCTCGGACACCTGCGAGATCCGGTGCATATTTGTTGACAGCGGTCTGTGCTTCTGAAAGGTACGCAGTAGCCGGCATCGGGCCAGCAAGCCGCTTGATGATGCTCATTCTAGTGCTTCCTTCCTTTGGCGTGAGGCAGACGATCGCTGAAAACGGGTACTTCGTGCAGTTGTATTCCTGGGCAACCTGGTACGCTTCCGAATCGAGGATATTACCGCCCCACAGAATGACATTGTTCGCCGGGTCGGTGATGAAGCTGACCACATCCGGGTTCAACAGAGTTTCCCTCGTGAATGATTCGGTGTCGTCGTGTTCGGGTGACATGAGAACGACCAGTAAGAATTTGAGTTCCTTTTTAGCCAGGTCTTGTGCCTGAGCGATCCCGCCCTCGAACCAGGGCAATTCGGTGCTTCCATACTCTTCCTCGAATTCGCGCTTGAATCGCGCAGCCGTGTCCCGGGGCATAAGCATTCGGCGCCCGTTGGTACTCCGCAGTCCATTTCCCGGTCCGCTTGTGATGGCTCGTGGCCGGATCTGTCGGGGAAGAAAGCTGAGTAGGTAGAAGACGGTCCGGAACATCTTGGATGCGATGCTGTAACCGATGCTAAAAGGCGCCAAAAGCAGCCCGATGAGGAAGGGCGGACGGTGGACTGTATTCGGTTGAGGAACGATTCGCGGCGCGGGGTCGGGTCGATCTCTCCGAGGAGCGGGTGGACGACCTGCAGAGGTAAGCAGACTCTCTTGAAGGTTCTCGTGCCGCGCTTCTGTCCGAGGAATGTCCTGTGCCATTGCCTCCGCGACAGGATCAGGGCCTTCGCCGTCGAAGAACTTGGCGATGGCGATCTGTAGCCAGAGCAGTCAGTATGGTTCGCAAGCCGGCTGATACTGTGATGCGAAGTTTACCTGGACATTCCATTGCGATCGCTGCAACAGCGGTATCGCATCCTTGAGCTCTTGATTTGTGACACTTGTGTATTGCTGGAGGGACTCTTGCTGACTTGCAGACAGCTGTCCCAAGTCTACGTCTCCGCTCTCCGCCATGCTGTCGGTTGGTGCTGCACGCGATGTCAGGATTGGCGAGTTTGTCGAAGTGACGGTGTGGGGAAAGTCCAAGTGCAGATTCAGTAGTCCATAGAGTAGGTGGTTGAGCAGGTTGACGTTGTGGAAGGAGTTAAACCTGAGGCGGAGGTGGGCTGGTTATAGCTAAGAGCAACGTGGCTAAGCAAGGTAGCGGAGAACGACACTGCCGTGGTAGTTGTAAGCCTGCCAACGTCGTGATAAAAAGCCAGAGGTCAAATGCTTTGACAGTAGAATGGAAAACACAAAAGTTGGATCTACTGTAGGAATGGAGGGACAGGTTCAAGAATCAAAGGCGCGGGTTTGGGCTTTGATGCAGCTCATTGACGAGAGGCTGGATGCGTTAGAAGCAAGTGACCGAGTGTCTGAGATGCTCCGCTAGTCGCAGCTGATTGTCGAGTGTCTTGCCTGGTGACGACACTTGTCTGTGGACGGAGGTCGGATGTGCAAGGGCTTGGCAAGGTACATGAGGTAGGTACTGCGCCTTACTGCCGGCGTCTGCGCGACGAATCGCGACCGCGACGCCACAAAGAGTATACCTTATCGCTTATCAGGACACATGGCAATTGCATCTACCCAGTGAGGGGAGGCTGTCGGATAGGTGCATAGCCCCGCCGTGATGTGAAGTACGCCTGCAAGTGGTGTTCGGACACCTACAGGATCGTCCCCGAGCTACAAACACCATGAAGCAGTGCTGGAGTTCTCGAAATTTTCCAAATCTCCAATAGGCGAGATTGTGTTCCATGAACTTTTTTCTAAATACTCTTGATGTAAAGTGGTAAGCGGAATATGAATGAGCTGACCAGTCTCCTCTCATTCCTACATCAAATATTGATACACTTCCGTGAGTACTGCACTTCATGATGCCTACAGCAGGCCAGAATTCCTGCAATGCATACCGGTATTATTATAAGCTTGTGAGCGAGTGATGCCAACCTTACGACAGCCTGAAATTTGTTGTAATGACCTAATGTGACGGAACGTTAGACTGGATGGAGTGACATGCCTTATGCACTTAATGAAGGCCAGCCTAACCTTGATGTTATTGTCGCTCGGATATTGTGGAAATGACATACTTCCACGGCCAAATCCAACGCGTTTACATATCCACCACGAATGTTGATTAGTAGTGCTAGAGCATTGACTTTTAGCGGTTTGAATGTCGCGAGGGTGTGTCATCGTCTCCCCCTCACAGTATTGGACCCAAGTTGGTTTGACTTGGTTGGTTCCATTCCCACCCACCGATTCTCCGGCTTCAGGCCTAACCTCCGCTCGCACCGCCAACTCCCGCTCCTGTGTTCTGTGCCAGCCTGCCAGGTTCATTTCCTGGCCACGCGGTAGCAAATCTGACCTCTCTGTCTTCCCACCTACATACACCACTTTCGCTCCGCTGCCCGTCGCCGCCATTGTCGCCGGTCCCTGTTTTTTTTCTTCCCTCTTTCCTTCCTGGTCCCTCCCGCCTTTCCTGCGCTGGGCTTGCATATCCGTACGCATCCTCCCCGTTAAGTACAGATACGGCGCGCGCATACTTGGATTCTACCTCACCTTGCCTTACCTAAGGTACTATCTCAACTGTACCTTATTCCGACTGCATCCCGTCGCCTTGCATCGTCCGCCAATTTGATCTGTCGCCATCCTCGACTCGAACCTCGACCCTCGCCTGGTGCACGGCATCGTGTCCATGATCGAGACACCTACCCCACCAAACGTGTTCGAGCCATGGCAAAGGTCTGCAAGGATCAAGTGCGTCTGCCCAAAAATGTCCTCCCCCCCAGTCCGGCTTCGCGCCAGGCCCCACGCGAGCTCCAGTCCTTCTTCTTTGCCCGCCTTTGTCTTCTCTCCACCCCGCTCAGACAGCCCAAGTCCTGAATTCCCCCCCGTCCACACCCAGCGCGCGCGCGTCCAAACCATGAAAACGACCTCGACGACTACTCGATCATGGGCTTTGGATTTGGCTGACTCTGTGCAGACGTCGTAACGTCGACCAAGGGGGCGAAACTTTCTTCCACCGAAACTACTGATCATGGCCACCTCGCGATACCCCCAGTCCGACCTCCGTCGACAAGTTGGGTCGCCGAAACCCAAAATCCGAGGCGAGTCAACGCGCATGCCGCTTTTCCAACCACGTTGCCGTGACAGGATAGCTGACGTCTTATCAATTGGCTTAGAAAACAAAGAGACATTATGCCGAAACGTAATGATATACGGACACTGCCGATACGAGAACACCGGTTGCGCCTTCAACCACGACCAGAATCGATCCAACTCGGTCCAAAACAGTCCCGGGGGACAGAGCAACCAGTCTGATTTGTAGGTCACCGTCCAGATCCGTTCCGCTATCATGATCGACTTCCGTGGTCGATCAACCTGTTCAAAGTGCTCGAGAGCTGCCAATGTTCCCTATCGAAGCCTGATGCTTTTCTGCTGGAGGCAAAAGAAAGCGCCATGGTTGCAGAGGCCATGGCACAGGACCAGAAGCGCAATTAGACTCCGGCCACACGTGTATCAAGCAAGCCTGGTGGCGGACAGAACGTCTCGACACTGAGGCTTGCATCGCGTAGAAAGAGGAGTTGGACCATTTGAACCCCAATCAAGGGTGAAGTCACGCCGAGCGGCTCGCATTCACATCGTGATATGCAGCAAAGCTCCCGTGGAACTTGGATTAGTTATCTTAGGGTCGGTGTGGACCGACGCTGTGGTCGCAGAAATGTGACATGAAATTGGAGAGCGCCATGGAGGATGAGACGTAGACCACCAACCCGAGGAGCATTGACGATACCGGAAAACCATCAAACTCACATCGCAGGCCATATTCGTAGAGAGCTAACGTTTGGACTTTGTAGCGCGAGAAAGGCCCTCAATGTCGACTCACCTTCATTCACACCCGCCGGTTTACCCTCGGTGGCATCCCCGAATTCAAATGCAATAGGCAACTCTTCGAAGAAATCAACATTTTCCTCTCAGGCTGCTAGTGCAGCCGTCTTTACTCCTAGAGGGGCAGGCTGTATGTTTAGAGCCATGTTGTATCGCGGACTGTCTCATCTAATTTCTTCACAGCTGCGACACCAGCCGCCGCTCCAGATGGAGAAGCTGCGTCCACAGTATTTAACCCCGCCACGTTCCGAGAATTCACCCCATCAAACTTTGAGTTGAGTACTGGTGTAAGAACGACTGTACCTCACACAAGATGCAAGGCTGACCTTGATTTAGATCACTGCCAATGGCTCAGCCTCCGAGACAGGGCTCTCTTTTGACCCCTTTACTATGCCCAACGTTGGCCAGACATTACCGGCCACACCATTCAACCCTTATGCCGATGATCCTACCGGACTCGCTGGCTCAGGTGCCTACTTCCAACATCAAAATGCTTACACGGCCCCCCTTCAACCCGTAAGAGAACGCGTAGTAGAAGTTGTGCGTACCAAAACTGACGCTTTGTAGCTGCAATACCATTTGTACGCACCCGTTGGGCCGTATAGAGATGACTTGATGCCGTTCCAAAGGCAAATTCACGACTTCTTCTTACCTGAGAAACTGCGTGAGGAAATGCAACGCAAGTCCGAGGCTTTGCAACAGGTTATGCCAAGTAAGTTACGAAATGAACCACAGGTGTACAAATATCTAATACTGCGATAGACTCGACACTACCTCCGTTAGACAACTACTACTCCCTTGTTCCTCTTGACACCAGTCATAGGAAGAGCTCTAGCGTCTTTGGCTTCACCACATGGGTGTACAAGGCTACCTCCTCGAAGAATGGCAAAACATACTGCCTCAGACGGCTTGAGGGTATGCTATGCAGCGAAGCCTTCCCTCGACATTACTAATGCATAATAGGTTACCGACTAACCAACGAACAAGCCATTCGCTCTGTCAAGGAATGGCGAAGGCTCAACAATGGCAATGTGGTAGGCATTCACGACGCCTTCACCACTCGAGCCTTTGGCGACAGTTCCCTGTTCTTCGTGCAAGACTACCATCCCCTCTCTAAAACACTTGCCGAACTTCACTTTTCCCAACCAGCCTCCACCCACGGCACCCGCTTCAGCGCAAAGAATCCCATAACCGAAAGCGTTCTGTGGGGCTACATTTCCCAAATAGCCAACGCGTTGAAGGCTATCCACACATTAAATCTGGCTGCCAGATGCCTCGATATGAGCAAGGTTATCGTGACGGACAAGAATCGCATCCGGCTTAGTGCTTGCTCCATCCTGGATGTTGTTCAGTTCGACAATCGTCGCCCGGTTCAGGAGCTACAACAGGAGGACTTGATTCAATTCGGGAAACTCATTTTATCACTGGCCATTAACACGCCGCCGAATCAGCTCACAAATCTCAAAGGGTCCATGGAACAGATGAGCAGGGTTTACTCAAAAGAAATCACTGATACCGTCTTGTGGCTTCTGACCCCCGCTCCTGCTGGTGCCGCGCCGAAGGGTATAGAAGAGTTTGTCCGGGGCATCGCAGTCCACATGGTTGCCACGCTAGATGCCAGCTTACAGGAAGCGGACGCCCTGAAGTCGGATCTGTTCCGCGAACTAGAAAACGGCCGCATCGTGCGTGTGATGGCCAAGCTCGGGGCCGTCAACGAACGGCAGGAATTCGACGGCGACAGGAATTGGTCAGAAAATGGCGAGCGATACATGCTCAAACTATTCCGGGACTACGTCTTTCACCAGGTCGACGCGAACGGGAATCCTGTGGTGGACATGGGCCACATTATCCGATGCCTGAACAGACTGGACGCTGGTAGTGACGACCGAATCTGTCTTACGAGCCGAGACGAGCAGACGAGCTTTGTCATCAGCTATAAGGAGCTGAAGAAACAGCTCGGCAACGCATTTGGGGAGCTCCTCAAGGCAGGGAAACAGACATCGAACCGAGGGTTCCAAGGTACCGCCCACTAGAGCGGGGAGGGTTGCGATTACCACGGGTACGACAAGGATCGGAACCACGATCATGAAAGGACGGGGAACGAGGCTTCAGCGTCCTTGGATTACAATGCAAGGGGCTGCGCTTCAGACGACGCGAGAAACTACTACGGAGTGTGAAGAACGAACCGCGATGGTTTAAGACGTTGGACTACGGATGCACGGTTGGAACGGCGCGTGAGACGATGAGTGGACGCGAGATGATCATCGCTTGCCTGCCAGGTTCGAAGGTATAAGAGGAGCGCATAGGAGCCTTCGAAGTGAACGGAACAGCGAGGGGAGCGGAAGGAATAGAGAAAGGGGAGTGAGCGGTCTCGCTGACTGTGGGGACTCAGTTAGATGGGGTACAAATGCGGGCAAGAATAGTAACGAAATAAATCTCTTTTTCATTTATTTTGTTCGTGCAGGATGAGTTCAGGGAATATATCCGGGGTGCAATGAGCCCTGCCGTCCCCGCTGTCGTCATGGTATTTGCGCCATACCTTCCCACCCCTTTCTTTTTTTCCGGTTTTTCTATCTGGGAACTTGTGATATGCCATTATCAATTCATGTCCTCCTGCCGATGTACGCACACAGCCTGCAAGAAAGGGGCTGCGATCTCGCGTTGCCCATACATCCCCGCCAGGTCGCGCATCAACCGTCCAGCTCTGATGCCTCGTTGATAGAGCGTTCTGTAAGAGCGCGGTCCCCTCTCCCCTCATAAAAATGGAGTTGGGAATTTTCCAAACAGAAAATCTAACGAACCCCTGACCATCTTTCCACACGCCCAAATCATTCCTCCTCGGGCTGCGCAAACGGGTTTGCTATGGGCTCGCTTCCGTCGACGGGGCTGACGAGGACGAGCAGGGTTCCGCGGGCGACGATAAGGCCTAGGGACCTGGTTGTTTCGTTTTCTTCTTCGTCTATCATGTGTTTCTTGTTAGCCGCGAAATCAACGGGGTTTCGCCCCTTCTGTTTTTGGCACCAAGAAGAAGGCACACGTACCTCTCATGACTTCCTGGACCTCATCCAGCACCAGGTTCATCAGCGCATCGTATCCCTTCAACGTTCCGGTGACTGTAGATATTCCCCAATGTTAGCAACCGGTACATTATATTACCACAAAGGTCCTCGTGCAAAGCACAGAGGATAGATACTGAGAGAACAAGACAGGGGGAAGAAGAACAAACCTTCGCGCCCGCCGTTGAACTTGACGGTAATCTGCTTGTCCATATACTTTGACAAGTCGAGGATATTCTCCTTCTTGGGCCTCTCCCGGTCGCCGCCCGAGCCCTGGGCACCGCCTCGATCACCACCGCCACCACCGCCGCCGCGACCTCCTCCCCTTCCGCGGTAGTTTCCTCCCCCTCCTCCGCCGCCGCCGCCTCGGCCGCCGCCTCTGTGTGAGCCTCTATCCGCCATTGCGCGCGCCGGGTTGTGTCGTGTCGCGCGTTTATTCGGAGGGATAAGCGCGGTGATGAGGCCTTGCCGGTATCGGTAGGGGATGTGTAGTAATGCGCCGTCTACCTCGATAATGTCCCTTCAATAAGTCGGCTATGGGAATTCGCCTTCTTCTTCGACGAGGTTTCTTCTGTTCGCGGGGGTGACGTCGTCGAGATCGTTGGGTTTTTTTGGGGCTGGGGTTACTGGCCGGAAAGGCTAGGGTGAGGTCGTCGGTGGTGGGTTAGGAAAATGAGCTTGAGCTTGGTCCGGGCTTCTTCCATGGTGGGGCGGGCCCGCGTCTTTCCATCCTTCCCCCCTCCCCGCCGTTGAGAGGCCCGGGCTCCGTGATTGGCGGGGCGCGGGTTCTTCGTTCGATCTGGGAGGACGGGACGGGACACATTTGAAGTAGTGTGCGGTTCCTATCTATAGAGAAGGCAAAGCAAAGAACTCCGGAAAACTGCAAATAGCAGTTTGCATATGACGCGGAGGATGAGAACAGAGAAATCTTGACTTATTTAGTGCTTTTACTTACGAGTACATAGTTTCCAACTGATAATGGTGCTCAAATGGTAATTTTGAGGTATCTTGGAAAATGGTCGTTTGGGCGATAACATTGCTTCAACGTTGCGCATGGTCACTATTTCCTCGAAACGTGAATTCTTCTTAATTGTCTTTTTTTTTTTTTGCGATTCGGGGCGTCCCGTCAATGGCCACGCTACGCATCTTGCCTACCATTCACCAATACTTTCTCGGCACTCATCAAACCCCCGATGAAAACCATTTGTGCGGGAAGCTGGTCTTGCCGTCGCGACGTCTCAAGACAATACCAAGAGGACCATGTCGAATGTCAGTCATCTCAGCATCCGCAGCGAAAAGAGACACATCGAGTCCGAATAACGACAAAGAAAAAACATAGATCATTCGATTCAAGGGCGCGTAGCCGCGTTACCGAGAAAATTTAAGTTTCGGTAAACGGGGAGGAAAATACTGCTGCCTATCCGCATCCACGAGGTACTTACACCGCAAGAAAAAAAGATCCAATAACCATCATTATGAACCAGTGAAAATTTCAGAAGATCTAATTTCCGTTCTTTCTTGGGGTTCTTACTAGGATCGGCGAAAAGACCGATGACTTTGCAGCAAACGACGCGCAACGCTCGAGTCGAAACGCCTTGGCGCTGATACGTTCGCAGCGCGCGTCGTCGTTGAAATACGACTACGGGCTTAGCTCCAGCCCGTGTAAGTGACGACACACCATGGGGGCCATGATTTGTGAAGCGGTATCCGTAGGTATACTAAGGCTAATCGAACCGATGAACCAGGCTGTGCAGCTTCTCTTCCCTTTTGACTAATTTGGACGAACCCCAGGAAAGAGATGGAATCATCGAACCGGGGGGGAAGGGGGAAGGGAGGTTAGTTCAGTGAGCGATATACTTCATACTGTGGTGTAAGTTCCTGTAAGAGAAGTAATCCTGGCGCGTGTTCCGTTGGTGATTTCCAAAATGTCTTGGCACTGCCCTCTGCGCCACCCCCGATGATATTGATGGGCAACCAGAGCACCCCCAAAGGAGCGGGAAACAACGCATCATTACGCCGCTACATTAGATCTTTAGTTCAGGGCCATAAAGTGGGAATCGGGGAGTCCAGAGTTGGTTGGCAAATTCCCGAGGTTGGTGAAATTACGTCCCTACTATCCCATTCGTCTTGCTCCTCCAGACATTTGGTCGGCGTTCTCGTCTGCAGATGGGGGCCACGTACCGCGGTTACGAGGCCTGTCCGCCCTCCTGACCACTCTGCCTCCCTGCAAAGTCCCTGTGAAGTAGATGCATTTGAGCAATGCCAGAGTGAAAGAATTTCGGAGGCGACGGGCTGCGAGGACCGTTTCCATGTCGGTTCAACTTGAAAGCAGTTTTGTGTACCGGTACTGCGTAGTGATGTGTGCGTGTGTGACATTCAAGATGTGGTCCCCCCTTCTCACCCTCCAAGGACGAAAGGGAAACCAAACCGATCTGCGAAAGCGAGCGAGCGGAGAGGGGCCGCTGGCCGCTGGCCAGTGGCAACTGCTGCTCAATTTTTATTCCAAAACATTGACAGGCCCAAAAATAAGGTAGTTGTTTTGCCCATCAGTGTCGGAGCGAGTTACATCCCAGCCGGTCGTCCGTCCCTGGAATTTCTGCACGTGCGTCGCGTGGGAAGGAGGGGGGAGCGCGGTAAGTGGTTCATGCCACATGGGAGGGATGGGGGCTGCTAAGTTGGGAAACGTTTGGCTTGGTTTGGTTTTATAACGACTTGAAGTGATGTTTTAGGGTGAGGGGATGCGATGGACCATGTGCGATTGACATAATTAGAAGCGTCGTGGGCAGATGAGACTGCGGTTGAAGATGATCTCATTCATTGGCCTTTTAGAGTTGATTTGCGCGGGCCTTTGAGTGCCGGCCGGCGAGCGATGCATATTCGCACCTAGTCCAGGACTCTATGGATACTTGCTGTGTATGCAAGGGTACTTGGGCGGGGGCGGCGAAAGTCATGTTTCTGCGATGCTGAGGGGCCGCTTGAGTCGCCCCGAAACAAGACGGGGTTGGCTTGTTGACAGGCATCCCGGGTGAGGATGAAGAGGAGTTTATAGATTGGCGATACTTTGGGTCCCCGACCTCAAGTCTTGCTTTTGACGCCGGTACCTTATTTCGTACGGAGTACAGAGAAGCCAACAGGGAAAGGCGTAGGTTTCTGGAGTAGGTAGTGCGTTCCTCGCGTTCCGCTCCGTCCGAAAGAGATCAAAGCTTCCCAGTCGTCGGGTCTCCGTGTTTCCTCTCTCCCACCCACCGTCGTCCCTTGTCCGGATTTCTGTTTAGCATTAGCATTTTCGTTCTAGAAAAGTTCCATCTACGGATGGGCTACCTGTACCAGGTACTGCGCACTACGTAGAGGGTGGACGACCGCGGTGCCATGGCCCAGGGCGCGCGAATCGACCAGCGGGCGCGCGGGTTCCCTAGTTCATCTTTGGTAACGTCGTACCTTACTAAGGACCAAGAGGGCCTTGCTCCGCCCCTCCACCCCGTCCGCCGTCGAACAAAAACCAGGAGTGCTAGGCTTCCCAGGCGAAGTAGAGAGTCGCTTGCCGTTTGTCTGTCAAGTGCTGGGCATGCGCCGTCACGTCGTGCGGTGTAAGTCGGGACACGCCAGGGTAAGACGGCAACCCAGAAAGATGGGATGCTTTAATGTGACGTGCCGGTTCGCCGGGGGTGGGAGGTATTGGATACTAGGCTCGAGGTCAGGGTCAGATCACAGATGCGATGCAACGGAAAAGAAAGGGGTGGTGGTGATTGTCAGGACTCAGTGGTGCGGCGTGCCTCTTCTCTTGTCTTGTTTCTGTCTCTTGTTTCTTGTCTCTCTCGTTTCTGTGCCTTGTCTGCGCCGGGTGTCTGTCTCTGTACACCAAAAGAAAGGTAGGTAGGTGATGGTGTACGAAGTACGAAGTACTCTCGAGTCTCGGTGTCCCGGCAAGGTAGTTGGGCAGGTGAGGATCTACGGTGCGCTCCTCCCTCCGAGATTCCCACCCGGCAGCCCATTTTCCCGACCGAGTCTCATGTTCAGCGTGGGCGGTGTCTCAAGCTTGTTAGTCGTCTGTTCATTCATCCATCCCATTCCTCCTTGGACAACTCACTTTGTCATTCATCAATCACTCTGTCACAGTCACAGACTCATAGTCTCACACAGATGGGCCCCCCTTCTTCCCGCCCGCTACTCCTCTCCTCTCGAAACACTCAAAGCCGACTGGCCGGTTGGCTCCTCCATTTCCCCAGTTTCCAGGCTGTGCACTGCACCAGGCTGGAGCCGGCTCTTTTGGGGCCCATGGGCCATGGGCCTTGATTGAAAGAGCCTGGCAGCTTGTTCCCCGCTCGTATTAATTGTGTTCGGCGTCCAATATCCTGCATCGACTATCTCCCGGCATCAAGAAGTTCTTCTAACTCTATGTCGCGGACCGACGATGGGCACCTCGGTCTCAAAATTGCCAGGTCCCCTTTTTTGCTTAAATTTTGCGAATCAAACCTTGCCGCTTTGCCGACCCCTTGGAACTATTATTTGCTTGCTCATTGTTATTCTCCCCGAACCCGACCTTTTCGGCTCACAGAGCCGGACTGGACTGTTCAGCTTCCAAGCCTTCATAGGGCTGCCGGTCTTACATAAGGAGACGGACGACAAGCGGGAAACGGCCTGCTTTTTTGTTCAATCTTACCTCATATTAGTCGCTCAATTGCTTTATACGACATGTCTGCGCCGGGTCCCAGCGCCACCCCCGTACACAGTTCGCCGTCATCCGTTTTAAAATTTCCCACTTTGCTCGTATAGGACAAGCTGCGTTTATCGACGGGTCAAGATCCAAGGAAACGCAAGAGGCAATTAAAAGAACGGCGGGGAGAAGAAAGAAGAAAAAAGATTGAAAAAAGGCTCACCAAGAAAGAACTCATCGCCGGGAACTCCCTATTACGCCGTCTTACATGGGCTGAACCACTGAACCACTGAACCACTGCATAAGCACAGGATAGCTTCTTCTTCTTCTTCTTCTTCAACGGACAGAAACAGACGGCCTGTCTCTGCACACAGCCCCAGATCCAGTCCAATCCAAACCAGCCCGGTGGTGTGGCCCCCACCAGAATTGCTTGGTTATCAATTTAATTGCTCTTTTGGGGCTTTGGGGTGGTGCTTTTCGCGCGTGTTTGGGAACCGGGGCGGGCAGCGTTTCTGAGAGCTGGCACCCTAGTCCACACACGCATCATCACCACATTCCGCTGCCTTGGCTTGGCATATTTCACGTTACCTCAACTCACTTTATCTCACCTGCCTCAAGGTAACCACAGCCCATACGGATACATCTTACCAGTCGGGTATCTCTCGGTTCATCCATCGCCTGCCTACCTCATCTTGTCTTGCACCTTTCATGCCACGCTAGGAGCTGCTGTAGCTCCCAACTCACTCCCGGCAGCTGTTGCCTCTGCGCTGCGCTGCGCTGCTTCCCGCTCAAGTTCCACCAATCCTCCTCATCTCAATCTCACTTACACACGCCTCACGCCTCTCACACCTCACACTTTGCGCCCAAGAGGGGGACCCTGCCCTGCCCTGGTCCTCCACTTCTTTCCCTCTCTCACTCTCTCACTCACACGCACACACTCACTCGCTCACTCACCCTCTATCCATACCGGCGTACACAGCACTACTGACTGTCCAGTCCTTTTTAGACCCTCCGTACGAGGGCAAACTGAGGTGTCCTCGGGTTCCGTCAGTCCAAGCTTTTTAGGCTCCCTCCCTTCCCGACGAACGAAAAAAGAAGGACGCCGGGTCCCCTCTCCCACCCCCGGCCCCATCCGTTTAGTGGAACTTCCCTCCGCCCTTGCTGCACCGTATCTTTGCCTTCCATTGCGGTCCTGCACTGCATTTTCCCAGCCGTCCACCGTCACACACACATACCTTACTTGACCTTACCTTACACACACCTCGCCTCGTGCCTGGGCTACCGCTCACTCTACCTTAGCATCCCGCCTCTCGCCTCTTTCTCTCTCTCTCACTCACTCACTCCCATTGCCTAGTCACTTTCATACACACACTCGCCCGCCCGACTCATACGGGTGCCGCCCCTCTCCCCCCCCCCCCGTCGCGAAAAAGGGAACCCACTCTTCAAAACTCCCGTTCCGTCGTGTCTCTCCTAGTTCCTCAACCTGGGGGTCTCACATCCAGAGGTACGGTACCTACTCTTCCTCACTCTCTATTTCACTCACCTCACTTTCATACCGACACACGACATAACCAATTTGGGATTTTGCGGCTTTGCGGTGGGAACTCGGCACCTGCTTGGCCCTTGTCATTGGGCAATTCGCCCGTAAACTCGCCTCTGCAGCTGTACCCCCGTCCGCTCTTCTTTCTCTCTTCTCTCCCCGTCCCGTCCTCCAAGCCGTCCCATCCCAACTCCATCACTCTCGCGTACCTTACCTACCTACCTGACCTTGCCTTACTCTCTGGTTCTTCATATTCCCTCTCACGCGCACGGCGCAAGCACATACTTGCCTGGACGGTCTTTCTTTCTCTCATCCCGTCACCCTGTCCATCCGCCCTCTACCTACTTGTGTTTGTAAGTAACCTAGGTACCTTACCTTAAGGTACGTTAAGGTACCCAAGTTCCCTTGTCTCGCCTTACTCTGCCTCTCTCCCACCTGAGGTACACCTACCTTACGCCTATTTCCTATGAGTACTCCTCCTCCCGAGTTCCGCCCCAGTTCCCAGCCAGCCCCCGTCCTGTGGCCCCGACCACGTCCCCCGTTCCCCCCCGTACAAATCCTGAGCGAAACCCCGATTCCAACCCTCCTCCTCTCCCCCCGTCTTTTCTTGGCTCTCCGGCCTCGTTCGCTCCCCCCCCTTCGATCAACAAAATCTCTCGTCCCTCTTTCGTTCGAAAGCTTGCTTGCTCCATCCCAAGCCCCAACTCTCTCGTCCCTTCTGTTACCTCAGGCATTCCTCCCTCACTTCACTGGGGCCCTGTCTGCTGGGTTGCCACCACGTCAAAAGGTGCTGCTTCGCCATGAACTAACCAACTTCTAGATTTTAGGATCCCTCTTATTACGCCCCGGGGCCCTTTGGCCTTCACACACACTTTACACCACTCCACCCAAACCACAACTCGTCTCACACACGCACCCAACCTTTTGTTTTACAGTTAATCTTACTCTTTAGAGAGAAGAAAACAAGGCCACAACGAGGAAGGGTGGAAAGAAGGAGAACAAGAGACACCTTAACCTCACGGGATCTTCCCGTCTGTTGCCCGGTGATAATTTCACCATGGCGCATGCCCAGGATTCCCAAGAGCCCCATAAACGGAAACGGGACGCAGACGACGGCGGCGCTCAGCCAGCTCACTCTGATCGCATTCCCCAGCCTCCTCCGCCTCAGTCAGGTATGTGTGGTGCGCCAGTGTGTGTGTGATCCAAGAGTCGAAGTTTCCAGCAAGAAAATCAAATCCAAAAAAAAGAGAGAGCAAGAGAGCAAACGTGTCGCGATGCGCTGAAGGAACATGAGCCGTCGATCTCATCCATCAACTGCATCTCGTCGTTGTCGTCGTCGCGCCCGGAGGCAATCGAGGTTAGACTCGCCATTGATCCCTCGCCCCGGCCTGCCTGCCAGCGCCGCCCGCACCTTGTTTTCTACCTCTTCGTTGTTTCCCCAACTTCATCTCTCCCGTCTCCATCTTCATCTCTACTCCAGCTCAGGCTTCCTCTCCATCTACATCGCGCTTGTTCCAAGCCCCTTGGCAATGCTTAATTGTCCTGTGCCATGGAATCTTGCCCCATCGGCCATACCCGCTTGCGCTGCATCTCGTCTCGTCCCATGAACTAGTACTAATTGTCAACTCAAAAAGGCAATGCATCCATCATCAATTACCTATCCAAAGCCAGTACTGGCAGACTCCAGCTCATTCAGGGAGAGCCTGACACTTTCTCGGACGTGCTTGGTTTATTAAATCAGTACGAAGGTACGGTTTCCCCCCTCTGAACTTGTGTGTACATTATGAAACTTCATGCTCAACGGTGAACAACTAGGAGTTCTCAATAGACATGAGAGTCTCGCGGCGAACTTGGGCGCCAAGCTCACCGGGCCCCGTCTTCTAAAAGCTATGGAGGGAGCTTTTGAGGGGCCCATTATCACCAATCCACCGCCTCCATATGGCGCGGCACCCGTCAGCTGGCTTGATATTGTCACATTTGCCAAAACAAATCCCGAGAAGTTCGTTCTGACCACCGGGCATGACGGCGAGCGCACATGCCAGTTCTACTTGAACGGCATTCAGACCCAGATCCTGGAAGATGACTGGCGGCTCATCATCAACGGTGCCTTGGACAGGTTCTCTGTCGTGTCTACGGCTCCCTTGGAAGAGGATGAGACGGCTGAGGTTGCGACACTGGAAATCGTGGAGCAGCGATTACAAGTTCTCATCAAGAAGGCCGATGAGATCGCCAAAAGGGCACGACAGCTCAACTACCACTTGAGCGGCCGCAGAGCCGGAATCAACTCGCGCCATGGCGGGCAGCAAGGAAGCAGCTCGGCCTTTCAGTCAGTCAACCACTCCAGAGGCCACGTTGCCCACGGAGCCGGATACGACCTGCACGCAGACCTGCTCCAGCAGTTTCTGTCATCTTCCCAAGCCTACCCCCCTCGGGTGCCCTCTAGCGCCGGCCTCGAGCAGGCTCATTCGACGGGCCAACACACACCGCCCGCGACAATTTCTCACCCGCACTCACTACCCCTACAGGGGCGCCCAGTCGTCGTACATGCGCCGCCTGTCATGCCACAGAGAGATCCGTCGTATGACCCGTCGTCGCCGCATCGGGCCATCATAACCGCAAGGATAGAAAAGTTGAACAAGGGAGATCAGATCTGGCCGCCGTGCGACCGCTGCCGCAGGCTCAAGTCGCCGTGCATCAAGCATCTGACGGCCTGCCAGGGCTGCACGAAGAAGCACGCCAAGTGCGGGTGGAAAACGATTACCGAAGAAGAGATAATCTGGCTAAATCGCGAGGCCAGCAGCAGCGCCGACGAAGCGCCGCACGTAGAACCGAGCCCGGTTCAACCGGCACCGGTGAGGAGATTACAATATGACCCGACACAGGACGACGGTCGATCCCATGACGGCCGGTCCCATGAGCCGCCGCCGCCGCAGGCGCACCCGCCAACGTCATCGTCCGCGAATCTTATGCCAGGAGGAGACTTATCTCGGCCGGCTAGCAGAGGCCAGCAGGACCATCGCCAACGGTCACCTTTAGACCCCGGATCTCGAAGCAGGACAAGCAGTTTCATGGACGTGGAGCATGAACCGCCCCCGCCGATGAACCACAAGGCGTGGATGCCGGAGCCACACCCGCACCGCGGGGAGCAGCAGCAGCAGCAGCAGCAGCATCCAAACCAATTGCCCAGCCTGAAGAATGACCATATGCTGCTCAGCCACATGGCATCGGCTGCGACTGCAGCAGCCGATGCGCGGGATGCCACTTCGACGCCCGCGAGTAGCATGGTTGGGCGATGAGCCAGCAAACGACATCATTTGCAGCAGAAGACTTATTTATCCATGGTACGGGCCGCCTTAGCAACAACGCCATACTCTCATTAAAGAGGGAATAGGAGGGGCAACAGGATTCGAAAAGAGCGTATCGGGGGTGTGTGTGCGTTTGTGTATGCAATGTGTGTAGTGCGTAAAGTGCGTATGTGCGAGTGCATTGCGAGGTGCGGCCCTGGAAACAAAAGCAAAAAATCAGACAAATTCATAATGATATAAAGTAAGCTCACTTTCATGTGCCATGTCAAACTACTTGACCGTGATGTCGGGGCTGTTTGCAATCTCAGTCAGGGTCTGGCTGGCTTACACATGTTTGTAGTTGGTGTTTGGATATCTACACATTAGGTAAGCATGGTAAGGTCCAGAGTAAGGTAGCAGGGGATAGCTTCTTTGACGAATGACAACGACTGGAAAGCCATAGGAAGCACGGGCCAAAATAAGACAGTCTGTCACAGCCGGCACGCCGGTTAAAGTGGATCGCAAAGATTGAAATCTGAGCGTGGCGCGTCGTTCGTAGGTACCTATCCAAGCACGCTAAGCAGATGGACGGGGATAAGGAAAAAAAAAAAAAGTTGCCCAGCTCCTATCCTATCTTAGATTCTCGTCCATCCATGACGAGCCGTTCCCTCATCTCCAACCTATCTCCCGCGACATGATTTCGACGTAACGGTCTCTCCCCTTCGATATCAACAACCGCCACCACTCTCTTTTACCATTTCGCCATCCGAAGTCCGTCACAAGGAATGCTAAACCTCTCTTACATCTTATAATCGACTTTGGTATTTCTGCTAGCTGAAGCTATACTGCTACAGCGGCTGGAATCGCCCTATTGCCACGCTTCTTCCTCTTCTTCTTCCTCCTCCTCTCCTCCGCCTGAATGGCTCACTCTGCCGCATCCGCCGAATTCATGTCTGCAACAGGCGACCGGTCGGCAGCGCGCCGCGCCCCGGATACGACTTCGTTCCCGACGTCCCGCGAGACGGGCGACATCATCCCCGACACAAAACAGAACCCGGCTGTGGGGGGCGAGAAGGAATCACCATTCGCAAAGTCATGGGTACATTTCGTTGCTGGAGGGTACGTCTGAAAACAAGCCTGACCTTCTCCTTCTTTCGTTCCTATGCTCCATCCATCTTCCTCACTGGTTGGAAGGAAAGGTTGAAAGGGGGTCTTTGGACAGGAAAGAAATTTTGCAAAGGGGGCAACACAGAAGAAAACTGACAAGACTTCTTCCACCATTATAGTGTCGGAGGCATGACGGCCGCAACACTCACAGCACCCCTCGACGTCCTCAAAACCCGCCTCCAATCCGACTTTTACCAAGCCCAGCTCCGCGCCTCCCATGCTGCCCGCGCCCAGGCCGTCGGCACCCTCTCCCCCTACCGCGCCGCCCTCTTCCACCTCCGCGAGACCTTCCAGATCCTGGGCTCCGTCTACAAGATTGAGGGCCCCCGCGCGCTCTTCAAGGGCCTCGGCCCGAACCTCATCGGCGTCATCCCCGCGAGGAGCATAAACTTCTACACCTACGGCAACGGCAAGCGTCTCATTGCAGAATACGGCAACGGCGGCGAGGAAGGGGCGGGCGTCCACCTCGCGGCGGGCGTGCTGGCCGGAGTGACGACGAGCACGGCGACGAACCCCATCTGGCTCGTAAAGACCCGCCTGCAGCTCGACAAGAACGTGGCGGAGAAGAGCGGCGGGATCCAACAGAGGCAGTACCGCAACAGCTGGGACTGCATCAAGCAGGTGCTGCGGACCGAGGGCGTCCGGGGCATGTACAAAGGCATGAGCGCGAGCTACCTAGGCGTGGCGGAGAGCACGCTGCAGTGGGTGCTGTACGAGAACCTCAAGAACCGGTTGGCGGCGCGCGAGGAGCGCATCGTCGCGAGCGGAAGGGAAAAGACCTTTTGGGACCAGACGGTGGATTGGATGGGGAATGCTGGTGCTGCTGGCGGCGCCAAGTTGGTCGCTGCCATTCTTGCTTACCCCCACGAGGTATGATTCCACGACGCCCCTATGACACTCACCGGGCTACACGGGATGTACTGGCTGACACTTCAAAACAGGTTGCGCGAACGAGGCTACGACAGGCGCCCCTGGCCAACGGACAACTCAAGTACACTGGCCTCTGGCAGTGCTTCCGCGTCGTCTGGATCGAGGAGGGCTTCATGGGCCTGTACGGCGGTCTGACGCCACACCTTATGCGTACCGTCCCCAGTGCGGCCATCATGTTTGGCATGTACGAGGGTATTCTGCGTCTCTTTGGCGCCTCCAGCAAGGCCAACGCGAGCTTGTAAACAAACGCTCTGCCAAGAGAAGAACATCCCACATGTGGTTTCCGACTACTTACCATCAACACCACCAACGAGGGGTCTCAGCAAACGGCGATGATCGAACCGACCGGCCAGGACTCCTCTTTGGATGTAACAATTCAATTGTACCATAATACATATACAAAACAACAACCCTCACGACCAACACGATCGACGCAAACCATCGCAGCTCTGGGGGGTAAACGGACTCAACGGATCACGGGGGAAGAGCTGTTTACTTTGACGATTCTCTTCTCAACTCCCTCCTTAACAGCCGTTCAGGAAAGCTCGGGGGGTTCTTCATGTACGATATGAGCTGGAGGCGTCATCAATCTCTAGACTTTCTTGGGTTAAAAGGACAGGACCTCCTCTTACCCCCCCTCCCCCCAAAACCGGCAGAGGGGAGGAGGCAAGCTCTTTCACGGGAGGCAGGATTGAGCCTCGCAGAATTCACCTCACTGATTTACGCTACTCTTTTGGGGAGAATAAAGGGGGGCATAAGAAGGCGTTTTGTAGGAACAGGATTGGGGAACAATTGTATAAAAAGAGTAAACAAAAACTTATACCTGCAACCAAAAGTAGGGCCCACCCCCTTTGAACAGAGGGGCGGGGGAACGTCTTCACAGAGAAGATTTACCATCTGTGTATCATAATGTACCAAAAAAAGAAAAAAGAGACATCACAACCCATGAAGACTACAGATACGTGTGTGTTATGAGCAGTGATGTGGTGTATTTACTACAATTTGAACTTGCGACGCAACAACGCCTCGAGCGAAGTTTCTACATCTGAAGAAAGACACGTTAACTGCATACCAGCACGTTATTAGCTTACTTGAGATAACTACTCCGAGTTGAATCTCTCAGATCTCGAAAGGAGGGAGGTTCGGGTCACGAAAGACTTGGCCCAGCTGACTGACATTCGCCTAGCAAGCAAGTACCCTAGAACAAACCTCTACCAGAATACAATCTGGAATCGCTCCGCTCCCAGGTACCCTAGAAAAGAAGGTACACTTTGCGCGTAGAGAAGGACCCTGGTGAAGTACCCATCTAGAGCCTTCTCTTTGCGCAGACTTTCCATACTCGGTGCAACGGCCTCTGCAGAAGTTACACCATTTGCACACATGTGTGTACACAGTCCCAGATGGTGGAGAGTATTTCGATAGTCATGATTCTCAATTTTATTTCATTTTTCGGTAACGCCAGCCCTCTCTTCCTCCCGCTATCTCATCATCATCGTCGTCCTCCTTCTCTTCCTCTTCCCGTGTCGAGGAGATAAGCAACGCTGATGCTGTCCGCCTCGGCGGGATTTCGTGCTGCTGCTCGGCGCAAACAGGGGAAAAGTAATCAAACTAGCAAAAAGAAAAAAGAGCTGGTTTGGGGGTTGATGTCGAAACGTCGTCAAAGAACTCAAAATAAACACTATGAAGAGGCAAGAGCTGAAGAAAAAACACTGCGCAACTGATCGCTTTGGAAGGTCATCCCATTCATCCTGCCCCCTGCCCCCAACCATCATGAAGTAGACCTTTCTTTCCCCTTTTCCTGTTCAATTTGTCCAAACCGACGCCCAGGTTTCAAACAACCTAGGTTGTACAAGAGGGGTTCATTCGTAAGAGATGGAGCTCTTTGCAGTCAGCCCTTCTTCGAGCTGCGTGTCGATGCGATGGTGCTTGGGTGGCCTTTTGCGCAGTTTATTCGGTGCTCGCGAAACAGACGAGGAGAAGCTGATGCGGAGCTTCAGTCACCACGCATTGCGGTCCCAGTTAGGGTCTATGGAATTGCGTCAGTTCACGTTCTCCATGCCTCGGGTATCGTGGCAATCCTCGCCCCAGTAGCCAAGCGCAGCACCAAGGATGGTGCTCAAAAACGACAAGTAAGAAATCGCCCCTCACCTTGAACGAAAGCCGCCAAGACCTTGCTGCCCGTCTGCAGAAGCGGGTGTCCGACAACGATGCGCAAGAACTTTTCGAGACCCGCGCGGCGGCCTTCGATTACGTCGTCGCTGAAGCGGTTCGTGAACACCTTGCCGGGAAGGGGAGGGATGGTGACGCGGGCGCTCTCGCGCTCGAGGATGTCGCGGAAGTACTCAAAGTCGGAGTAGCGGCGGCGCACGCTCGAGGCGCGGAGCTTGAAGGCGGGGATGTTTGTGCGGCAGACGATCTCGTAGTCGGTGTACATACTGCGGCCCATGCCGTGGGTTCGGGGGTTGCGGACCTAGAGGGGGGTTGTTAGATTGTGAACTGAATCCCTTACTTCGGGCGCATGAGAGCATGGGCAGGCAGGCAGGCTGTTGAGGGGGGACGAAGGGCATGCGGGACTGTCCTGACAGGCTAGAGGGGACGGGGGTCGCGCTGCTGTCGTGGAAGCTTGCTGGACGTTTCTCACCTCGATCTCAAGGAAATTCTCTGGCGGGCCGTAGATTTCGTCAAAAGACTGTTGTCGGTTATCCGGCATTGCCTGCATGATGGGCCGGTGGAAGCGCGGCGAGGCCTGGCTGCCTGCTTGTGATCCGGTCGGGGAGGTGGGAGAGGTGGGCTCAGCGCTGGGAGCGCGAGCGGCGTTCTGGCTTCCGGAATCCGTTTTGGCGACTTGTCCTCGGCGGGAAGAGGGATAGATAGAGTGGTGGTCGGCGAAGCGGTGGTTGTTTCTCACGTTGTTCGCGCAAGGGATGGGCGGGGGAAGGGCGTGGAGTCTGTCGTCGAGGTATGCGCAGGCGCGATATCGGGTTCGGTGGGAACGATTGTTCTTCTGTGCTGGCTGCTGTTCGGGATCCCCTGTTCCCTCTATTTCTCTTTGGCAGTTGTCTGCTACGAATCGATGAGACTCGTTCTTTGGTGTTGCGTGACTGAGTCCTTGATTCTGGGCCGAGGCGATGTGAGGTTGGCTGTTCGTTATGGGAAAAAATGTCGAGGTGGGAGGGAGGTGGGGGAATCCAATCGGGTGCGAAGTGCGGCCGATTACGACAAAAAAAGGGTGGCAGCAAGCAAGCAAGCAAGCAAGCAAGCAAGCAAGCAAGCAAGTGGTGCAGTGTGGTTTACCTGGGTGCCTGTTACTGTAGCTGCCCGGTGAATTGCGGGGGGACAATATGACGAACGCCAATCCCGGCCGCTGCCGCAACAGACCGAATCGCTTGATTATTGGGAGGAGGCTGAGCCGATGCGCCGTCTGAGGGTACGAGGTGAGGGGACACTTCCTCGTAACTGTGACCGGCAGCGCTACCCAATTGAGCAGGTGGGGGGCGCTTTGTGGACCGGGAGGCATTTCTGGAGCCGTTCCCAAATAACTAGTTGTAAACCACTTTCAGTTTGGCTAACCGGGTCTTAGTATCAAGGCAATGTACGTAGAACCGGGTTGTTGGGTAATTGGACTTCTGCATCTCCTTCTTCGCATTATACATAAGACTGCGTCAGTTCCAACCAGATCTTTAGCTGCTGTTGGAATTAAGGTTGGATTTGTATTGCTAAAAAGGATGTCTTTACCCCATTCAGCAGAACCCCAACTTTTTGGAAGTACCATTATCCTGCAGGTCGCCCGCGTTGTATCTTGGCCTCATGTCCCTTATGCCTCAACTCCCTGATGCTGGCATATAATACAATTATTGGCCACCAGCAGGTGCAGTGCGCATGTTGGGCCAGTTCTGAGGCACCTACTCACGTCTCATGGCTAGTAGACCTCGACCAGTTCAGAATCCCAGCGTCTGTGTCAAACTACTCGCCGCAGTAGACGCGATAGACTGGTTGAAAAGTGATAGGATGATGCTGGGGCGCTATGAGTCCTCTGAAAACAAGCAACCAGTAAACGCCGAGTTCTCACCTCCAAGCCATCCCTCTATTCGTGTCTGTACACAGGCTCTGCCAAGATCCCAGAGCCCGACTCTGAAGACTTCTGCCTCAGCTTCCTCCTCCAGCCGAAGCTGTGTGCGGCGCCATGTCATGCCCGAAGTGCTCAAGACCTCGGACGTCGGCATCTAATACGTGCATCTTGGCCGATCAATCCGGCTATCGTTGGCTCGTAACCGCCTATTTCTTGTCCGCAAATCTCTGGTGAATAGCGCGGATCTGCTCCTCGACGTTCAGGTTATGTAGGTGGTTAATGTGAGCCTGACTCTTGCCCTCGGGGTTACCATCGAAGCTGTGAATCGTAGCCTTCTTGCGCCGGGCAGCCTCTTCTTCTGATAGGGGTTGACCGGTGACACCGTCGAAGACGTCGCTTCTCTGACTTGCTAGACGCTTCAAGTTGTTTGCGACATCTGCCGTGGACAAGTTGGTCGTGGAGTATCTTGCCTCTGCCTTTGCCTTTTGGTCTTTCCATTGAGGGTCCAGCAGCTCAACTACAGAAATTGTTAGCAATATTCAACGTTCATTTTGGAAGGCGGGTATCAAGCTCACTCCTCATGTGATCCTGCAGCTCATCCATGGGAATTTGCTGTTTGCAATTCGGGCACAGCGCCATCTGGACACTCTGTTTGTTGGCCGCTCGTTGGAGTGCTCGGGGCACGTAGTTCTCTTTGATCTTCATCGGAGCAGTTCCACCACGTGCTTCAGCGCGTGCCTGTTGTTCTCTGGCACGTGCCTCTGTCCTCTCCTGGATTCTCCGCTCTTCCTCCTCCTCTTCTGCCGATCGTCGCGGCATGCTGTCCGGATAACCTTGGAAGCCTGCTGGTGCTTGCACCTGGAACTGCTGCTGAGGCGCATAGCCAGTGTGGACTGGCAATGTCTGGGAGGTCTGAGGGTAGGCATTGTACGACGTATCCTCGTCGGGCATGGCTTCCTCAATGCGAAGGTTAGTTAATGATGCCTTGTTTCGCTCTTCAAGGGAAGCGTATTGCAATTCAGAAAGATTTGTCGGAGGCGGCAGGTTCGCAGACTCGTCGGCATCAGTGAAGACAATAGTCTCGACAACCACAAAGTCGTTCCAGTCGATACGAGCAAATTCGAGCTTCTTTTTCTCGTCTTCCTCCTCTTTCTTCACCTTCTCAACCTCCTGGAACTTTGAGTATTCGGCACGTTGCTTTGCGCGGCTCAGGACATGGTACTTGTCGTCGATGTTTTGCTGTATATGGCTGATCCGCTCTTGCTCAATCTTGCCGCCTTCACCACCCAAGCCGCTGGCCCTCAATAACGCTGTGTACTGGTCGACCTGATGTTGGAAAAAGTTGTGGAACGTGTGGTTCGGGATAAGGAACTGAAACTGCGGGTTTCCGGCCTCGCGTTGGGCAAGCTGGGTCATGAACTGTCGACCGTTCTTCGCGACAAATAGGGCGGTCAATCGAATGACCTCGAGATCTTTCTGGTTGATGCGCGGCATACGAGCCGAAAACTGGAAATCGGGAGGCTTGGGCGGGCCTTGGGGCTTCTCTTCGACGGGTGCTGCTGCTTCGTTGGCGCGTCCAGCGGCGATGGCGGTGCCGCGGCCGGCCTTGATCTCATCAAGACGCCACTGGTAGAATGCATGATATGCGTCGGTATTGTTGAGGAAACTGAACTTCGGATTGGAGCGCTCCTTTTCGCGAATTCTGTCTTCGAAGATGAGACCGTTTCGCGCGACGTAACCTGCCGTTTTTTCGAGAACATTGCGAATCTCGCGAGGCGGCAAAACAACACCGGTAGGAGGCTTGAGTTCGTCTAATACGGCGGCGGCGTCGCCGTTGGTCGCAGTCGAGGCCATGTTGTGTGGGGGAAGGGCGCGCGCAGATCGGGTTGATGTCGTCAGGATGCGGCGCGTGGAGCTGGGTAGAAGTCGAGACGAAGGTAAAGCTCACAAGCCGCGTTCGTTCACTTTTTTCGCAGGTTCCCAGGCAACCTAGACCCGGACCGGCTGGCACGTATCTTAGTCAGCTGATGTTTAGGAGGAAGTAGTGCACGGGCCACAATGGTTTCCACATTGCATTTGGTGATCTTCAGTCTCGCAAATAACCTCAGGTGGAAGGTGGTTTACCTTGATACCAACCTACCTTACCTACATAGTCAACAATTTTGCTCGATATTGTCACCAAGGCCCAAGGCGTGGCGGGGAATCTTCTCGTTTGAATTGCTCCGCTCCCATGGGTCGCGAGCTCGAGTCTCGTGAAAAATCACTAGCATTGTTATATCTGAGGAACAGGATGGAAATGCTGTCCAGTGATTTTCGTAGGCCCGCCCCCCTCCCGTAGGCCCCCCGAGAGGGGAGCCGAGCTTTTGCACCTTTTTTTTTCTCCAAGTGATCATGTAGAATATTTTGTTTGTCTTCTTCTTTTTAGTTTGAACCTTGAATTAAGCATAATAATTGCAATATTTCTACGCAGATTGGTCACTTATCGTAGTTTATGAATGACACTGGGGGTCAAGCTGCACAACCTAATTGATACAGAGATGTATGTGTAAGTAAGTCAGTTGGTGTTTTGAGCGCCGACGAGTTTCCCTCACTTACACCACATTGGTGCGTTTTTCACTTTTTCCGACGTTCTGACCATTCAAAAGTTGATTGATTCCTCTTTCACTAATCGAATTCGATGATCTTGAGTAGGTCCTGGGCCAATCATTATTGCTGGTTCCGGCGGCTGTCTCAAAGCGGGAAGTAAGGGATTGAGATCAGACGCGGATGTCTAAGAATGAAGGGAGGCCGTTGTGGTTACATTCCGATACCCAACTTCCACCTGCCCACATGCCTTTGCGAGGCATGGAACAGCCACTCAACGCGTGTTGCTCACTGCCCAGCCCTTTGAGGCTCGAGCAAGATGGCGTTGGTGGAGTTGCCACGAGGCTGGCCGGGTGCTCACCAGAGGCAGGAAAATGGGGGCCAATTCGATGTATGAACCCCGTCTTCGATGCGTAGCACCACTGAGATGGAAATAGACTGTGGAGCCAGTTGGTGCAGTTGAGAAGGATAGGCCCAGGTGATGTTGTGTGAGGTAGAGTTGCCTTACGTACGCCGTCTCTTTTTCAGCCGCATTGTACCGGTGCACAGGCCAGCATCCATCAATAGTGGACATGGAGGGCATGGATGGGGTCCAACGCGCCAGTGCGCCTGGGCGGATGAGAAGCTGAACTCTGTCGGTTGGGGTAGGTATTGTGGCCGGGCGCACCTCAGAGAGAACAATGGGCAGCCACAGCACGTCTCCCGCCGTCTACCTTTGGCGCTAGAGGAGCACGGGTACGCGGCCGGAGCTAAGATAACGCAGCTCCAAGGCAGGTACTCCAAGATATTGGACGAGCTAAAAATTATTTATCTGTAAGGTACGTGTAGCTCGTGTTGAGGACACTTGTCCAGTCACAACGATGACTTCTTGTACATTGGGTCGAGGACAAGGTCAATGGAGTGTTGAGATCTTCCAATTGTGTGGGAGAAGCATCTGGACAATGTGATATATAAGTAGTTGGGGTCCGGGGCTATGCTACCACCTCACATGCTGGCTGACAATCACTCGGTACCACCGTGAAGCGCGTAAAGTGCTTCTTGCCTCAGACTGGAAAACATCCAGAGGTACCCCCTGGCACATCGGTGGGGTGTGAGATGGTCCAAATATACGCGTCCACAGGTCCCCCCCTTACCCGAGCTTTTTAGGGACCACATTCACACTTGAGTAGCACCTTGGGGAATTTCTCGTAGACTGCCTTGCCGACCTTCATAGTTCTGTAGCTTGACAAGGTCATGTAGTAGTAGAAGGCGGGCAATGAAGGGACAGAAGGAGGGGTGTCTGCACTGCATGTCTTCATGTTTAATGAGGAAGACACTGCCTACTGTCTACTGTCTAGGGGAACTACCCGGCCATGGGGAATCGTGGGAAGGGGGCGTGGATGGACTCAAGGGGGGAGGGGGGATCACTGGATGGAGCCAGGCAGGTCCCAGGTAGGCCCTAGCTTCGACCAATTGCTGGCTGTCAAACCACATGGGATGAGGCCACTTAAGCTACAACTCCGACCCTGACCCCCTTATCCTCCCTTCCAGCCTGGCCTCCCCCCCAGCTGTCATCAGTTTCCGCGGTCTAAACTTTCCGCCAGGCAGTAAACCCAGATTCTACCTTAACAGCACTCTGCCTTATTCTCTACGGATACCTGCCCCTGCTCCCTTTTTCTTCCATCTACTCCAACCGGGAAGAAAAGGCATCCTCCTTTTTTTTCTTCTTGTTCCATTGAGGGCATTCTTCTACCGAGCCCGTCATTCACCTTTGCTAAATGACGGCCTTTTAATCCACCTCTTCCCTTCTCGACTTTCGTTGATCCCTTTTCCCACCACTCTGCCACTCGACCGACGCGAGAAAACCTCGCGTACCATTCTCACCTTCCTAGGTGCTGACGACCGCTTTCCGCTCTCGTCGTCCACGTCGCCTGCTACCAAGTCGTAGCCGCCCTCGACGTTGAGTGGACGACATTCGCAACCGCCCCGAATATCCCGACTATCTCCCCCGAATCGTTACCCCTTCTGCGACCATGGCTGCCACCAAGCCAGTCCGCTCCCCGAGCCCCAAGCTCGAGAAGCAGGCCAACGGGGTCAATGGCATCAATGGCAACGGCAACGGCTATAGCAAACTCCCTGTCCAGCGCGAACCGAGCTACAAGTCCGACGGTGTTGAAGATAACGATGTCTTTCTCCTGCCTGTTTCCGATTACCAGATTATGCTCGGCTTGACCATCCTTTCCGCCATCGTTCGCCTGTTCCGAATCTACCAGCCCACCAGTGTCGTATTTGACGAGGTCCAGTAAGCACACAGAAACCCCCTTGCCTCCCCTCCCGTGCGCATCGTCGCTGACATCCTCGCCTACAGTTTCGGTGGCTTCGCTTCGAAATACATCAAGGGCAAATTCTTCATGGATGTTCACCCTCCTCTGGCCAAGATGCTCATCGCTCTCACCGGTTGGTTGGCTGGCTTTAACGGCGACTTCGACTTCAAGGACATTGGCAAGGACTACCTCGAGCCCGGCGTTCCCTACGTCGCCATGCGCATGTTCCCGGCCATTTGCGGTATCCTACTCGCCCCTCTCATGTTCCTGACTCTCAAGACCACCGGATGCCGCACCACTACGGCTCTGATGGGCTCTAGTCTGATTATCTTCGGTAAGAACAAAGTGCCTCGCCAATCACCTACGAATCACTCACTAACGCTCTCTACAGAGAACGGTCTTCTTACCCAAGCTCGTCTCATTCTCCTCGACTCTCCCCTTATGGTTGCGACCGCCTTCACCGCCCTCTCCTTCCAGTCTTTCACGAACCAGCATGAACAAGGGCCCGAGAAGGCTTTCCAGTTGAGCTGGTGGTTCTGGCTTTTGATGACTGGCCTTGGTCTGGGTACGACTGTCAGCATCAAATGGGTTGGTTTGTTCACCATTGCCTGGGTTGGAAGCTTGACCCTCGTCCAGCTCTGGGTTCTCCTCGGAGACACCAAGAACGTAACGCCGCGCATCTGGGCCAAGCACTTCATGGCTCGCGCCTTCGCCCTCGTTATCATCCCTGTCGGCTTCTACATGGCCATGTTTGCCATCCACTTCCTTTGCCTGGTCAACCCTGGCGACGGCGATGGCTTCATGAGCTCCGAGTTCCAGTCTACTCTCAACTCCAAGGGTATGCAAGATGTGGCCGCCGACGTCGCCTTTGGTAGCCGTGTCAGCATCAGACACGCCAACACACAGGGAGGCTACCTGCACTCTCACCCCCTCATGTACCCCACCGGTAGCAAGCAGCAGCAGATCACTCTCTACCCCCACAAGGATGAGAACAACCTCTGGCTCCTCGAGAACCAGACCCAGCCTCTTGGAATCAACGGCGAGCAGATCAACGGAACTCAGGCCTGGGACAACCTTCCCGAGCCTGTCTTTATCAAGGATGGCGATGTCGTTCGCCTTTACCACACTCCCACGTTCCGTCGCCTTCACTCCCACGACGTCAGACCCCCTGTGACGGAGGCTGATTGGCAGAACGAGGTGTCCGCTTACGGCTATGAGGGCTTCGAGGGCGACGCCAACGACTTGTTCAAGATTGAGATCATCAAGAAGCAGTCCCTCAGCTCCGCTTCCAGAGAGCGTCTTCGCACGATCGAGACCAAGTTCAGATTGGTTCACATCATGACTGGCTGTGTCCTCTTCTCGCACAAGGTGAAGCTCCCTGAGTGGGCCTCTGAGCAACAGGAGGTCACTTGCGCGAAGGGAGGCACCCTTCCCAACAGTCTCTGGTATGTCGAATACAATGAACACCCTCAACTGATCGGCGACAACGTCGAGAAGGTCAACTACCGTCACCCCGGCTTCTTTGGCAAGTTCTGGGAGCTTCAAAAGGTCATGTGGAAGACCAACGCTGGCTTGGTCGAATCTCACGCCTGGGATTCTCGTCCTGACTCGTGGCCCTTCCTCAAGCGCGGTATCAACTTCTGGGGCAAGGATCACCGCCAGATTTACCTCATGGGCAACCCCATCGTGTGGTGGAGCTCTACTCTTGCTGTCGTCGTTTACGTTCTCTTCAAGGGCATTGCAACTCTCCGTTGGCAGCGCAGCTGCAACGATTACTCCAACACTACGTTCAAGCGATTCGACTACGAAATCGGCACTGCGGTTCTGGGCTGGGCGTTCCACTACTTCCCCTTCTACCTGATGGACCGTCAGCTGTTCCTGCACCACTACTTCCCGGCCCTCTACTTTGCAGTCATGGCGTTCTGCTCGATTTTTGACTTCGCCACTGCTCGGGTCTCGCTCGCTGGTATCCGCAAGAACCCTGCCATCAACCGCGTTAGTGCCGTTGCCTTCTTGGCGCTCACGATCGTTGCCTTCGTTCTCTTCTCTCCTTTGGCCTACGGTAACGCCTGGACCAAGGCAGAGTGCAGCCGGCTCAAGGTCGTCGGCACATGGGATTTCGACTGCAACAACTTCTTTGATGACGTAAGTAATACTACTGCTTTTATTCCGAGTAGAGGGGTGCCAGATAGAGGACTGTAATGCCTGCGTTGAGGGTTATCTCAGGTCAGGCGGAATCGGTGTTGAGAACTGGTTGATAGCCAAATGAAACGAGATTCGGCAAATCACCTTGTGCAGGGCTTGTGAATTTGATGGAATGAGGCTGACATTACTTTCTGGCGTTACAGTACTCTCAATACACTGAGCTCCTCACTCGCACTTCCGCCGCTGTTGGAGCCACGCCGACACCTATCAAGTCTGAGGTTCCTGCCGCTCCTGCAGGCGGGCAAGTCGGTCAGATCCCCATTGGCGAGGCCCAGAAGGAGCAGGCGGAACCGGCCGTCTCGGGAGCCCCAGGCCAGAAGGTTCTGTCCCGCGAAGAGAAGGTTGAGTACCGGGACCAGGACGGCAACCTCCTCGACGAGGAACAGGTGAAGGCCTTGGAGGGCAAGGTTGAGTTCAAGACGAAATACGAGACGCGGACACGCGTCGTCGACGCCAGTGGAAACGAGGTTCAGATGCCTGAGGGTGGTTGGCCCCAAGAGCAAAACGTCGCCCCTCCTCACCCCGATGTTCAAGGCGTCGATCAAGAGACCAAGTCCAAGGCCGACGACTCAGCCGCCGCGCCTAAGGTCGCCGAGAGCGTCCAGGGCCAGAGAGAGGCCGAGCAGAAGAAGGCCAAGCCCGCAAGCGATGGCGGCAAGGAGGCTACTGCTCAGGAAGAGCTCTGAATTGTCTAATAGGGGATGAAACTCTGGGCTGGGTTGTAATGGCATGCCCTGGAGTGTGTGCAACCCGATGGGGGGAAGTTGATCAAGTCATCTTTGATCTCACCATTTTCTCTCCACGTCGAATTCGCCCATTGTATACCAAGCCATGACTAGGGGGGGTGGAATGAGCAGGGCGGGATGGGGGCCGACAAGGTCCAAAACTTTTCATTTGTTGTTGTAAGATTCAAAAAAGAAATGACATGTCCACTAAAACACTGCTCCCGTGTAATTTGTGATTTGTGACCCATTCCCCATCATAACCCGTCTTGTTCAGCAGTAGTCGTCACACACAGGCTTGAACACAGGAGGACAAGATTCATAATTTTACTTCGTGCAAAATGGACAGGTTTGAGGGTTCATCCAATGCTCGAGGCATTGTCATCTTTGGCATTAATACGAAGGCATTACGATGCAGTAACCTTTTGTCTCTGTGATCTCCCCATCCTCCTTATCCCTGTTGTTTGTCTAGCAACTGTGCCTTGCTTGATTCAGCTTCACCCTCCTGCTCCCATGATGGCAACTGTTTCCTTGTTCCCCCTTTGGAAATGGGACACAGTTTTTGCTCTCCAAAACGCCGATGCCACCTTCCGAAAATGCCCAGAATAACGACAAAAAAAAAAAAAAAAAAAAGGGTTATTTGTACCCCTCTGTCCATCCTATAGTCACGTTTCCGTGAATTTGTTCTGCCCCTTCCTTGGCTTCCCCGTGTTGTCCTCCCGTTTGATCTTCATTATGAGCCCCGGCATTCCTGCTACGGTGTCGTAGGGCGCGATTAATACAGTATCGAAGATTAAGTGTATGTGGTGTGTATCGAAAATCGAAGGTTGATCGCTTATGACAACTCGCTCATGATTATGCTGTAGCTTCGGCCTTTTCCTCGGTTGTCGCAACGATAATTTGTTGCTCCTCTTTGATGGGAATGTTGATTGACAGTCGCTTCTCTCCGTCCTTCTCTGCCATGGAGCTTTTCTCTGGCGAAGACGACAGTGTTGAGTTCCGATTGCTCGGGCAAGGCGTCTCTGGTCTTGCTAGTGACTCCTCAGCGTCCAGCTGGCTAGCTGTCTCCTCGAGGGGAGTGGCAAAGGGAGTAGCATCATCAATGTTCTCCGAAGGTGTTTCTACTACCTCTGGCTCTGTGTCTCTAGACTCGCTCTCGTGGCTAGTTCGAGGGCTCTTCTCCAAGGGTAGTGAATGATGATGACTGGCCGGGATGACGCCACCACCAATTCGGGACCAGAACATCTGTTCCCGCAGGCGGACGCTTTCCTCCCAGGCAGCCTTCTCCGCGTCTTCGTCCTCCGCTCGCCAGTGACCGTCTTTGACGATGCGCAAAAAGTTGAGGAAATCGCAGGTTGATCTCACACGACCTAGGCAATATTTGCAAAGGGGGTATCTCTGGGCTGACTCGGACTCGCTGGTTCGGAAGCGATATGTTCGGAGGTGCTCTTCATCCTTCCGTGCGTCGCCACACAAGGAACAGGGGTAGAACTGCGGCTTGACAATTGACGCAAAGGGCGCATTGGCAGGAATTGGCTCCACCACGATTGAGCCATCGCTCATAGCATTCAAAACGCTGCGACGCGCAAGCCAGGACAGGCCCGGGGCAATGTCCAGTCGGAGTGTCGGCTCAACATCCTCTGCCAGGACACGCTTGAAAAACTTGGTTTCTTTTAGAGCCGGCGGGGGTGGACCCAAGTTTGCTGAGGCCGTGCTCGAGACGGAGGCCGGGGTATTCGGCGTCTGCGGCGATGACGTCGCTGGAGTCCCCGTCGTGGATAGGGAAGCAGTCGAGGCATTGGAAGGGTGAGCGCTTGAGGTGCTGCCGCCCATACCAAGACCCAACCCACTTAGACCGTTAAATGAGCCAGATGAAACACGGCTACCAGCACGATTCCTGGACAGCTTTGTAAGGTTGAGAAAATCCTCGTAGGCTCCCAGATCAGTCCTGAGAACTGGCTGAATGAGATGCGTCAAGCTAGTAGGGTACGTTGGCGAAGTCGGGTCCATGAGAGGTGAAGCGACTAGGCCTTCTGAGCGTTCATCGTCTTTCGTGGTGTCGGGTTTACTAAAACCGGGAGACGAAGGAGCTGTGCCGGTCGTAGCATCGTCTCTTTCGAGCATCATCTGCTCCATGACGTGCTTGAGATCGGCTAGTTGCTGTTGTTGTGAGGTCAGCAAGGCCTCCATATCGCCAAGCTGGGATCTCAGATTGTCGTTCTTTCTTTGGATAACCTCCTGCTCCAACCTCGCCTCCTCTTTCGCGGTAATGACCATGTTGTTGGCCTCCTCGAACAAAGCGGTGGACAAGCTCTCCAGCTCTGTTTCGATCCTCTTCTGCTCCTTCTCAGCGTCCTCGCGGAGTTTCTTCTCCTGTGTAACACGGAGCATAATTGTTTTCTTTTCTTCCTCGGCGGTCTTGCGACGAATCCAAATATCGCCTGCGAGCATCTCTCTCTGGGATTCATTCTGTTCTTCTAAATGCTTGATTTTCTCGCGTGCTCTTTCCAACTCTTGTCTTGTGGCGGATAATGTGTCGTCGAGGGTTGTTTGGTGGTTGATGGCGTTGATCAGTTTGGCGCTCAGAGTTGCGACTTCGTCATTTAGCTCGGGGTGTTGAGCAGTATCAGCTTCGCTTGCGGGACTCATAGCCCGGCTGCGTGGGTCGGGTAGGGTGCTCAGTTCGCCGTCATCATCTGGAGGTGTCACTGTAGTCGTGGGTCGTAGTGACGGCGAAGATGCTACTGAGGAAGACATGATGGGCATGTCAACAACGGAAGGTGCTTTACTCGACGTTTTCGCGGCTCGAGGACTTGGTGACGGAGATCGAGCTATTGAAGACAGAGATCGAAAATGGCCAAATGGTCTTCCACCGGGTTGGGGGCTGGTATGCTGTGCCCAGCCAGCGACGGCGATAAAGCTGTGCCACACAAGGTTAGTTACAGCCATCTGACGGCGACGAGTGCAAAGTGCAAGCCGGTGTTGATCGTGACTTTCTCGAGCTGAACAGGCAGAGACAAGAGAAAGAACACGAGAGGCATGGGCTGGTTATTGAAGGATGAGAGACATACGAATCCATTCCCTCTGAATCTGTCAGCCCGCTTAGGACGAGAGACAGAAGCTACCAAGTATGGACTTGGGTAATTGGGGTTGTTGGATGGTGAGACAATGCGTTGGCAAGAGCTGGCACCACCTTAGATGAGATGGGTCTAACGGCAGGCGCGAGGCGTGAGGTATGACAAGCAGCAAGCGACTGGCAGGCGGAATGCACGGAGCAAATGCCGATTGATTGTTGCTAGCAATCAAACTGAGGCCGAACTGTGAGGGCCGGAATGGGGCGTTGGGGCCTTTAAAAACCGCAAGAGACCATGGCGGTGCGAGCTATGGAGGTTGAGATTCGGATTCTCTTTCCCTGGTAATGTACAATGTTGGTGTGTATGTGTGTGTGTGTATGAGTATTTGTTGGAGGATCGGTCGGGATTAGGCGTGGTCGGGATTAGGCGTGGTCGGGATTAGGCGTGGTCGTGAGGCAGTTCGTGATCGTGAGAGACTGGCGGATTAGGCGGGTCACTGTAGGCCGTAGTAGAAGGTGAGGTGAGGGGGTTGTTTGAATAGGTAGTTAGAAATAGGAAGGAAGGAAGAGGAGAAGAGACGAGGTGACAGGTCGAAGTCGAGCAGCGGAGCAGACTTGGGCTTTGAGTGTTTTCGGCGTGGTTGGCAGGAGCCGAATAAGCAGGCGGGCGGGAAGGTGGTAAGGTAGCACGCAGGTGCAAGTGCAAGTGCAGGTGGCAGAGCAAAGAGGCGGCGGCGGCAAAGTGAAAGGAGCAGCAGCCAGCGAGAGAATAGGATGAGTAGCGAAAGACTGGGGACGCGAGAGAGCCATGACCAGTGACAGGGACCAGGACTGGAACTGGGCGGATGACATGGGTGGTATTGGACGGGGTCGAGCGTGGTGACTTTGTGAGCACGACAGGGACCAGATGTCGACAGCAGCGTCAGTCGGTCCTGCCAGAGACCGCAGACTCCAGACAGCGGGCAGGACGGGAGGAGAGAAAGAACCTCCAGCGCCTTCCCAGTGCCTCCTTGGGACTGGACCGGGCGGGGCGGGACCGGACAGGACAGGCGTGGGATCGTGGTTGTGGACGCATCGAATAGCAAGGAGGGTGTGGGTCTGGGCAAGCCGCCAGAGCAGGGGTGGGGGCGGTGCAATCGCTGGGACTGGGACGGGCCCGAAAGGGTTCCTTCCAGGTTATGGAAGTAGGTACCTGCAGTTTTGATGCTCACTCCTCACTCCTCGCTCACTCCTCACTCCTCACTCACGTCCTCACCTCGCCTCACCTCATCTGTCTTTATACAGCGGCTATTCTCAGTCGCCGTCATATTGTTTTTTGATATTTCCAATTAAAGAAGCGTGCTCAAGGTTTGGAGTGTTTGCGTTGTCATGCAGTCCAAACTGCATCTTGTTTCAAGCACTTTCATGTACCTTATCCGTACAGATGGATAATAGTATTGATCTTACTCAGCTACAGATGCCCCCTCACAAGCCTCAGTCATTGATACACCACACTAGGCATAAGCAAGTTGTGCACGAGCAGGGTTTAGGAAGTCGGCCATGAGGTAGCGGCCTGGTGGCAGGTGAGCTAGCCGAGTGTGACGACGTGACGACAATAAGACAGAAGCGATGGACATGATTGACATGATGGACACGTTGGAGTACCAACACACACACTTCGTACAGCTGCACATGTCTCCCGTCCCATCCCATTCCAATCCATCCCATCGCGTGTTCAACCCCGGGGCCGTCGGTCGGTCGGTCGGTCTTTCGGTACAGAAGACGCTAAGGCAAGACAGAAAGCTGCAAATGATCTCGCAGTGGGGAACTGGGGCCATCGGTTTGGTCGGGAGCACCTGGTCACACTCACGACTCACAAGTTACAACAGCTCTCACAACAGGTAGGTATGGACTACAGATACCTACCTATCCAAGACCAACTTTCAACTGTCATTGTGGACCTTGCTTTTTTTGGCCGTTAGCCTTGGACACCACGCTCACGATTCTCGCATCTTTTCTGCGCGTCTTGAACCGGGGGGTTGGTCAGTTGCCAAAGTGGGCAGACCTTGGCCGCTTGAGATGACGACCACCTTTCCATACCTAGGAAGGTAGGTACCTAGTTACCTAGGTACGGATACCTAGTGATTCGCTTTCGCCCCCTTTGCGCGCTTTCTCACACGGGCCAAGCTCTCAATACCGTCACAGCCACAACTCAATGAAAAAAAAACCCAGCTCCGTCATTACACCTCTAGTCCCTGATTTCTATCGGCGCTGCTGCCGACAGGCCCGCACCACACGCACGACTCCGACCGATGCGATGCGAGCTGAAGCTGGATCACACACTCGTCACTGACTACACTATTGGATCTAGGTACGGCACGGCAGGCGACGATCAAGAAGCGATTTACGGCTCGCGCGCGCGCATGAATCGAAAGAAGAAGATTTCAAATGGCGTTTGTGTGCGAGTCGAGACAGGCTTTTTTTTGTTGTTCCCTCTTAACCAATTGCTCAGAAAAACAATTCCTTATTTGAGAAAACAGAAAGGGAATCTACCAATCAGCGTGTCGATGGCAGTGAGTTATGGCAATGAGATGAAAACGTCTCAAGTTTCTCCCGCAAGTAATCCAATTTAATTCGCCTCGGGATTACTTCAATTCGGCCAAATTCCTCTGCGCATTCCGCTTCGCTCCCTCTCTCGCTGCCCACTTATCCTTCAGGCTTCACTTGCTGGTTCGATAAATACACTAGCACATTGTTTCTCTCTTTCCAAGGTACCTACCTCGTCCGTAGGTGTAAGGTACTTTCCCTCTCCTTCCTCTTCCTGCTGTGCCGAGTAGCTGCAGAGGATCATGAAATGATGACAGTGACGGGAAGCCTGGAGGCAGAGACAAGAAAGAACAAGAGCACGGACGCTGGGCTGGTCTCAGCTGGGCAGGTATCTTCAAGTGGTCAAAGTTATGAACGCCTGTCGCTGACACAGCCAGCTTTCCTGGTGTGTTTATGCATGGATTGTCCATCTTGTATGTCTCACCTTAGTCAGTCCCGTCAGAATCCTTTCCTCTACTACGTACCTTAGGTAAAGTAAGTACCAAAGCACCAAGGTAAGGTTCCCACGTTCCTCCCCATTTCGTTTCCGCGGACCACAGAGACCCAGAGTTTCCAGAATCGCGAGAGCCAAGAAAAAGGTGAACCTGATCCTCCCGCCGTCTCCCCCCCCCCCCCCCCCAGGCCTCAATACTCTACTCCGTACGGATACCCTTTCGCATTTACCTGCTGCTCGCCTGCACATGCAAACGTTGGCTCCACCGAACCGAACCCTCGCTTTATTACTTCGGTACGCCGCACTAGGCACAGCCCGTTCAAACGGACCCCGAACCTGACGCGCACGCCTTGCTGGAACACGACACGGGTCACCCCAGCCAACATCGTGTCTGCTGCTCTCAAGTCTCAACTCATTTTTTTTTACGAATATCATCTATCCGTATCTCCATCCCTTACGGCACCCCGGTCTCAACACTCTTCGAAGCTGATTAGTCGCATTATGGCACTATTCTCTTGCATCGGCTCCCCCTAACTACACTAGGTAAGCTTCCTTGATACGTGATACCTTAGATCTAGGTTCTGTTGAGCCTCCGAGGATACGGATAAAGACTACGGTCTAAGCTATGCAATAGATACGAGTATCGCACGATCAACATCTTCCCCATATTCCGTATGCATTTTCTACTCTCGCATATTCTGTCGCCTAAGAAATGCTGCAACATTGGCCCAGCTAGTTTCAGGTCACGAACGATCAGCAAAGACCATTGCACATCCCGTCATCACCCATTCCTATTCTTAGTTCTGTACGGTTCCCCTTTATCGATTTGATCTTCCTGCTTCGCACTCCGTACTTTCGAATCAACGGCGAGTCAACAGCAGCCACGCCCCGATTCTTGACCACATTAGGGGCTCGAATTCCATCCGCTTTCGCATATCTGCACTTGCATATGCATCGGCATCGGCATGAGAGCCTCAGCAGCACCAAGGCCGGGCTCCGGGCTGGCATCTCAACCCCTTGAGTCCAAGTTCCAATTGCCACGGTGCCACCTCACCCTGTCACCCCGTGTCCACTTCAACCCCCAAACTCTCAAGTCTGAAGCATGCAGAAAGGACTGCGGTGTGCTTCAGCTTCACAATGCCTGCGCCCATCTTCATGCTTGTGCGGCGGCACCTACCGAATGGCCTGGTCATTATCCAACTCTGCACAATCCAATCCGACTGCTACCTTCAACAAACGAAATGGCGTTCCATAATCCATCCAAGCTTCCGGTACGGAGTACGGATACCATTCACCAACACCACTGTGGCGGCAAGGCCATGTTCTGGACTATGCAGACCGGTGGGTCCGGCCCCAGGACCCTGGCAATGTTCAATTGTCAGCTGCACGCCGAAATCTCAATCGCTCCGCAAACTTGATTGCCGCCGTCCGTTACTCTTCCAAACCCGGCGCATTGCTTTTGCGTCTGCACTGACGCGCCTGATCGCCTAATTACCACCCTGCTGTGCCTGCTTCCAGACCAGCTTGCCTCCTCGTTGGAAAGCCCATGGCAGTTGACCTGGGCCAAGCCAATATGACTGTTTGCGGCTCTACGAAGACATAGTTTCTTTGAGCTTTACCGACAGCCCCAACAAGTTACAACCGGCAGTTGGACATCGTTGCGCTCTAAAGGCTGGACCCTCGTGTCTCTCCGCCTGGCTTGACCGACCTAACGCGTTTAGTCATCGTTGGCCTTGTCTATCGATTTCATCTCCGCCATGCGTTACACTCTCTCCAGCCTCGCAGACTATCGTCTACTGCCCTTTGTGACCTAGGACAAACAACATCCCGGTCTGGGCTTGGCCAAGACTGTCACGCCGCCCGCTATCTCAACAATCGCCGTCACTCGCCTCCTCCCGATTCAGCCCAGCTTGGCTGATGGCGGTTGACGGTTGGCGTCCGGAACCTGCCTGGCCACCCCACGCTTCCGTGTCCGTGGGCTCTCCCGGGTCTCAGAACGCCCAGCGGCGCCTCCTCACGCCGTCGTTTGCTTCTTCAGCCCGTCTGCTTCCAAATTTACCTCACGACCCAACCCCCGCGAACCAAACGGCCGACGCCTCGTTCTTGACACAATAGCATCAGTGCTTTCCAACCCCTGTCTGTCCGTCCGTTCAGGTCCATCCTCTCTTCGTCCCATCTCCCCCGGATCCCGAATGTGTGTTTCACACAGACGCCTAGTTGGGCTGGCAGCCCCACCATCCCAGCTTATTTCATGTTCTTCTGGTAGCATTGCTTATTCTTTACCCATGAGCTTCTCGATGCTGACGCGTCGGATCTGTCTTGCTACGTCGCAAGCCATACGCTCTCGTCTGATGAGCCTCACATCAAGAAAGTACGACGCTGGAAGCTGAACCCCTGAACCTGATCCCATAAGCACTCGCCCTCCCTGGACCTCTCACCTTGGCATCTAATATTTTTGAGATTCACATTTCTTTTTTACTTCCGGAAGCTGCCTCGGGTTTGCATGTCTCGACTTTTTTCTTTCCTGACATTGTCTCTCGTGCATAGATCCTCACCATCGGAAACCTACAGAGAATATGTTTCGCCTTTGATTGAGCTGCAGTCGACGCTGCAACATAGCCTCAGGGCTTGGCGGGCACTGTGCAGCAAGAACGACAAAAAAACAGCAGAAGGGAGCAACGTCATCGGGCCGCAGTTGTAAACATGCACGCACCGGCTTGGGCCGAGAATTGCAGAAGACGCTCGCCGCCTCCCCGCACATGAGACCCCCTCCCACCCCCGAAGCTGAGTGCCGGAATGAGTCCGTGCTCCGGCCGCGACGACAAACAGCACACGCATAACGTCGTCCCATGTCAAGCATCGGCCGCCGACCTCCATCCGCATTTCCGATCTTCTTTCTTGAAACGTAAAACAGACTTTACGCCGAGAGAAGGGGGGGTAAAATGTAAATCAGGCGACCATATATAGCTCCCGCGACTCTTCGTGTCTCGTTCTGCACCTATCCGGATTGCGCTGCCGACCAACGCCCTTCCCGTGGCTTTGCTCCTGCATCGCATGGCTGTTTCACTTGCAGGCTTCCTTCGTGAGTGTTTCCCTATATCAAAGGATATAGGCGACTTATCCCGCGCGGCCAAGGACGCATTCCTCCCCGACTAGGACCGAGCTCCAGAGCCTGCACCACTTACACAGCAGAACGAGCAACTTCCTATCAAGAGACGAGAATACTAGGGTGCTCCCCCCCATGGAGCTTCTGTAGGTTGCCAAGCATCTACAGTAGGCAGACGTATGGATTTGTCAACGCTATCCTGGTCTGTCAATGTTTGGTCTGATAACGGCTGGCGACTTTGTGAGGATAGTTGTGGCCGGCACCAAACATTACTCAATTCGCAACTCGTCCTAGAAACAGTCAATCTCTGCGGCCCGTCTTGGCGTTTAAAAAAGTAGGACTCTTCGCGGCTTTTCACAGGTGAATGGAGTTGTATGGCGACAACCGCGTCGAATTCTGCCGTGGCTTATGATTCTTCCCGCCTCGCATGTCCCTTTTACCCTCCTCTTGGCGAGTTATCACGCACCAGCTTATCTATCATGGATCTCGGTAAATGAATATCATAGCTTGTAGCAAACGTTTCGAACCGCCGTTGCCGCTTGGTTGAGTAGTGTCCAAGAACCAGAGAGCTCACGATAAACATTCGTTTCCTCGGCTTAGAAGACCCAAGCCACACCTAGCCAAGTAAGGAAGGTAAGGACACCCATGCAAAGCAGACCTCAACAGAGTTCGTCTCAACTATCCAGTTCCCAATTTTCTCCCACCCCCCTCTCTCGCATTCTCCATCCCTCTGTCTCTTCTCAAACAAGCAGTACTAGTACCCTGAACTTGGAAGAGAGAGAGGAGGTCAAGGTGCTTACGAAGAACACCTTTGAGCTGCGCCACAAGAGGGCTTCTTGCGAGGCTTTCTTTTCCCCTGTCGTTTCTCGGTATCTGCTAGGTGGCTTGGCACGTTTGTGAAGCTCATACTTGCGGATGGGGCAGTTCTCGCAATCGCCTTCCGACCAAGTCGGAGCCGAATGTCAGTTTCCGTCAGTTGTTCATTGTTTGACCTGTTTTGCTCGTCTCCTTTAAAGAGTAGTACTAGGTTTACACTAGTTGCCGTCGTCCAAAAGGGGTCCAAGGGGGGGTTCCAGCACACCCGGTAAAACATTCACAACACTAAACCGACTGATTCTCCTCTACCCCTCTATGCTGAATCTTTGCAAAAACCTTACTTTCGTACGGATGGGGGGAAAAGAGAATAGTAAACGTGGGAAACGTGTCGGAGAGTTTTTGTTGGTTGCTTTGCAGGCTGGGTTCATCTCGGGCGCGAGGCTCCGAGAAACTTTGAACTCGGCCGATAACAGTGTGCTACCTACTTGAGCATGAGGAGGAAAAGCTTGCTCGAGCTTTAAGCGTGAGGATCCGGGCAGGGTAGGGGTGTGATTTTCATCTCATCTCGTTTGAGCCGAGGCCCCTTCGAATCTGACCTCCATCTGGTTTTGCATGTTTTTCAAGTTGCCGAATCTTAGATGGTCGGTTTTGTTGTTTGCTGGTCCATTTTGGTCAATTGATAACAGGCGTTACGAGAACCGGGGGAAGGATGGCTTCCGAGCGGGAAGAGGCGTGGAATTTTGACCATGCGATAAGTTTGAGGAATGGTCTTGTTTTGCAAGTCACGGCTGACTTTGAGTGATATCAAGAGACCAAAGGTAACGAGGGCGAGAGTTTTTATCACGATTGATCGGGTATCTCGAGGCTTAAAGGGTCCTGAAGATTGCAATAGTACCGAAGATCTCGTGGCTTTTTCGACACCGGCTGTTTCGATCTTATCATTGGGTGGCTTGCTCTCGAAGTCCTGAAGCAGTGCCGGGACAAGACGCATGTTGCCCAAGTGGGATTCTGTCTCTTGCAATATTGCAGAGCATCTGCTTGTCGATAAGCTTCTCGATAAGCCACATTTCTTGGTGAACTAAAGATGGAAATTTACTGTCAGCCATCTCACTCTGATATATCTGGAGCCTAATGAGTGTCTCCAGTCAAGATGCCACACTACTTCAGCCGAACGCAACAATGCAACATAGAAATTGGCAGCATGTTAAGGACCGGAGCCAGACCCGGTGGTCTGACACTCGTCCTCAGGCTTCTGACATTTTAAGACTTGAAGGATTGCCTGGTTGTTGATGTGGCCATACCACTCGGCGCGAAACGCTGCGAGAAGTCCCCGTGAGCGTTGTACTGTCAATACGGCGGTAACTACTCAGATGGTATCAAAGCTACCAGAAAGAGGGAGTAAGGGTGTCAACGACATGGGGTTTCTCTTGTTGATGTGCTGGGTCCGGGGTTCGCAACTTGGAAGCCAGTGGTCCGGAATCTTCAACGAAGCCCGGGGACATCAACAGGTCTCGAACCAGTAGAAGTCAACAATCCAATGACAAACTAGGATAGGTTTCTTCAGAAGACCGATATACATCTCTTGTAGTTTACGAATAGTGTTTGTAAATCAGGTTCCCTCTTTCTCAAATCAAGCAAAGCTCCCTAATGCTACGCACTACTGCCAGCAACACGAAGAATGTAGTCTCAAGTATCTACAACGAATAACCCCATTGAAAGCAGATCAGAACACTTATTTAGGAGACTAATCGCAGATCTCTTGAGAGAGATCGCTTTAAAGAAATAAGATCATGAAGTCTCGGACTTTGACATAGGAGAGGTCATAATCAGCTTAGCATCGTCAAACTGTCACATACGACCATACCCATTGGAAAACTCGGGATCCCGTCCGCTCTCCCATAGATAAGCCAATGAGGGCCGGATTAGTATTTGGGTCGGTGACGACCAGCGAATACCTGGTGTTGTATGTTTTTGATTTTTGTAGGAAGCTATCGTGGTGTGGTTGTGGTGGGTGACGATGTTTTTGCTTGGTGCGGCGTGATGGGTAATGTTCGCTGCGTGACGTGGTGGTTTGATTTGCTTTAAACACATTGACCCTTGGTTCTAGTTGTTGGGGTAAAGAGTTGGGGGTAATGTCGAAAGACAGCTGCGAAATCGCAAATATGTCGAGGGTGTTTGCTCCTAGCCACGATGCCGTAAGTGACTATTGAGGATGCATCTTACTTGGCTCCGTTACATCTAGAACTATCATATACTTACTGCCAGATATGAAAAGACTATGGAGGTACTACGCCTTGTTGATATCGAACAATGCGGCAACATATATGGATTGAATATGACTCCCTTTGAAGTGCCTTGACGTTACTATTAACACACTCTCGCAATATATATTAGATGTCTCACGAGATCGCGGAAGTAAGCCGAAGATGTCTGGGGAACTTGTTTGGGGCCCATTCAATCTCGTTTTACTTAAATCATCTTCGGTTTTGAGGCCATTGACCTCAAAGCTTTTAAACCCCCTATCCCACGCATCCCAAGGACAGAACGTTGCTCACGAGTATAAGCGACCACGGACGGGCGCCGAGACTGATCCAGAAGAAAAAGAACAGTGCCCGACGACAGATGAATCTACCATGCCCCGTCGCAGAGCCTTCTCCCATGTCTTTCCCTCGTCCGAGTCGGGGTGACAAGCAGCAGAGATGGCCGCGCTACAACTACCCGCCACGGGCATGACCCCGAATCGCAAACGACGTCTCTCCGCGACGATGAGAAAGCCCATCGTGACGATGATTACCACGAGAACGCACAAGACCCCGAGTGGTGACCATCCGCAGGCTGTCACGCCGGCAAACGAGTTTCCCTCGACTAATCGCACCATAGACTTGCCATCAGCTGAAGGAACATATACCTCCAGGTTGACGAGAAAAAAGCTCTGAGAAATGAGCCAGTGAAGTCCACCTGAGAATATTACAAGAGGGAGGGAGTAGCGGTACGGCAGTTGAAGGAAGTAGGTATCTCGCTGGTCCCCTTTGCGTGTCGACGAGACGCGAAGGCTCTTTGCCTCCTTATCGTTGCCGAACCTGTCCCATTCCGTAACCAGGGATATGCTGGTGTATTGGGCATTGTAAGTGAAGTAAATGAGCGAAAGAATAATTTGAGGCGTGTTGACAAGCATAATATTGCCAAGTATAGATCCTTGGCCCAGGTCGCTCCTGTTCAGGATGGTCTTGGTCTGCATGGCGCCGAGTCCAAGCTTGATAATATCGCCGCCACCAGACATGTGATTCAGGCCTCCAACCAGCAAGCTTGCACAGACGATAATCAGTCCAAAGTACCTAGCAGGGCGGTCAGCAAATTGATATGTTGAAAGGAGGGAAACACAAGCAAGCATACAACAAGAAACACATAAACCACCCTCCAAGCGTGACCGCGACAGACTTCCGTTGCGGTTTGAGATCATATTGTATCGGACCTTTGGACCAATGTTGGGCAACAAAGTGGTCCTTCGACTTGAGGCACATATCTGCAGTCGACTCGTCCTGATTCTCGAGGAAAGAGGCCACTGCATCTCCGATGGTCATTAGAGGGTCTTCCTCACCCATCCCGAAGGCGACGAAGAGCATCAAGACGCCTTTGGCAAAGTTGAAAGCCGTCACAGTCCAGCAGAGGGTGCTACTGAATATGAGCTTGCAATGCTCTTCAGTCTTTTGGCTGTAACATTCCTTGACGCTTGAGCCTAGCGGCTTCCAGCCTTCCGACTTGGGCCGCAATTCGCGTAGATAATCTTCGCATGTCGAGTTGCCAGCGAGTATGCCGGCAATCTTTTGGCTAGATTGGCCGCACATCCATATTTATGGGTATCCCGAAATATCAAAAACCTCGGACGTGCGATTTTCGTCCTTCTTATCATCAGAGACAATGAGTAAATTTCCTCGCGAGGACTGGAAGGCGACTCGATAGGCGTCCATACAAGGTGTTGCATCCATTTTCTCCACGTTGTCGCCAAGAAAGCCTGCGTATATGCTCTTCCACTCAGCGCTGCTGACTATGCTTTCGGTTTCGTTCTTTGAAATGTACGCATTCGTACTTAAGACGCTGTAGTTGTTCATCGAGGTCGAGCTGAAGATGATAGAGTTGTAACTAGTGATCGATCAGTAAGAGTTTCTGGAAGAGAGAAACAGTACAAGGAAAGATGCAAAACGATAATGAATCCACTAACACCAGATGTAATGGAAGAGACGAAGCTGCAAGTAACACCCAGACAATCTTCTTCTTCCATGTTATGCTCCAAAAGTTTCGAAGACTAGCAACCCCGACATCGAGCCAATGTTGTCTTGCGTGTGCATCGTCGATCTCTGGTCGGGTTGGTGCCATCAAGCACTGCATACAGTAATTACTACCTGCAAGAAGAATGATGCCAAGAACGTTGATCAAAATATGGATCCCGATATTCAGCATTCTGATGGTTGAACAGTTCGTATCGAGGAGAATACCGACGCCGTCAATGATGGTATCACGTCTCTGTATGCTTGCCCAGAGAGTGAAAACGAAATTGATTAGAAAGGTCGAGAAGGCTGCAATTGCGAAGTAAGATGCAGCTTGTCGCCATCACTTTGGGAGAACTTGAATCTACCCATCGTGATGGTCGTTGGTGACGATAGTCAGGGAATTGCAGAGCATGTTGGAAAGGAAGAATGTGAGCCAAGGCGGGATGGGAGCCAGGAGGTCTATGATAGGACTGCAAAGAAAGAGCAGTTCTTTCTTCGACGCAGCCTGATCTTTACTTAGCCCTGCCAAGGGATCGAAGGATAGTTTGAGATGTAGCCTGCCTGCTTGGTTCACCTCCATGTAGTATTTGCTGACTGCAGCCGCAGTAGTGTACTCCTCCCACAGCTACCTTTGCACCGCAAGGTAGCGTCCCAAACCAGAGAAACCTCCCTCACCTTTGGTAGAATCCCGTCTTCTGCATAGGACAAGACAGTAGTGACTGCCGACAAACCTGTCACTTCAACGACCGTGTCAATCTTAGTATGCCAGTGTTTGCCTGGGGAAGATGCGAGATATTAAAAAGTGGGAAGTCCACAGCGGTATGTGCTCAATATCCATCTACCATACGTCCAGAATTTGCCTGTCTTTTTTATCTGTGATATTTCCATGCCATAAATGCGACCAACCATGCACCCATACACCTATATTTTTTGAGATCCTTCATGAAAACCATACCAATCCACATTTTCCCTTCCTCTCCGTCTTTACGGGATTTGCTTACACGAAGCCCTTGAGCACAGCAGCCTCAGCATTGAGGATCGACGAGCCAGCAGCGCCAATAACAGTGTTGTGGCTAAGCGCAACAAACTTGATATCAAAGATACCGCTCTCATCCTCCCGAACGCGGCCGACACTGACAGTGTACCCCCTGCCAAGGTCGCGATCGAGTCTCGGCTGCGGCCGGTCAGGCTCGTCGTGCACGAGGATAGGGTTCTCCGGCGCCGAAGGGCACCCCAACTTCTGCGCCTCGGAGACGTACTCGCGCAGCGCCTTCTTGACCTCCTCGGCCGAGGGCGCGGGGCGGCGCGCAAACTTGAGCGAGACGCAGGCGGTGTGGCCGTCGAGCACGGGCACGCGGTTGCACGCCGCGCTGACCTTGAGCTGGGTCTGGTCCTCGAAGGCGGTGAGGTCCGATGTGATAGTGCCGAGAATCTTTTGCGCCTCCGTCTCGAGCTTGTCCTCCTCGCCCGAGATGAAGGGGACGACGTTGTCAATCATGTCCATGGACGAGACGCCCGGGTAGCCGGCGCCGGAGACGGCCTGCATGGTGACGACGGAGACCTGGTCGACGGGGCCGAAGACGGCCTGGAGGGCCGCAAAGGGGATGACGAGGCCGATGACGGCGCAGTTGGAGTTGCAGACGAGGAAGCCCTTTTCGAGGTTGTGCTGCTTGCGCTGGTGGGGGATCAGGTCGAGGTGGGGGAGGTTGACGGTGGGGACGACGAGAGGCACAAGGGGGTCGCGGCGGTAGTTCTTTGCGTTGGAGAAGACGGCAAGGTTGGCCTTGAGGAATTCCATCTCTATTTGGTCGCAATGATCAGCCATTGTCCATAATCCTCCGCGGGCGCTGGAGTCGCAGCCCCAGGGAATACTCACCAATTTGGCCGGCAACGTCAGAGTCAAGACCGCTGAATACGACGTCGCAGTCGCTGAACTCAGAGGCCTTGCACTCGCGGACAACGAGGTCGCCGACGGCGCCCATGGGCGAAGCCTGCTTCCACCTCACGGCATCGCGGTATTTCTTGCCGGCGGAGCGGGACGAGGCGCCGACAGCGACGAGCTTGAGATACGGGTGCTGCGAGAGGAGGAGGATGAAGCGCTGGCCGACGGAGCCGGTGCAACCGAGAACGCCTGGGAGTGGACTTTCAATTAGCTTTGGGTTGTTCAAATCATCTTAAAAGGCGCCAAAGTTTGCAATGTCTCCATGTCGAGATTTCCCGAAGGCAGAAGGGCGGCGATGGCGGGGAGGAGGGGTTAAATCGTACCGCACTTCTTGACGGGGAATTCGCCCATTGTGAAAGATGAAGAGGGGGGTATCGAGGGTATCAATTGTCGAAAAGAGGACTGGACTGAATGAGCGAGGGCTACAGGTTCGAGATAAATAGAGAAATTGGGCGGGTTGACAATGTGAGTCAAGAGGGGAGTGGCATGTCGCCGGCGGCGCCCCGGCCCAATAATTTTTGGGGTGAGCGACCGACGTCGGTTGCACCCCGCCATGCCCCGCCATCGGAGCTTTGGTTGTCGGTGGACGAGACATTTCCCACTTGGACGAACTTCAGTCTCCACACCCCACCACCTCAGCCAACGGCCCAACGATCATCAGTCCAAAGACCGGCCGGGATCTGATGGGCATAATTTACCTTTCGGTGAGTAACGACATCATCCAATTGGCCTTAAAACAACTGTTATCGTCATCTGTCACCATCCCGATCATTCGATATCAGGCAATCCCCGAATCCCTTCGCGTTGCCATGCTCTTCGCGCACATGGTCATAATGTGCCATTTGGAATTAGTTGAATAGGGTCTCGTGTATGGGCCCGGGAAATGTGTTTCGCGGAAACAGTTCCTGCATGTATTGTTTTCTTACTCTAAAACTGGAACAATGAGCCAATGCTGCTCGAAACCATTTCCATGTGGTCCACCCCCCAATGACCAAGCATCCAGATAACCCCCCCCCCCCGTCACGAAGACACTTGAAACGGATCAGGTTGCCTCTGTGGCTGATACACGCCGACCAAGCATTGACAACTCAAGGCCTGGTTGTTCGGCCGCTTCTCTATTGTTCTGGGGCGCGTATTCATTGGGCTCTTGCAGTCTTCGTGCAACTTTGACGGGATTGAACTGGTCCAGATCTGGAAGGAAGCTAGCGCCAATCAGGAGGATAACAGAAAAAGGGATGATGAAGAGGAAGATCGATCGAAGTGAATTGGCGTATCCGGTTTGAATAGCGTTGGTTATCGCAAGCTTGGTTGTTGTGTTCAATGACGTGAACGTCGTCAAGTTGGTGTTTCCGTTCTTCGTTGCCTGCTCTCTGATGACGGCGCCCAGTTGTAACATTGTCTCAGGCAACAGGCCAGCGCTCAGAACAGCTGGAAGAACGGCCTTGGTCAATTCCTCCTCCAGCTTTTTCCGCAACAACAAGGTAAACAATGTCCTCGAGAAGGCACAGCCCAGGCTGCACATTGCACCGAGGACTCCCGATGCGAGGCCTATGTCTTGCGCTTCCCACACAAACGTAACGCCGGTGATGACAATGGCAACAAGGTAACCTAGAGCTAAGACGTATGTATCAGTATTAAACGTTTAAGAGAAGGCCAGGATTTGCCGCAAGACTTACCAAAGGACGCAGATATGCCCAATAGAACGATCAGTCGTTGATGGCCACCAGGCGATATAGTGCATAATGGAGTCGTGAGAGCCACAACCAGGAATGACGCCACGACGCACTGTATCTTGACACGTTTACCACGTAGTTTCGGAGAAGCCGCCAGGAATATGCCCAGTGTGGCACCAAGAACCAGCAGTACCCCAAACCAAGCGACGTCTACTGAGCGCTTGTTGAAAACCTTTCCGATAGCGAACGGCCAGAGAATTGTGAGGACGTAGAAAATCGTTGAGGCGAAAGTTGCACAAGTGACGAGACTTGTGAAGTGAACATTCTTGAACATCTTTGGGGGCATGAGAGGCTGTTCCGTGGTGGAAAATGCTTCTGCGACACGTCAGAAAGTGCATCGAGGATTGATTCGAACGGGGATCACGCTCACCGTAGAGTACGAACAAGACCAGCGCTGCAAATCCACCGACTAGGGTGCCAATGACCTCCTTGCCAACAGAAGGATATGACGAGGCTCCTAAGCAGAACCCGAGCAGCAACAAAACGCAGCCAGAGACATAAAGGAAGACGCCGACGAAGTCCAAGTGCTTGGTCATCTCAAGCTCTGTCTTCCCAGCGACGTTGAGCTGCCTATACGAAGGTGGGTGGTAGACTACCAGGTACAAGAGAAAGGAGAAGAAAGCAAAAAAGGCTCCCGCGTAATAGCCCCACCGCCATTGCGAAGGATGACCCTCGGGCGCATGATTTTGGACTATGACAGTGCCCAAAACAGCGGTAATGATTGGTGGCAGGGTAGTAAGGGCAACCGTTCTTGTTCTAGCCTGGTTCGCGACGAGTTCTGCTACAGCAATTCCGAGAGGTAGCTGGGCAGCAGCAGCTATTCCGTTGCAGATGTTGGCGGCGATGAGTATCTCGGCGTTGATCGCAAAGGAGCCGAGAACGCAGCCGGCGACTCCCAGAAAGGAGGTTCCTAAGATGATCCACCTCCGTCCGTACAGGTCCGAAAGTCGACCGACGAAGAGAAAGCTAATGGAGCTTCCCATGAACTACATGATTGGTGTCCAATGTACCTTGTCTGACTGAGGTAGGTCTGTGTGGAACAGCACACTATTGTTAGTTGTTAGTATGTGCCAAGGGAGGCTGCGCTGCGCTCATCATGTCACTTACCTCGTGTTCCCGGGTGCTACCCAGCTCATCCATGCAGCTGTGCTAGCCAATGCTTGGGCCTATATTGCATCGGTCAGATTTAGTGAACGACACGAAGGTGGGTTGGATTTACTCGCCAGTAACATCAGCCAGACTCTGGTACTGCCCGACGAGAACAGTGTGCCGAGAGCATCTCTGTCGACATTTGTGACGGTACCATCGATATGTGTTACCTGGAGATGGCTTCCCATGTTTTCGAAGTCCCAACAGTCGTTGTTTCTGGTGGGTTCTTCTCGAGAACCTTGCTGCGTTTGAGGGTTCGGTGCCACGGTGATAACATCGTCGTTGACCATATCTGTAGATTTTGTGCGGACTCAAGTGTCCGGTATTGAATAGTTGAAGCAAAGTGCCAAGAAATCAATAGCTGTGATAATGCCTGCGGGTGATGATGTGTCGGTGTGTTGTAGCTTGGGAAAATAACAAGAGGCGTCGGAGGGGCAGACATATTTTTAAGTCCTTGCCAACCATCGTCTTCCTTCCACCTGCTACATTAGTGAAGAAAGTGTCATCCTTCCAATCGCCATACAACGGAGATCTACTAATCAGCGGGCAGGTGTTCTGAGCGGAGGTTGCGAAGAAAGAATGGTATACGCCCTTGCCCAATGGACCTACCTTTTTGGCATGGCCCTTTCTCTTGGGAAGTGGCGTTCTAAGGTAGAGCTAGCCTCCGATTACACACACCTCTGGGCCAAGTCATGAAGGTTTTGAAGTGGAAGGTTCAGTAATCTCATGCGTACTCCTGCTACTGCCCGCAACTGGATTTCAGGCTGGTGGGCGACAAGATACAGTCAAGAGTTCCCCGAGAACGTGAGACGCCCAAGGCCCTTCCACTTTCAGGACCTCTCCTCCGTGCTGTACAGCAGCAAATGCACCCAAGTTCCTACTTCAGAGAGCCCAGAAATGAAGCGAACTGCTTTAAGTTCCAAGACCACGATGAAGCAAGATGTTAGTTGCTGAGATTCATCATCATCCATCGTTACGCTGAGCCGATAGAGCGCTGCTTGCGACTTGGTGGTCTTGAACTACCGGAGCCGACCGACGATGCAGTATCATGGTCGAGCAGTTCAATAAGAGGCTGGTATGAGACCTAGTGACTGTAATTAATCAGGTTACAAAACATCATTTACGCATTTAACCGTCAAGCCGATGCTACGTCGATCTAACTGTCTAGTATTATCATCATGGCAGCCTTTCCTGGACTGATGAGATGGTTCAATGGATTCAACGAAGGACCCGTAAAGCTGCAAAAGGTTTGAGCCGCAAGATAAAAAAAAGGTAACTAATCTGAAAAAATCAGACATCCATCAATTCAGTGATTGAAGGGCGAGAACGGAGACGCTTGAAGTGAGAAGGGCAAAGAGAATGATAAGTTGATGAGGAGCAGGAGGGGCGCCGGCAATGACTTGGAAAACAGACCTTCTACCAAAGGTACCAATTTGGGTGCTCAACAAGGCATTCTCATCAGCAGACAGTATCCTACCTTACCTATAAAGCATGCTAACCTCTTGGATTGTGTCTTCGTAACTTGACAAAGACCAAGTTCAAAAAGCTTTAAATATCGCTTTATGACTGCATCTTCCTGTTAAAATAATAAGGCAGTGAAGACCAGTTGTCTTCAGAATGCACAATGCCCCATCTCTCCCTGTGGAAATTTGACCGCAACCTCTACCTCAGGAAAGGTATATCAGACGGAAGGCAAGAACGACCCTCATTCTGGGTCAAGTATCGCCTGAGGCAGGAGCCTTCGGCCTGTACCTGCTGTATTCACACCTTGTATTCTGCCTACCGCCCAGCTGTGCCAGGTTGAACAAAATCTCCCCACTTGGAGCGCACCAACTCCTTCTCAACTTGTTCTCACTCCCATCAGACGAGAGCCGCCGTCCCGAAATCGCGATGAGAGCAGCCCATCTCATCACCACCCAAGAAACGATGAGTGGGCTGGTAAGAGTCTCCCATACTAATCCTTCAATCGGAATCCTGACAACTAATTTACTTGCCTGAACAGCTCTCTCGATATTTGGTTCCAATCACCAACAATTGCTTCAACAACTTATTCGAATAATTTGCTCGGAAATTCTGCTCGAATAACTCGCTCAAACTTTCGAGTATGCAGGAGCAGGCAGGGGCCCTTATTTACAAGGGTGCTCTCGCCCTCCTTGCAAATTTCTGTGAGGCGTGACCTCACCTCACGATGGGCGGGAGCAATCTGCCATCCACAAAGCTGCTCCTGCCCCCCTTGAAACTATCGTGAGTGAGGTCACAACCTCCTCACAAAGGGTGAGGGCAGAGAAGGCTACAACTCATGGGGCTGCTCTCGCCTCTCTTGACCTTACAAAGGGCAGGAGCAGACGAGGCTGCCATCCATGAGGCTGCCCTCGCCCTTTTGCGATTATCGTGAGTGAGGTCATGACCTCACAGAAGGCGAGAGCAGCCGACTTCCATGCCCATGAGGCTGCTCTCGCCCTCCCAGCAACTATCGTGAGAGGTGAGTGACCCACGAGAGCCTCACTTCAAACCCTAGCCTTGCCCTGAGGTTTGAATCTCAATCCCACGATACTTCTATCCTCTACCTGTCGAAATACAACCCACCATTTGCTGGTTTACCTTCTTCAACCTCCACAACTCACTCATCGGCAATCAAAACATATACACCTCTCTTCACACAACAACCCATACCCACAACCCCTCTCCATACACATCTCAAGCTTCTACTGCTTTTCGCCCGCATCACTTTGTCATACCCAATCTTTCGATTATCGAAGCTGACAGTCTGCAAGAATCGCGATGGCTTCATTCAAGGATATGATGACCGACTCGGCTGAGAGAGCCGAGTTCTTGGAGCGGCTCCGGCAGCTGGGCATCCAGCATGACCGTGAGCAGGCGCTCCGGGCTGCTGCAATGGCCTCGCAGAATGCCGGCTCCTCCTCCTCGGAGGATGTCGAGAGTGGCGGCGGCGTCCGCCTTACCAACGAGTACCTCTCGGGCAACCCGTACGGCTTGCTCGCGTCTCTCGGGGCCGCCGAGAACTCAGCGCAGTTGAACACTTCCTCTCTGAGAGGTAGTCCTACGTAAGTGAAATCTCTCTCATGGCATCTTCTCATCATCACTGACACTTGATAGTCGTCCTTCTCAGGATGCCGCCAAGACGCTGCGTCCTACTTCGTCCGCCACAGCTGCTGTGTGAGTTCTGATTTTCCATCACGTTCTAGACTTATTCTGACTTAATTTCACAGGGGTGGCACCCCTTCCGTCGTCCCCGAGACCACCGCAAGCGACGTCTTCAACGAGGCCGCGTCTGGCTCAGGCAAGGACCCCATGGTCGCGGCCGTGTCTTACACCCTTGGTCAGAGCAACCTCCAGGCCTCGGAGTCCGGTGGCAATGGCATGTCTCAGCGCAACGAGTATGTCGGTGGCTCTCCCAGCAAGGGCATCTCATCTTTCGTGCGCAACGTCGCCGATAACTCTCAGTTCGGCTTCCCCACTGGTTCTTGCATCTTCGTTGCCAAGTAAGTTCATCCAGAGAAGCTCATCAGTACTCAAAACTAACTTTCTGTTTCAGCCTTCCTGAGTTCAAGGATGACGTTACTCTCGAGGCCGCTGTGATCAGTGAGTTCGACCGCTTCGGCGTTGCCTTCGTCAAGATTCGTCGTGACGGCAGCGGCATGCCCTACGCCTTCGTTCAGTTTCATGTAAGCAGCTTTCCACATCGACATTACACTCGACAGCCTCACTAACGCATTCACAGTCAAAGCAGGACGCCGAGGAAGCCCGCATCCAGGGTAGAGGAAGCTTGATTCTTGGTCGCCCGTGCCGCACCGAGACTGTGCGCGCCAATCGTGAGTCTGTTTGCCCTACGTTTTGATTGTTGAAACTAACTTTTAAACATAGGTACCTACATCATCTACCGCCATGATCGACTTGACATGACGATCGAGGAAGCCCAGGAGCTTTTGACTCCATTCGGTGCGCTTGACAGAATCAACCTTATGGACAAGGAGATTCAGGAGAAGCTTGGACTTCCGGTCACTGTTCGAGTCCAGTTCGCTGTCCACGATCCCTCTCAGCAGGTCCTTCGGGCTTTCCGCATGAACCACACGTACAGGGTCGAGTCGTACGACTTCAAGAAGGCCATGCAGATCCGGGCTCGCATGCCCCACCGTCCTGCCATGGAAAACAACACTGCAGAGCGTGACAGTCGTTTCGTCTTCATGGGTGATCTCCCTCTCGGCTTCACCGACGACAGAATCCGTAACCTCATGGATCATATTGGTGGCGTGGTCGCCGTTCATACCCAGCAGTGCGCTTATGAGGGTAAGTCTTAATCAGTTCCTCCTATCCCTACGTGAATAAAACTGACAGCTGGATAGACGGTCCCAAGCAAATTGCATTTGTCGAGTTCACCAACGTCAGCTACGCCCAGTCTGCTATTGAGCGTTTCGTAAGTTCCACTTGATTGAAGTGTGATGAACGTTCATACTGACATGCTCACTAGAATGACTCCCTCGTCGATGGCCACATCATCCGCGTTCAGCAGCGTATGGATAGACGTCGTCGCTATGGCGGCTTCAACGGTGGCGGCAGCAACCGCGCATTCCAGGGCAACAGCTACCATGGCAGTGTCGCTTCTACTCCTGCTCGTATGAGCCATCTTCAGCAGCGCCTAACCAGCCTGGCCATCGAGGCTGCTCCCTCCTCTGAGGCTGCCCAGAACACCCTTTCCATCATGCGCACTTCTTCGCAGGCCCCTATCAACAACACCCATGGTCTGAAGATTACCACGCAGTCTCTGCAGAATGGCAATGGCATGCAGCAGAACATGCAGAACATGCAGCAGGCTATACAGAATAGCTATCAGACCCAGACGCACCCCCAGATCAACAGCAACCAGGGCATACAGATTCAGACCCAGCAGCCCATGAACACCCAGATGGTTTCGCAGATCCAGATTCAGCCTGGCTCAATGCAGCAGGTTCAGCCTGCCATGCACTCTCCTATGCACATGCAGCCCATGAGCCAGCAGATGAGTCAGCAGATGGCTCAGCAGTCTCCCATGAACGCGGAGCCCATGGGTCAACAGATCAACCAGCCCATGGTTCAGCACATGGTCCAGGGAATGCCCATGCAGCAAACCCAGGTTCAGTACCCCATGGCTCCTCCCCCCGTTCCTTCTCAGATCGGAACTCCTATGCACAACAGCAATGGCATGCCGTACTACGCTCAGGGCGGCCCCGTCCAGACCCCCGTCCAGCAGTCGCCCACTGGCTTCTGGGGCTACGGCCATGGCACTCCCCTCTGGACTCCGTTCGGCCGCGATTTCGCGACCTACTCGTCCCCGGCCTATCACCCTCAGATGCCCGCCACCGGTATGATGCAGTCTGAGCCTGTCATCACCGAGGTCAACCAGGCCTTCGTCACTGATGGTTCCGACCGTTCCAACTAGTCTCCAGACTTCGATTGGTTCATTCCAAATCTTTCTTTCGAATCCTTCTCGGGTTCAAAATAGTGTGTTTACCCTTCTTCAAATCTTGTGTTTTACTTCAAGATTTTCTTCTTCAACAAAAGTTTGGTGGTGGTTTTTTCTTCAGATACGGTGGAAACTTGAAAGCATGGGAGTGCTTCGGATACGCCAGGGCCTTGATCTTGTACTCGGATGATCGGCAAGACTCGGTTATAGAGAATACGAATTGGGGGTCATAGACGAACTTGGTTCTTGTGCAGAGAGCACCTTGTCTACTTGAGGTGTAAGGACACTCGCCACCATTACGGATAGATCAGTCAGGAATGCACGCTTGAGTAGACCACTTCGAGCCTCCCACATTGCGTGTGACTGTGACACATTGAATGCCATCCTCTTCTTCTAGCCATGGGACAGATCGACTGTCTTATCAATCAGTGATGCTGGCGCGAGATGATGCTCCCCAGGCCTGTGAAGGTTTACAGATGGAACGGAAGTTGTCAGAATGTTGGCCTATTGAAGCTCCGAGGGCATTTTGAGCTGAGGATTATATCGAATTAATTAACCCAGAATTAAAAAGACCAGAATTGTAATTCTGGATAAATCTACACATTTTCCACGGCAGGGCTGGGACTGTCATGGCTTCAGACCAGTAGTTGGTATTGCAGGGCATGGGATGGACATGAGGTGTCGTTGGAGGCGGAACACGGTCTTTCTTTCCCCCGCAACGAAGCTCGAGCTCGTTGTACCCATGTACCTACATCAGTGCCGAAAGCTCCAAAGCAAGCAGCCGGGAGGTGGTATTAACCTGAGCAAAAGTTGAAGATTGTGACCAGAGATCCGAACCTGCCAAATTTTCTGCCCAAACGGAACAGACAGAGAGGCACGGAGGTCGATTGCCAATCGCAAACTCGACAGCACCGCGGGCGCATCGCGCAAGTACGCATCGAATCCGAAGAGCCGAAACATCACTTAGAAAGCTTAGCTGTCGGCGGCGCCGGCGGAACGACCGCGAGTATGCGCGCCACACCCTCGCTGATGGCCAAGGGCATATTCTCCCGAACGATGGACGAGTTCAAGCGCCGCGCAAAAATTGGTAGGTTCTGCCGCTTCCAATTGCCCTTCTCCAGGATCTCATAGTTCAAGAAAGCTAATGTAGCAATGCGCAGCCACAAAGGCCGAAGGCATCTATGGCCCCTCGGGTCCCTACAACCTCCAAGACTTCCGCAAACCGGGCTCGACCGACGATTGCAAACTCATGTCCGACCAAGAGATTGGCGGCTTCTCACACAGCGCCCTCGACTGGGTCTCCTCATCCCCCTCTACGACGACAACATCACCACAAAGCACACCGACGACAAGTGCAGGCCACGCCCGCTTCCACGGCACAATATCAACAGAGCTCCCCAAAAACGACCCCAAAATCCAACGCACAGGTTTCGCGGCATGGCGGACGCCAGACCAGAAGCCCACGCTCTTCGGTAAGGCGGTCTGGGACATTGATCCCTACTCCTACCTCGCGATGCGCGTCAAGTCAGACGGCCGGAGCTACTTTATCAACCTACAGACGGACTCAGTGGTGCCGACGGATCTGCACCAGCACAGGCTTTTCGCGAAGCGGCCGGGGGAGTGGGAGACGGTGTTTGTCAAGTGGAACGAGTTCGTGCGGACGAACCACGGTTTCGTCATTGAGCCGCAGACGGAGATGCTGCGGTCCAAGGTTACGACGGTGGGCGTGGGGCTTACGGATAGGGTGCCGGGACCGTTTGAGCTTTGTATTGAGAGGATTTGGGCGACAAATGATGTTGATGAGGTTGATGGGGGTAGTGAGGGTGATATCTTGGCTGCCCAGGAGGCGAGAGAGGCGCGGGAGAGCGAGTTGAAGAATAAACAAGGGGAAAGCGTTCGCTGGAAGGAGACGTGAGGAGGGATGGTAGTCTTTGAACGGATATCAACTTTGAAAAGGGGAGCGGCATCGGTCTGGGCATAAGACTACAAGCTCCTGAATGGAACATGTTCGCCAGAGGGTACATTTTGGCTTGGGGAAGCATTTGGAATCAGCAACCAGCTCGGCCGAAGGTTGCTCGGTTCAACATCAAATATTGTAGCAATATCTGTAAGATGACATACAAACATAATGCATCATGTCAAAAACCAGGGGCAATGTTAGAAGGGGAAGCGATGATATCGTGCCACTTAGCACACAAGAACACCTACTTGGTGGATTGTCACTGTGTCCTTGTATAATACCATTCAGTTGGAACGGTTTCGCTACTTGTAAGATAATAAAGTGATTCGACCCGTACTACTGAACAGCGAGGGATGGCGTGGAGGTAGTCGCGAGAAACACGCACTTGTGCTGTCGAAGCATTGGTGACCAATCACATTTCTCGTTGGCATATGTGGAGACAACCAACATCACAGAAACCTCACTGACAACGTCGAGACTGACAAACAGGATATCTCTAGGCGTCGAGTCCCCGGACGTCGTTTTTCAATCCGAGAATCCATATCCATTTGGCTGATCATCTGGTTGCTTTTGGTGGCTAAGGGGCTCTCAGTTGACGCAGGCGCGACGCGCCGTAGTGCTTCACCTCACCTGTACTCAGCGCTGGTGACATGGTCTACCGCGACGCCCACGGGTTCACCTTTCATGTCATTCGATGAGCTTCCGAAAAGCCAAGTTCCCTGAATCTTTTGACAAGGCTGCACGTTATCCGGCATCATAACCAACGATGGCACGATACCTCACGCCTGCCAAGATTGGCCTCCTCGGCCTCATTGAGCTGTACACAGACGAACATGTCCCCGCCACGGCAATCATCCCCGTACTCTCCTTCATCACATCCCACCTCCTCGACCCGGACCCCCAGAGCTTCACAAACACCACTAGCAAAGACACACGCTGGAGGAAAGCCGAGAGCACCGTCAGCCTCGTCATCGGCATCAAGGATTTCGAAAAGCTGCTGAGCGCCCACTCCGTCGTCGTCGGCCTACCGGGTCGGAAGCTCTGGGACACATTCCTCGCCAAGCTATGGGGCATCAACTCCCTCGACCTCCTCCACGACTTCTTCGCGCGCCAGTCGCAGTGCCTAGCTAAGACGAAAGAGGAATTGCTGCGGGCGGCGGGCGGCGACGAGACCATCGCCGCGCAGCTGTTGCAGGAGCAGCAGCAGAAGCCCGGGATTACGCTGTCGAGGAACTCACCTCTGGGTCAGTTTGTGCGGCGATGCCAGCTTGAGTTCACGAGGCTGCTTTTCCACGACGCAACGCAGCTCTGGACGGATTTCGTGCAGTATCGGCAGCCTACAGCGGGGTACCTCCGGAAGAGAAACCCTTCCTTTGGCCGGCTTAGCTTCGACAATGTTCTCATGACGGGCGAACAGTCAGAGTGGGACTTGGAGGGTGTTGCGGCGCTCACGTCTGTTGTCTATGGCGATATGGTGAGGAACGGAACTCCTGCTGCTGTGCCGGTGAGCACAGACGACATTGAGCTCTTACTGGAGTTCCAAATCGAGCAAATGCAGAGTGAGTAGACCTCTCAAGATCTTCAGGATTCAAGGCTGACAGGAGAAGAATTCGGCAACCGAATACCATTGGAACTGAGGAACCAATTTCATGACCTTCTCGGCGACAGTTTTCTCGTGCCTAGCTTGAGGCATTATCTAAGGCAAGTCACTCCGATCAATGTAGATGAGTAGCCTTTTGACACTCTGTAGTTTCCTTGATGCCTGGAGATCAGGCGACTATCCTACAGCGTTCGACTTCCTCCATCAATATTTTGACTACACGATGCAGAACCGAGACAGACTATTCTATCAATACGCCTTGATGAACCTAGCAGTCTTGCAAGCAGACTTTGGGTGCTACAGAGAAGCCGTCGCAGCGATGCTCGAAACCGTATCGACGGCCCGCGAGAACCGCGACATGACTTGTCTAAACTTTGCACTTAGCTGGCTCTTCCACTTTGGCAGAGCCCACCCGGACCTTGTCAGGGATCTGGAGGCAGACAGTCTACTCGGCACGGCCAAGGAGAGTCTTTCCTACCTGCGAGTCAAGGCGAAGGAGACGGGCATGTGGACGCTGTGGGCGTCGGTGCTGCTCAGCGAGGCGAAGCTCGGCCTGGCAAACGGCGAGAGCGTGGCGACTTCGGTCGAACTTGTGGTCCGCAGCTCCCATCTCATCGTCGAGCGGAACATGAAGAACATGTTTGGCGCCCAGCTGTCCATCTTGATCGCGCTGTGGGATAGGCTGGGATTGTCGCAGCTCTCAGCCATGGACTGTGAGATTTTCCTTCGGTGTCACGCCAGGCACTCCATCTTTGACGACGAGCTCAAGGTCACATCGCGCTTGGCGTCGCAGCTCGCGGCGAAGGGCAAGTTCGACGAAGCGCTGCAGAAACTCGAGGCCCTCGATGAGAATGCCCTCCGGTCGTGGAAGCCCAGCCAATACTGGTACAAGTACCGCGGCATCATCAAGCTGAAGCGGGACCTGCACCATAACAATCTCGACGGCGCAGAACAGCTCCTGTCACAACTCTTGCAGTCCAAAAAAGACGACTTGGAACCGGACATGGCCTTCGTCGTTGACTTCCTCCACATCGACTGCCTCACGCGGAGAGGGGACCTACAGGCGGCCTTCAACAAAGTCGAAGACATGCTGGCGGCGATACGCGATGATAAGAGAGACGTTTCGCTCCGCGTAAGGCTCATGCTGATCAAGGTCCACCTATATGACAAATGCGGGCGTCCGCAGCGTGGCTTCACCATCGCTATGCGCGCGGCCAGCATGGCGTGGAGGGCGAGGCTGGTCTCCTGTCTGTGGCAGGCCATCGGCGCCATCGCGAATATTCTATCGTCGCTGGGCGAGTTCGAGGCCTCAGCACAGCTACTAACCGCCGTCCTGCCGCGGAGCCTCGAGTGCGATTCCGCGGCGCTGAGCGGGCAGCTGTACTCGTACCTTGCCGACGCCAACATGGGCATGGCGGGGACGATGGCGCCGCAATCGGCCAAGAGGCGGGAGTACCTGACCCGGGCTACGGGTGCTATACAAAAGGCGTTTGATCATTATTCGAGCATCGAGGATATCACGAGGCAGTGCGAGATGATGGCTAAGAAGGCGACTATCATGAAGGTTGCGGGGGATAAGGTGTTGGCGGCGGATTATGCGGCTGCGTATGTAGCTCTGCGCAAGGAGGCGGCGGCACTTGCGATATGACATGTTAGAGCCTCGGCATGTCTGGAGAGGGGAACAATGAGTGGCAGTTTCACGTAGCACAAGGCATGAATACCACCTCGGTGACACTCTCAGGTTTTTAGAAAGCCGCATCTCTCGATTGCTGTGACATAGGGAAAATGTACAGGATAGTCTACCCCCTCAGCAGGCGTGTCACACCCCGAGTCTATGGATCGCTCCCTCGTCGTCTCCTGAATCAGCGATATCACGTTCACACTCAACGGGCTTAATTTAAGCCTTGTCGGGGTTGTGGTAGTTGACGTTGTCGTTCCAGCTGTTTTGAGTGTTAGCCTCTCCCACGAATTCACCCCCTGGTTACCCCTCGCTCGAAATTGAGGAAACCCGGGAAAGCCATAATCAGAGAAACGTACAAGATGGTCTTGTCACCGTTGCCCCATTGGTAGTTCTTGGTGCGGATGTTCTGGTAAGAGTACTCGACGCGCTCCTCCAGAGGGGGCATGTGGCTCCAGTGGTCCCAGTGCTCGTTCCAGAGGACGTAGGCGTTGGCGGCGGCAAGGCCGAGGGCGGGGATGCAGCCGCTGTGAAAGGTAAAAGTCTTGTGTCAGCATTTACACTCTTGGTATGAGTTTCCCGTGCCTGCCCAGCAGTTCCCGGATCAAATCCCGCGGTCTTTTCCGGCCGCTCATGATACTCAACATAGCAGCATTGCCTGAGATGGCCGGGCAGATATCTCGCGGAACGACAGATTCGGTACTCGGGGAAGCATTCGACTGAGGGTTGTGGAGGGGTGGTATGCATACTAGATGGAGATCTTGCGCCAGAGGCCTACTCAATATATTAGCATATCATGTTTTTCCCCAATGTCTATGTACCCCGAACTCGCATCGCCGCTCGAGAGGTCAATTGAACCCAATTGGCTCGCCAGAACTCGAACATTGAAATAGACCGGACTCGGAGAAGGCAGAGAGACGAACCGGTGGTGCCCTCGGCGTGGTGCTTGGCAGCCTCGCGCTCCTTGATGAAAGCGTTCTCGGTGGTGCTGGCGAAGCGGCGCTGGACGGTGGAGCGGACGGCCGGGGCGCGGGCGGCGCGCGCGGCGGCGGAGAGAAGCTGACGCTGCATTTTTGTGTGTTTCGATGTGTATCGGTGGAGGGGAGGGGTTTCGATCGGCCGGGTGGGCGTTGGTGGTGGATTTCGAGGTTTTGTGAAGTCGGAGTCGGAGGATCAGGTCATTCTCTATCCAGAGCTCGGCTAGCGGGAACGTTCACGGCCTTGGAGTGCCTGGATTGTTAGGCGGCAAGATGGTCCTTTGGGGATGACTAAATGATGTCAGGTCATTTGCGGAGAAAGCAGGAAGGGAGGGCACGGGTTCGGTACGTACCTCGACCAACACCAGTCGCTCGTCTCAAGCACCGCAGGCTTACCTTCCCGACTTAGACTCAGGTACCTGACTTCTTCAGAATGAAGAATAAAAAAACAGTGCAAAATCTGTAGAAAATTCATTCACACCGGGACATACGTGATTGAGATAGAAGAATATGCTACGTTCATGAAATCGAAGCGACTTGCATGATGTCGTACTGGGTCACGTGCGTGGAGAATCACGGGACACCGCGCAGACCGTCGCGTTCATCACTTCAATGACGGCAGCTACGTCGCGTTGACCAGGGCTTGACAGTTTAATTGAGGCGTCCCAGCGTCGGTTCTCACGGATTCTAATTCCCAAGAAACTGCACTCGAAACTTGACATCCCGGTCGTCCACCTACGCAATTGGAGGCGAAGGAAGCACTTGAACCACTGGTTTTGATACAGCAACTCATCTCGGGCATGGGCATGAAAGCGACGTGATTCCGGCGTTTGTGATTTCGAGTCTTTTTCAATCGTGATACCAGGAGCAAGCGATTTATCAATCAGGATGGGGTTGCGTATCGTGACATGGAATGGTAAGTTGGTCTCTGGTACATGGACAGACGTTCTTGTTCACTGACAATCCCCGTCCCTTAGTCAACGGCATCAGGTATGTCATCTTCAAATGAGTATATCCAGGCACTTCAACTAACACTGCCGAGAAATCCATTCGGATATCAGCCATGGAGCACACAACGAACATTCCACGTTCGTTTATCCTCTTTACTCGCAGGTTTACACGTGTCTCTGACTAAAGCCCGCAGGCAATGTTCGAGACCCTCGAGGCGGACATCGTAGTCATGCAAGAGACGAAAATCCAACGCAAAGACCTCAAAGATGATATGGTACTAGTACCTGGCTGGGATGTCTTCTTCAGCCTCCCTAGGTACAAAAAAGGTAAGCTCACGGCGTCCATCGTCCCTCACCAGGATTCTCACTTCTCACTCTAGGATATTCCGGTGTCGCTATATATACCCGGAACGCAACCTGCTGCCCCATCCGCGCCGAAGAAGGAATCACAGGTGTCCTCCCTGCCCCAAACTCGTCTACCAGCTTTCGCGACCTGCCAGAAGACCAGCAAATCGGCGGCTACCCGCGCGCGAGCCAGCTCTCAAGCGAAGTAGACGAGGGGACGCTCGACTCGGAAGGCCGGTGCGTCGTCCTCGAATTCCCGGCCTTTGTCCTTATCGGCACCTACAGCCCTGCCACCCGCGACTCGTCTCGCGATGACTTCAGACTGGGCTACCTCGGCGCCCTCGACGCACGCGTGAGAAACCTTGTCGCGGCCGGGAAGCAGGTCATATTGACGGGCGACCTTAACGTCATTCGTGAGGAGATGGATACCTGTAACCTCAGGGAGACGCTCCGCAAGGAAGGCATGACGGTCGAAGAGTGGATGGAAGGGCCAAGCCGAAGGTTCATCAACCAGCTCGTCGTCGGTGGTCAGGTCACAGGCGAACGCGATGAAGGAAAGGAGACACCTGTCCTCCATGATTTGACGCGCTTCTTCCATCCCACCAGACAAAGCATGTTCACCTGCTGGGACACAAAGAGGAATACTCGCCCGGCGAACAACGGCAGCCGGATAGACTACATCCTGTGTTCGTCGGGCATCAAGGACTGGTTCACGGATTCCAACATTCAGGAGGGGCTGATGGGATCTGATCACTGTCCCGTGTACGCAGTCATGAATGACGTCGTCACAACAGACGGTAAGGAATCATCCGTCCTCGACCTGATGAACCCCAGCGGCGTGTTCCACGACGGCAAACGACTCAGGGAGTGGTCACAAAAGGATTTACTCCCTCTATCCGCAAAACTCATCCCCGAGTTCGACCGACGGCGCAACATCCGCGACATGTTCATGAAGAAGCCCGCCCCAAAGCCAGCTCCGAGCCCCGTATCGACTCCCCTCGAGTCACACAGTCTGCTCACCGAAGACGACAGCGACTACCCCGTGACGACTCAGGAGACGCAAGACCTAGACGCCTCGCAGGCGACAACGGCAACCGAAGACGCGCCCGCCACCTCCCAAGCACCCATGCATTCCAGTGCCGCAAAGTTGCCACCCCCCAAGCCGACAACCTCCTTCTCCTCCTCGTCACAAACCACCAACCCGCTCGTAAAACGACCAGCCGAATCGGCAGCATCCGCTAAACGAACCCCCAAGAAGTCGAAAACCAACGAATCCGACGGCAAGGCCCAGAGCACCCTCATGGGCTTCTTCAAGCCAAAGAACCCCTCACCACAAACCCAATCTTCACCCGCTGAAGCAGGCGCGTCGAGGACCAATCAACCACCATCACCGTTCACCAAGAACAAAGCCGCAGGTGTAAAAGGCGGTAGTGCAAATGGCCCAATCCGTGCCCTCTCGGGTTTGTCAGAAACGGCCGGCCCACTCCCCGCGGGCACGGCAGAGTCACCCGGCGGCGGCGGCGGCAAAGACACTTCGCCTCCTTCCTCATCCGCGAAGCCCTTCGAGACGACTTCAGAAAAGGTCTTTGACCCCATCGAGGTCAAGGAATCTTGGTCAAAGTTCAACCTGGGGAAGAGGGTCGTGCCAAAGTGCGAGCACGGGGAGCCCTGCATCAGCTTCCAGACCAAGAAGCCGGGCGTCAACTGCGGTAAGTGAACACCCAACCCAACCACACAACACACATCTTACCCCTTCTTACGCTCGTTTATGCGTCCACCGAGGACTCTGTCCTACCCTCCACTCCCCCTCCCGAAATGTCCCGACCTTGTTCCTTCTTCCATTCATCTCAGAAGCGAGGGCCTGCAGCTGATAATCCACACAGGCAGGTCATTTTTCATCTGCGCTCGTCCTCTGGGAAAGTCCGGAGAAAAGGAAAAGGGGACGGAGTGGAGATGCCCTACTTTTATCTGGAGCAGTGATTGGAAGAAAGGCCAGTCTCAGGGGGCGTAACTGCACATCCATCTCCAAGGGCGACATGGAGTCACATGGAATTCGGCGAACGGCATATGACGAGTTGTGCACGTTACTTTCAGTAAGAAAAGACAGCTAGCTACCTTGACCACGCAGAAGAAGATCAAAGCAATGAGATATGAATATTATGATTCAATTATTGTTCTACTAAATCTATCAAACAATCTATATCAATATTGCGGTGGCTCATCTTCGCATCGTGGCAGAATAGATATCCAATTCTAGGGCAACGACGACAAGAACCGCTCTATTCTTTCGGGTCTTGCTTCTTTTGGACCAGCTTACACCTTTGGGCGAAGCAAAGGCGCCGCCAACGCCCCCACCCGATGGTGCGCCTGGAATCTGCCCATCTTTCTGAGCATATCTGAGTAGAGGAGCTAAGATCTCTGCAGGCTCTGCGGTGCGGAGCTGCCCCAGGCCTTTTGCGAAGCCTTTGATGGTCTCCGCTAGCCCAAAGGGCGGCAGAAGATAAATCTTTTGCTACAGCTGACCAAGGTATGGACGAGTGCCAGGCACAGTGTGTTTGCCTAGTTCTTGCCAGAGCATGACATGTTGAAGCCTTCTAGCTTCTTGACGCAAGCTGGGAGGTAGCTTTGAGGGGAGAAGCGGCACATTCAGCCTACGGACGCAGAGGGGGGTGCTGCCTCGCAGCAACTTGCAGTCGCTCAGTGTATTGCACAGTCATCGAGACCTAGCATGATAGGAACCAATGCAGCGATGCTGTGGTAAACAATTTAGCCCTTCGATTCTTGAGCTCGATCTCAAGAACGAGTTGGCTAGGGCGATTAGGTTGAGGTGCTTCTCCGGTTACGACGACGCTTCTCGGAAGGCTTGCGTGGAGTGTACCGATAGTCAGGGTGCATCTTGTTGTGGCGCTCTTTGTAGGCTTTCGCGAGAGCCTTGTATCTTTCGCGGACTTCGTGAGACTCGTTGTTCCACGCTTTGCCTAGGATTCCGGCTTCTCGAAGGTCAGCGAGATAGTGTAGGGCTATTGATCTTGAGGCACTCACAAATATCATTGTTCTGAAGTTGAGGATTCATCTGCTTGATTTGGGCTTGGTAGTCGCTGCGGTAGAGGATGAAGGCATTGGGAGGTCGTGTGATCTTGACTCGTCGTTCAGGAGCGTTGACAAACTGGGTGGTCGCACCGGGTGCTTCTTCGAGGAGTTGCGGTGGTGGTCGAGGGACGACGACAGCAATACCGTTGACGGATACAATCATGTGTGGTCCGGCGATGAACCTCTCACAAGGCCCAAGGACCCATCTGTCGACGGTGGAATGCATGCCGTCCTTGACCCACATGACTGGTTGGCCCAACATGCGGCTGTGATAATTGTTAGAGATGCATGAAAGAGTAGTATAAAACGGACACGAAGTCGATATGGACGCTTACCCCATCTGCAATGCCATGAAAAGCCGACCCTCCTCGCCAAAAGCAAAGTAGTCTCTTGCGGAGACGGCAATGGTGGACTCAAATGTGTTGAGGCGAAGGTCTAAGATCTCTGTCACAATGTGAAGGATCTCGGGTTGTACTTGGGTGGGATCAATGTTGCGAGCAACGATGTTGCCAGGGTTGAATGTCAACGCCATGGTGAATGGAAATGGCGGTGTAAGGTGGAATGCCGTGTCAATAGGCTATTAGGGGTAATCTTGTGTCTCTTTGGGAGTTTGAGTAAGTAACAAATCAATTAAGGTTCTGATTAAGTGGTGACTGGTTTCTGGGCTGTGATGGAAGAATCTTGATTTGAAGCTGGCTGTGCCGATGGTCATAAATAAGAGATCAGATCAAGCGGGATGCGGATGACAACGGTGGGTATCCGGGAGTTATTGCGGGAGAGATTTGAGGGAGACAACATGGTCCGCGCCAGGATGGATCTGGAGTAGTCCATGGGAAGGAAAGAAGGCCTTACTTGGGAAAGAAAGCGCCACCTTCCCCTCAGGAAGCGAAGAAGTCATAGAATTGGCCGAGGACGTGGTTGGTTGTGGTGTGGAAGGCCCAGCATTCTTTTGTGGGACGATGTCTTGAGGAGGAGAAGGTGTAAGCTGCAGGGGGGGTGTACGTGGGTGTGTTGGTTGAGGTGTGTGGTGTGTGATGAATGCTTCCCATTCCAGGCCTGGCCAGACACCAGACACTACACTTGCCGGGTTTGTCTTTCCACGCAGGAGGGAGGGGTGGTGGTTCTGGAGGGTGTGAGAATACTTGGTTGAGTACTCGCCTTACCTTACCTGCTTATTTCTATTTGCTTTACTCACTTTCCTCACCAACGTGCATACCTACCTACCTTACCACATTACCACACTCATCCGTACATACTAGCCAACCTCGAATTGGAGTCGGGGGACCTCCACGATCGGACCCCGGTTTGGGACACGGCATCTCTCACACTGTACGCACTTGTGACCTTCGAGACGTCTCTTTCTCTTCAGTCACTACAGGTACCCAGGAGCCTCCCCCCCAAGGTACAAGATATTTTGGCTGGGTCACGGCCCGAAGATGCAGGTACCTCGACCTGGCTTGAGCAACAGAAGCCAGGCTTACCTTACCTCACCGCAAGCCCACGCAGCAAGCCTCCGACTGTCATCCACCCTACCATGTCAACGGCCGCCGACGGTCCCTTGGCGAGTCTTTGTGTTCTCCGTCCTCGGCACTGGCAGCTGCAGCCTCGCTTCGCTACCACTACCTTGGCTTACTTCACGGATGCCTGCGGCAGTGCCTGCGGCAGTCTCTATTCAAGGATATCCCCTCTTCCCGGATATGCTTGACCTGCTGCTGACTTACACCAAAAGGTCAAGAACCGCCGTTTTGCTCCCAGCCCGCGCTGGGCATCTTCCAGCCGTGCGCGAGCGCCATGACGCTGAAGCTGTCCCGGAACCGCATTCCAAGGGTCCAGAAAGCCTGGGGATTGTATCAATCGCGTCAATGCTGGGAGCACAAGGGGATATAGCAAGCAAGCCGAAGCATTTTATGATACGTTACTTGGGCGTACATGTTTGTACAGTTCAGATCGCCGACTCGGTGATCATTCTCTGAACATCGCGTCTATGGCTCAACTCGATCACTCGCTGTCACGCTGACGACTCCTTGTGTCCCTGTCGGCTGCGCGCTTAGCGGGCTGTGCATACGAGTTGAAAGCAACCAACGACGCACACAACGTTTTCTCTCGCGTATAATTCCCTTCGATGGCAGAAGCAACACCGACGGCCCGGTTGAGAATCAAGCAGAAAGACTATGTGCGGCGGCCAGTGCAAGGAACATGCTAGGCTGGCCTCGACGCAAAACGTTGCCCGCCAACTTGAAAATCCAGCATCCTGGATGAGAGTATGATATCGCCCGTGCTCGACGACAAGTACCTGCATCTCAATCAAATCGTAAGCCAACGTATCACAGCCCCAGACTCGTGCGAGCTGTCCAAACTGCCTTTACGAGGTTTTGACGACGAGATGGAACATTTGCTGGTGACGAGGCAACAGTTGACTTGTAGCCTCTTTTCGAGAATTTCCCGCCGCACCACATTGTGGAAGATCTGCTAGCTTAATAAGGCTTAGGCGACTAGGCGATCGAGCTGCAATTCCCTGGTCTCGTGTCTTCCTGCCACGCTTGTCTACCAAATACTCCAGCAGTGTTTGGGCCAATCTTTACCCAAAAGTCTCCTCCAGATGTTATCGCGAGCGCTGCATTCGGTAAAGGGGCATTTCTTTTAGCTTATACAATCTTGTGCTGTCTCTTCTTTCTTCTCTCATCACGCCCCCCAAAAAGCTATTTTGACCTCATCTTACCAAATCCCTATTATCTTTTGTCTTTTGTATTTTAGACTCCCCATCATCCCTACAAGCACTTACACCACACTTATCGCTTCACCCTCACCAAAACTCGTGTACCCGTCCTTTCAAGACACAATGTCTCACAATGAGGAACCATCGCCGCCGGAATCCCGCGTTGTTTTGAGAACCCAGGGGATGAACGAAGTCTTGCCGCGTCATGATCTCGACATGTTCACGTCTGCCGGAACTTACCCGCACGGGAGTTGGGAGCTTTCTGAGGTCGGTCAGCCTCACCAATTTCAGGCCGCCTACTGCGTGCGAGATGCTCAGGGGCAAAAGGTGCGAGCGCCAATGCCGCTGGTCAGCCTCTCTGCAGTCACGAATCAAGAAGAGATTTATCAGCACTGCACAGTCTATCACTATGATCCGGGTGAGTGATACGATCGTCAAAAAGACTTTTCAAATGCTGATCTTGAACAGCAGGTCAGAGCCGATGTAATACAGAGCTCCCCCAGGCAGCTCCCACTATTGGCCAGCATCGACATCATCCCAACAATGCTCTGCTGCAGGAGCAAAGCGATTTTCAACAGACGGCATTAGATGTCCAGGCGATGAATCAACAGCACATCAATTTTGACGTCCAAACCGATGGATTTTCTCGGGATGGTGTTGCACTCCTTTCTAGTCCGCCAGCGTATTCGTCAATAGCGGCACAGCGCACAAATCCCATGGGAAAAGACGGGGGAATGACACGGATGTCAACCCAGGGCTCAAACATTATCTGCTTTCCAGCGGAGAACGCCACTGATGAATATTCACGTCGGGAGGATTCGTTAGTTGCCAACGGATCTTTCAACAGCAATTCCTACCACGAGGCGTTTCAACATTCAGCGCCAGACCATGTCCATGACCTTGGGATATTCACACCGCAAGAACCCCTTGACACAGGTGTACAAGGAGAACAGTTCACCATGAACGACTCTTTCACAACTATGACGCTTTCGCCTCAGGCATTTTCACTCGATGATCAGGCATTCGACGAGCTTTTCCGCCAGAGGCACGATGCCAACTACGACTTTGACCAAGCCAACATGAGAGGCAGCCCAAACGGGGTGGTAGATGATGCGGTCACAACCAAAAAGGAAAGATGAAATTTCGCCTTGATTGTTTCTTTTCTCCTTATTTGTTCGGGTTTAGGCATGGGAGGCAAATTGAGGTTAGCAAAGGATGGAAGTTGGGGGCCATTTTCTGCAATGGGGCTACTATGATAGAGTCAAGGGTAGGACAGGCAAACGAGGAATTCTTCATTCTTCTGAAACATTAGGGGCCGACTCAAAGGAGCTGCTTGCTGGTCTTTAGCAATGGGTTGACCGCCTCTTCAGGCGCAAGAGGACTACAATCTGGCTATGGAAAGGCGGTGGGAAGCAAAAGGTAGGGAATAGGGTTTGGTGATGGCCTTACCGTTTCTTGCGTCATTGCCATCATTTCACGTGGCTGGATCACTTTAGGAAAGGCGTGTCGATTAGAAATCATGAAAGAAGCAATTTGGGGCAAAAGAATACAGAGTACATTACTTGCACACTTACCCTTTACGCGTTCGACCCTGTCAGATTATGCAGAGAGGTCGATGACCACGCACGCCAGTGAAGACAGCCGGAGCAAACCAGAGCCATGTGATGCTGGAAGAGGCACGGAACAGGCCTGGCAGAGAGAGCAAATAACAAAGGAACCTCGATGTTCCAACGGTGATTTCTGGAGTAGACAACTATGATTGGTTACCGAGAGATGCAAGAAGGAGCAAACGTTGATACCTTGGCTGCATGATTGGGGGGTTAGACGAGGGTCGTCGAGATTAGCAACCGGGCTAAACCCTATTGGTTCAGCCTCAGCCAGGATGTAGACATGGGTACCTTGTACAAGGACGCACAGATTGTCCCATCTGGGTAGGAAGGAACCTTGGACTTTGACGGGTTCCATGGCCCCCCCCCCCCCCCCCGTGTCTCCTCCTTCACAGGGAGCCACTCACGCAACTCTGTCACTGCCCACTGGTGCGTTCCACGGGCCCCGTTTCTTTCCCCAAATCTCAATCTGCTGTCTCACCCTTCAGATATGCGGGCGAGCTATCGCAAAACATCATCACATCCTCACGGATCAAAACGAAAGAAGTAGAAGACGAAGAAACCCCTAAGAACGCTAGGAGAATTACCACCCACACCTGCCACGGCTCTCGTATTACAACTCATATTCAGACTGATATGGTGGGCACATCACTTCCACTGTCAATGCAGGACAACCTGACCGCAAGAACAAAGCCACCAATGCCATAGCCGCCCCAGCAAACATCTCCCCGCATTGGTCGAGATCGACGCCTGGATCTGGTACTTTGATGGACCCAAGTTCCCTGCAACACCAATGATATCGAGACAGGGAGAAGACTGCGCTGCGCTCCAAGTGAGAGAGTGGGAGAGCGCGCGTTGGTAGACTGGGGGCCTTTTTTTTTTTTTTTTTTTTTTGGTTAAGCCACCACCTCGGACTCAAGATGTGCGGGCGGTCCGCTCAGTCTGTATCAACGCAGTGCTGTCGTTCATCCCTGCCTTCGCTTCATGCGACGCATGCTGGCTCAAGAAGGAAAAGTTGGGTGCGTCCTTGCTAGCCTCTTCCCTGCTTCCCCTTCTTTCCCTCTCTCTTCCAAGCTTTGTCTTCACCGACGAGAGCAACTTGCCCTGACTTGCGACATCCCGCAGTCTGCAGCCACAGCCCCGGCCACGGGAGGGGGGGGGGAGTCGGAGTCATTCACGGGTTTACCCTCCCCCAAATTGATCGTAGTGTATGCTGTTTATTTTTAATTCAATCGCGGCACAGCAAGCCACCTCATTCACCGACATCACCTGTCGAGTAGAATGATGCCGCAGACCGCAACTATCGGCTGATACTTCCAAGATATGCACACGGCTCTTTCCGTATCCTCCAACTCACACCTATGCTCCCAGTTTCGACACAGTGACCAACAAAGTGTACGCCTCGAGAGCAAGAAACTGTCACCGCCTCGAACAGACATGAAGACCCCAGGATCTGAGAGAATCGCCCACCCTGGCCGCCGCCATGACGACCACTGACACCATATGCGCGAGAGAAACGCCTGGGAAATATCCGTAGATAAGCAGGGAGGAAACAAGAACGGAGTCGCCTGAACCCCACCAGGCAACATCCGACGGCTTCCGCAAGACGTTTATGACCAACTAGCGGCACCTGGTTTCCGTCCGACGGATCACCCTCAGGGTCAGCGTTGACATTCCTACCGAAAGCCACATAGACGGCCCCCAACTGTCACGAACCCGGTACTTGACCCTATACTGCTTATCCTTGCCAAGACAGGCGGCCCCCCTGGAGCTGTGACAGTCATGCGCTGCGTGACTGGAGCGCCCTCGGACCCCACTACCAAACCGGGATCCTGTCGTAGCTACGGTCTGATGTTCTCCTCATTGCCCTGCCCTACTGGGAGTCCAACTTCACAGGCTGGATCGAGTTTCTGAGTGCCTCCAGCTACTCCCTCTACCTGGTTCGCGTCTTGGCTCGCAAGGGTTGCCGATACGAACGCGGTAGGTGGCAGTGGTCCTTGGCTGTTTACTATCAACCACTAAGAGGAAGGAAGCAAAGGACAGGAGAGCAGATCTGAAGCGCAAGCCTTGTTTGTTGCGGGAAAGAATCGACAAGATTAAATGCTGCACCGATTTCTAGCACTAAAGCAAGATGCTTGACACAGAGCAACGGTCGAGACAGGGAATATTTAAAATTCCAATCTGCTCTAGCCTGGTAGGGACAGGAAGACGGGGGACATAGTCGCCGATCACTTTATTGCAGGCCAGCAGTCAGTACCTCACGAGGAAGCGCATAGAGTTAACAGCTACAGGCAACAGATTGGCGCTAGGCGCACGTTCGACGAGGTGGCTGTATACAACCTTGTTGTTGTTAGCCGACATGGCGTACTGTGCCGCCCTCGAGATACGAACGAGACTACGTGACGTGGGAGATTCATCGTGCGCGAATACTGACATACGTGCTGAACAGGAGCCCTGTGGGAGACAAAGCGATTGGCGACATATACGGTCGCGCTTTGGAGACTCTTGGTCGAAGAATGGATCATTTACGTGTGGTCGCACAACTCTGTTCTATCACAAAGATCGTGAATTCGTGACAGGCTGCGATCCGAGCCTTCCAGCAGGCATATTCGACATGGCTGCTAGCAACCCCTGGACTGCCCCGCCTCAAGTCTTTTGGTCGCCGTTCATAAATCGAAGGATACTTCCTAATTGGATTGCTCGCAGGCTCACTTCATCACTTCCCCCTAGTTCTCTCCATCACCTGTGCTTCCTTGTTTGTGAGGGTGCCCCTCGTCCGGCTCGACTTCGGAACCGAACCTTCATCTCGTGGCCTCCGAGCAGGGCTCAGCGACCAGGATCAAAGGGAGCAAAGCAAGACGTCTCAGCCAGGGAGGAAATGCCTCGACTTTCATCAAACCGTGTCAATAACGCAAGGCAAACGGTTTCTTTGGGACTAACATGGCGTCTCATTTAACCTTGGCGTCTCGGCAAGATGGCACACAACCTTGAGCAGGATGAAGGCGCCAAAGCTTCCGCTAACTCAACAAAAGAAGCCATTCTTCACCAGGAACCCGGTAATCATCTACTCCTATCCGCCTTCAGCGGGCTTCCGCCAATGTGAAGGCTCTTTTCCCGAGTCTGCATCCTTGGCGATGAAGGGCGACTGATTTCGAACTGGGAGAGAGCACGTACCGCCATCAATCAAAGAAGCCCTATCGGCCCTCAAGAGGCCACGGTAGGGATGATGCTCGCCTTCCAGTCGCTCCTTTTGCGGGTAATTGTTATTGATCGTAACCATCATCTCTTATTGCAGGCAAAAAAAAAAAAAAAACCGAGCCAGAGCACCTTCAATTCGTTAGATAGGCGAGCTTTTGACGCTCATGCCTCTTTTCTTACTACCAAACTAGGTCATCCTAGTTGCCCTATTTTTCCGGACCCTGGGGTAATCTGGCGGACTAAGTCTAGGTGAACGTTTGATGAACGGAATAGGAAAATGCTCTGGGTTCTCGATCGTGCTCATAGCGTCGGGGCGGACAGCCTGGAACCAGTCTGTTCTCCGCCTGGGTCATCCAGAGAAATACATCGTAGAGGGGTCGAGAACGAGAGCATTACTGCTTACTGACTAGCGTCCGATGATATTGTAGCTACCTATCATCTTCATTCTTCTGGAATACACACGAGAGGGCGAGACTTAGGTGGGCATCTCCCGAGAGATGGGGGAGGGTCCCTCTCAAGCCAACGAAAGCCACGGGCCACGCTGATGAAGTTGAAGTTCTCGACTTCGGACGGACAGCGGAGACCCCGGGAACCCTCGGGAGGTGTGGACTGCAACTTCGAGGAGGGGCGCCCACGCCAGAATCTCGGGGAGCCGGGCCCCTCTCCGAAGCAGCGGGAGGCTTATTGCTGGCGCGGGAACTCTAGTGTCTGAGTCAACGCGGGATCTCGGAGGACTTGGATCTGAGTCAAGTGTCTGAGAGTGGAGGTTTGTGTATAGAGCCCAACGCTACCAACCTTACTTCCCGTCGTTGGGCTTATTGACTTGCTCGCCTACACAGCTTTCGGGTGGAAAAGAAACCCAAACCCCCAAGGCCAAGCCGCGAGCCGCGTGCCGAATCGACGCAAAACGTTAAGCTTGACCGCAGGAGGAGAGGAAAGTGAGACAGAACTGCCGTCAGGAGAATAAGAAGAAGGCTGGTCTAGACGAGAGGCGGCCGCGAGGGGAAAGGCGCGAGTAGGAGAACACTTGTTTCGTGCACTGCGTGGGTTCTTCACCACTAATTTCTACTACTGGAATAAATAGTGACATCTGGAACGTTGGCGATTGGATCGGAGCGGGAATGATCTAGGGAGGTGGGAGGGGGGGCACTAGGAGCTTGCCCAGACGGGTCGGACGGCTTTCACGGGTCTGTTGGATATACGCCCCCTTTTTCTTTTTCTTTTATTTCTTTTTGCGTGAAGTGTAGAACGTAGAACGCAAAACGTAAAACGAGGGGGGTATCCTGCGTATCCGACTGTTACGGTGATGCCGATGAAGCTGCTTCTTTTGATCTGCTCGCCTGAGTGTCAGTGTTTCGAAGAGCGCCTGAGAGGAGGATGAGGGGTGAAGATGGTGGACACAGAACATGCCGGACGTCGTTGAGAAATTGTAGCACAATTCCAAACCAGGAGTAATGAAGATTCGCTTAGAGGAATTGGGCTGTGATGGATTACCTCCAACACAAGTTTGATAACATGGAGAAATCTATCCAAGTCATCTTGGGGTACCATCTCCAACACTCCAAGTCAACTAGAGAGACATGGTTTACAGTCATATGTGAAGGAGACAACATGCTATCGTCATCCCCCATTCTCCCTAAATAATTCCAACCGGATCATCTTCCCAACGATCCCGCGAGAAATGATTCCAAAAACCCACAGTGCCAACCAAATTCTAGGAACCATTCCTCGAGCCTAGTCTGTGAAGCTCGGGAAGTGTTGACGAGGTGGGAGGTACTTCAACCGTCGTCTCGAGATACCTATCCATCTCTCTCACTCCCTCTCTCCAAGGTCCTTCTCACGGGCTGGCTTCAAGGGGGGGTAGATTTGGCGACGCCACAAGTTGGAAGTGTAAGCCCCCGTCACCAACGATGTTATTTCGTGTGTTAGCTCTGGCTTTCTGTTTGACCACGCCTCCGAGAACCGGATTGACAGGCAGAGCATATTCATCGTGGATGAGAGAGTGACTCCCTAGGGCAGTCGCTGGGTGGAGGGGGGGAGAGAGGGAAGGTTCGTCGTCCTTTAGTTCAAGCCACGCGCAACCCCCCGGACATGAACCCGCTCGAGAATTCCAACTTCTAGGTCATCTTCATGAATTCTATGGAAGGCATGGTACGGTGCAGGGAAGGGGAAAGCCACCTAATCGGACGTGTTCCCTCTACCGGATCACCAAAACAGGGCGGGGGAGCACGGAGGAGGGTGCAAAAAGGGGTGTGACAAAGTCAAGAGGCGTCCAAAGATTACACATTTAGGCTTCTCTCTAGCCTTGGTCTATTTCCAACGGAGGGGCTTGAAAAAAAAAGGGCTGAAGGATTCTGGTCATGAAGAAAAAAGGCGTGTGTATGAATCCCCCGTCCGTTTTCAGCTTTGCCTTGCCATGCGTGGTCGCTACTAGGACAACCACACCACGATTCTTATGGCTCCAGGGAAGATAGTCCGGAGCATGAACCCTGAATCCGTCGCGTTCCGGGTCCACCATCACGAGTTGAAGTAGAGGGACGAGGTTCAAAGCCTCGTAGCCATGAGAGGAAAGCCGAGAAAAAGGCCACGCTTACTCATCCACGCACCTTTTGACGGGAGACGAGATCTAGGAATACCTAGATCCGGAGATAGATCCGGAGACCGGGTTAAGGAGGTAGGAGGCACAAAGGCTAAGGCTAGGATGTACCGGAAGTTTCCTCCAACTTTTCTCTTCGTCACATCTTCTAGTCCCCCCATTCCTGGGTAAACGCTCACGCACATCTAGGCAATCACGTTGGGGTATGTAGATAGGTTCAACAAAAATTCTTATCAAATGATGACCTATACTCCCATTACCTCACGAGAAAGATCTTCGCACCCACTCCGGAATTAACCTACCGGGAATGGAGGAGATATATCCTCAATGAAGAAGGCATGATCAACTAATAAACAAACACCACCCCCTCCCTTTTGCGAAGAAGAAACGACCGAAGTACACCGAGGTATGATGATTCAGATAGAACTGCGAAAAAAGGGCGGCGACCCGCAGTCCACAAAAGATTTCGCTCTCTCTTTCTCTCTCTTCCTCCCGTCGGAGTCCAACTCCGGGCCACGGAATGTAGAAACGAGACCTGCCGCTACCGCGGCTTAAGTCGTCGTCATCGCAACCCCCTAGTCCTCCTGGTAAGAGATCTTGCGCATCTCTCCTAGCCGGTGTCTTGCGGCCGAGAGGGAGTTCTCCAATTGCAGAATCTCGACCTAAAAGTGGTAGCGCCGCACGCGTCAGCATTTCTCTTTTCTCTTCCAGTCGCCAAGCAAGGCACTAGCCGCAAATGACGAGCATGGCTGCGACGGAGTTGTCTCCGGCCACCGGCATCCCACGGCAGTTGGCACAGTTCACGCCGCGAATCAAAATTAAACGTACCTGTTGCTCCATCTCGCGGACCTTGAACTCGTGGGCTCCGAGCTTGGAGTAGTCGACCGCCTCATCCTCCGCATTGCGGTCCTTGATCATGTTCTGCACCTGGCGCACAAGGGCCCTGCATGCGGCACCGACAGCCTTGCTGGCCTGCTCGAGATTCTCTTGGCTCTTGGACATGAAGCCAGCCTTGACTCTGCTGGCGGCGACGAGCTGAGCCGTGGAGGCTGCCACGTCGTTAGATGCCACGATGAGCTGCTCAGGGCTGTTGCGGTTCGACAAGACGCCGTCTGCGGTCTCGATCAGGGTGTTGGTAGAGTTCGCCACGGCCTTGGCGGCTGAAATGAGACCCTCGGTCCATCTGTTGTTCTTCTTGTAGAAGGCGGTTCTCGAGGACGAGCCGCGGCCCGCCTGGACAATCTCCTGCTGCGTCACCGTGGCGGCCTTGATCAGCTGCGCGATGGCATTGGTGATGGCCATAGCGGCATCGAGAATGCCGTCGTGGACCTTGAGCTCGTAGGAAGAGTATCCGTCGCGAGGCTTGTTCTTCAGCTTGGCGAGACGAGCAGCAGCGGCGGCAATGGCATCGGCCGCCTTGCTGAGTTCGGAATCGACAATGTCGCCCAAGTCGCCCTTGCCTGCGAGCTTGCCAGTGTTGGGTGCGAACGTCTCGACGAGCTTGTTCAGCTTCTGAAGGTTCATCTGCACCTCGTTGTTGCTGTTGATGACGACATCCGTCTTCTGAATGGGATCCATGCCCTCCAGGCGGAAACTTTGAAGGCCGCGGAAGAACTTGACGGTGGAAGAAGCGGACTGTCGAGTGCCGTTCATTAGAGCATCGCTCTTCTTCTCGTCGGTCGCGAGGCGGGTGATACCCTTGGCATTGCTGCACACATCTGCAAGAGCGCCAGCAAAAACGTTGATGGCCTTGATAAGCTCGGCGTGTGTCGCGTTGGGACCGTCGGCAATGAAGTTATTGAATGCCGTAGCAAACTCCATGGCGCTGGAAGAGGCCTTTTCAATCTGCGAGAGCACGTATGATGGCGATGCGTTCTGGTTTCCGGCCTGCATCGTCGAGTCCAACTCGTACAGCGCATCGTCAACTCTCTGCACGCCGGATTGTAGCACAGAGTCGATGATATCGTTGATCTTGTCCAGGTTAGCCATGATCAAGGCGTCAATCTGACCGTCAATGACGGTGTCGGTATCGCCCTGGTTCAACTTCAGCTCATTGAGCTCGATAAGCGTCTGGTCCATGCCAGCCTTGTAAACTTCCAGCTCCTCCTCCTTGTCGCGGAGAAGCTGCTCAAGATCTGAATCGCCATTCCTGATCTTGGCCTGGGCGTCGTCCAGAGCACGAGACTTGAGACGCAGGGCCTCCTCGAGATCGGCCATCTCACGGTTGTACTTGGACAGCATCGTTGAGAGCTCGTTTCCTTTGCTTCTCTCAATGTTGTCGGCACGATCCAGAGCCATGCGCAGCTCTCGCTTGAGCTTTTCGAGCTCATCCTTGTTGGCACCATGCAGACGGTCCTTGTCATGGAGAGCGCGGTCTCTCTCTCTAATCATATCAGCAAGCTCGAGGTTCTTTGTCTTGATCTCTCGCTCAAGCTTCTCTCGCCGCTCAATGGCCTCCTGAGCCGAGGCAGCCTTGAGCTGCACAGACTTGAACTTTTGGAGCAGATCCAAGTGCTCGTGGCGAAGTTGGGAGTACAGCTTTGCGAGCGCCTCATATTTCGTCCGCCACGTGTTGACCTGCTCCTGTAAAGCTCTGATTTGCTCATCTTTGCTCGTGATCTGCTGGCCGTAATGTCCCTGGATCTGTGCCAGCTCATTCTCCAAACCCTTGACCCTCTGGTCGTATTGCTGGAGCATAAGCTGATCACGTTCATATTGGGCCCTCGCATTGAAGTTCTCCTGTTCCAACTCAGCAAGCCGACCCTGGGTCTGATACTGCATTTGTTGCTGCATCAGAGCCTCCTGCTCCCTGCGCTGCTGCTCCGCCAATTGTCGCTGTTGCTCCTCAAAGTCCCGTTGCGCCTGCTGCTGCGCCTGCTGCTGCATCAACATCTGCTGACGTTGTTGTTCCTCAAGGACTCTCTGCTGCTCTTCGTACTCTCGGTTCTGGCGCTCCAGCTCGTTCTTCCAGAATTCGGAAATATCATCTGGCTCCTGTGATTTCGGTTCAGGGGGTGGAGTGGGGCGTCTCTCAATTTCCTGCTTCGGGCGCGCCGGAAGTGCAGGTGCCTCGTCGTCTTCCGCCAACAAGTTGGGAGGGTCTTGTGGCAGCTTCGGAATCGTGATCAAGCTGGTCAGATAGCGCAGGTTTGAGCACTCGTAGTAGAACTTGACAAGGCGGTAATGTTGAGCATCGTATCTTTCTCGTAGGGGCGAAAGCGCCTCGACGTCGCCGGTGGCTGTACCCGATTAGCGAAATCACCCTTGTCTGCCAAGGGGGAGGGGGTCCGATGCAACTTACTCGAGTGCATGGCGCGAAGCATGCTTGTGATGAACTTGTAGATGCCGTAGCTCTCCTGCACAAGGGGCACGAGAGAGGAAATGCGACACTCATTGTTTCCAACATGACGGAAGTGCGAGAAGATCAACTTCTGGAACTGTTCAATCTTATCTTGCAGTGTCATCAAGTCTGTGATTGTCTCGTACCCCTCGTTGGGATCGTTAATAGCCTTTAAGCTGAGGTACTCCTCGTACTCGAAGGTGCCGTTAAACTCGGGATGCTGCTGGTGGAAAGAGAGCTTCGCCAGGAGGTAGTAAACGTATTCCCGGATCAAAGGGCTGTATCCGCGCACTCCCTCTCCGCCCATACCGCGGTTCAAGCTGTCGATCCAACCTCTCTGCGCCATAGCCTCCCTCAGGGTGTTCGGGTGTCCTTCTTGGAGTACTTTATGGACCGTGATCAGAGCTTTGAAAGTCTGCACTTCGTCGGCAAGGATGGGTTGGCTACAACGTGGCACTGTCTGTCAGCGACCGGCTCATCTCGACTTACAATGGTGTTCACTTACACCTTCATCCCAGCCCAGAAGGCCTGGGAAGACCGGTGGTCCCATGTGTACACGATGCAGCTGCGCACATGTTTCCGCTTCGGCGCCGTCTCGTCGGGGTTCGTGGCCTTCTTGATGTTGATCGCCAACTCCTGGTCGGTCCTTCACAGCATGTCAGTGCACTGTCGCAAAGGCGGAGAGACAGCCTCGACTGGGCCACAAAGTCTCAAGGTAATTGAGAATGACGGACTTGGTATGCCTGGTATCGGGCACGGCAGCCATGATGGGCGATTTTCCGTGCGCGGGGTCGTTGGTGTTTGTCGGAGGTGAAGGGCGCTTAATGGGGGTTTCGGATGGTTCGAGGAAATGACGTCTCCCGACGGTTTAAGGAGATAGCTCCACGTGCACGCAATGCTGCCCAAGAGTCGCAGTGAAGCCCAGGGTCAGATCTGAGGAAAGGATCCGTAGAAATTGGAGGAGGAAAAGATATCGTGAGCGACTTCCGTGCCAAGTGGGAGAGGCGGGAAAGAGTCGTCAGCGTTGACCAAGCTCCCGAGATGTCTAGAGCAGCTTGAGTGTGGCTGGGTTCTGCAACATGCGCAAGCTCCCGGGATTGCGCCAAGCCGTCGTCGTAGGTTGCGATCCTCCACTTGGTTTAGGTTGGGCATGGAATCTGGAACAATGCTAATCCGGCGGACGCAGCGGTGTCAGTGTCACCCCTCCAGCGTCCCAGCGGAGGCAAAGCACCTGAAGCCACAGGCCGATGCCTGTCCGATCTAATCCAATGACGATAATGGTGGGGTTCATGCCACCAGAGTTGGCTCCAAAGGCCCCTGCGCCGTCAGTAAATGAGCGTTGGATTCCAATGAAGGAGAGGACGTTGCACGGCTCTCCCAGGTAATTCGAGTAATTAATAGAAAGAAGCATTGGAGGAATGCATTGATTGGTAGTTCCGTTCTAACTAACGTGGAAGAAAGGTAGAAGTTATAGTTTTGCTTCTGGAACGCAGTCACAGAAGCGCATTGCATGTATCATGTCTGAACTAATAAGCTCGTGTCAGTGGCTAGGACTCGACCCTCAAATACTAGCTGGTGCTCTTGAACGTATTGTAAAATGTGTAGAGTTTGACATCAGAAATTCTGACATGAGCACACACAGCTATTTCACACGTAGTTGATGTTGAGGGTGGCAGATTAATAACTTGCTGGCCACTAGCTTACAGAGTACCATTAGCTCAAGTCAATTGAAGGAGTTGACCCCATCCAAACTTGTTGATGCAACGGCTCCAACACTGGAGCGGTTCACAATGACATGTTTGCACATGGTAAATGATCATAGATCGTGTTCTTCATTTGACTGAGGGTATCATGAGGGCCCGGCGGGCAGCAGAGCCAACTATTCGCCTGCCTTTCACAGGCATCCCACGTTGACCTTATTTCCCGCGAGCACACAACACCATACACTAGAACCTGTGCCAATGCCTCCGACCTAACAATGACAGGACCCGAGGCATCGCGGCAGGATCGCAAAGGGGCCAACGGGTCTCACAGGCAGCATTTCCTCGTGTAGGTGTGAACGATGAAGTGTCATTGGATTTTTTTTCCCATTCCCTATGGACGTTGCCGAAAACGTGATGCCATTCCATGCTAGAATTCTTCCGTTCCTCACGTAAACACCACATGCAAAAGAACCCACAAACCGCCCAAAAGACACTCTAAATCGTCGTCTCGTAGGGGAGAGGGGTGACCGTCTGGGGCTTGTTCTCCTTGAAGTCGACGGTGCGGGCGTCACGGGGCATGAGAGGAAGGCGCTTGAGGGTGAGGGCCTTGCCCTCGGCCTGGGCCTTCTTCTTCAAGGCAGCGTTCTCCTTGACGCGGCGGATGAAGTCGTCTCTCGAACGGGAGGGGGAGATGTGCTCGACGCGGATGTTGATCCGCTTCTCGATGTAGCGGTGCTTCACCTTCTTGTAGATGATGATACCGACGGCGGACTTGGTGACGTTGTAGATGACACCGGTCTTGCCGTGGTAGACCTTGTGAGGCATACTGTAATTCGACAAGTCAGCCCTCTCTTCCTGCGTGTATTTCGCCCATGTTCGCAATTCCTCCCAACCAAGACTTCCAGTCTTCCAATTGTCGCAATTCGAATTCGAGGGCGGGTTTGTTCGCTTACCCCTTCTGGACGGCACCGTTGGTCTTGATGTCGACGATATCTCCGACTCTGTACTGGCGAAGGTACGTGGAGAGCTTGATCATACCCTTCTCACGGAAGTTTCTGCTGAACGCATACTGCAAGCTAACCGTCAGCAATCCGGCCGCAATCTCGAGATAGTTCGTAGCTGGTAATACGTACGCGCGTTCCCGCGCGAAGACCCGCTGGGTGACCCATTTTGCCGGAGTGGTTGTCGTAGAGGGCGGAATTTGGTGATGGTGTTGTCGGGTCTTGAAAAAGATCACGAAGTTCCAGACACAACAGGCAAGGCAAAAAATCGGCGACGTGTGTGTGCTTTGCTGACTCAGTCCCGTAATTCTTTTTTCGTTGTGGAAAAGGGCACTGCACGTGACCCTAGGCGAACAGGACCCGCATTTTGACAGGCGCTAGTCAGCCCTCGCTCCCCACAGCCATTTTTCGCATTGAGTGTTGCAAGTTTCACGAGAGGCTCTTCTTTTTTTCCTTTTCGTTTTCTTCGTCAACCACAATTCGAAGGATATCGACGAGTCGGCAAGATGGCGCCGTAAGTAGACTGATTCTCAGTCGCATCGCAGAAATCAATATGCTAATTCGATCTTGCGCAACAGCCTCACCTACTCCAAGACCTCCAAGGTCCCCAACCGTCCCTTCGAGGCCGCCCGTCTGTCAGTATTCTCCGGCCACTGAACAAGAGCTTGCTCTGTTTAAGTCGTGAATCACACCACTGACTTCGATACGATAATAGTGACTCCGAGCTTAAGCTCGTTGGCGAGTACGGTCTCCGCAACAAGCGTGAGGTCTGGCGTGTCCAGCTTACCCTCTCCAAGATTCGTCGTGCTGCCCGGTATGTTCTTTCGGCTGTCGCAAAGTGGTCGCGTGGGATATCCCTTGGGCTAACAAACACCATAGTCAGCTTTTGACCCTCGACGAGAAGGACCCCAAGCGTCTCTTCGAAGGCAATGCCCTCATTCGCCGTCTCGTGCGTGTCGGTGTCCTCGACGAGTCCCGCATGAAGCTCGATTACGTCCTGGCCCTGAAGGTCGAGGATTTCCTTGAGCGCCGCCTCCAGACTTGCGTCTACAAGCTTGGTCTAGCCAAGTCCATCCACCACGCCCGTGTCCTCATCCGCCAGCGTCACATCCGCGTCGGCAAGCAGATCGTCAACGTCCCCTCCTTCATCGTCCGTCTCGACTCCCAGAAGCACATCGACTTCGCTCTCACCTCGCCCTTCGGTGGTGGCCGCCCCGGCCGTGTCCGCAGAAAGAAGGCCGCTGCCGCTGAGTCCAAGGGTGACGGTGGTGACGACGATGAGGATGACGAGTAAATGCATCGCCATTTGTGCTAAGGATTGGTCAAAAAAACTCTGGGAATGGTTGGCATACCAAATACCAACCATTGGGATCATCGGGGTGTTTATAGTCACGGCGTTCGCCAGAGGCAAAATGGAATGATTGCATCAAATACGGATACCACGAATGAATGTTACACAAAAGTCTTTTCTTGTTCAGTTCAGGGAACCTCAAGGCATCGTCTTACATGCGAACATTTGACAGGGAAATGGGTATCATGTTTGTCCAATGCAATGCTCATAAGCCATGCCTAAATATCTAGGTAGTCTAGACCAATTCATCCTTGCCCAGGAACTTGGCCATCGGGTCGTTCGCCGCTGTCCCTTTTTCTTCTGTACTCCTCCATCTCTTCCTCCGTAACACCGCCCATCATCTCTTCCGCTGTCCGTTTGGTCGCCGGCTTGTTCACCGGGGTGTCATCGGCCTTGGGAATCTCTACTTGCTGCTCCATCTGGAGTGCTAAAGAGGCTCCCGTGCGTTGCCGTTCAGAAGCTTCCCAAGCTAACTTGCCCTCCTCGCCCGTGCAGTAACTGTTCTTGACAACCGAATGACAACACTCGTAGCCCCATTGAAAATTTGACCACCAGCTGCCCCAGATAGATGTATGATTGTGAATGTAAACGTCCTCGGGGTACTTTGACTTAGCGATAACCTTTGGTGCACCCTTGATGAGACCGCTCTCGTCGTACTCGACATATTTTTCCGACTCGGTGATGACGTTCTTCAACTCGTCGGGCATAGTGTACTGCGAGTTGTCGCCGTACAGATCCTTGAGCTTCTTCTCACGTTCTTCGCGCTTCTTGTCGGCCTCTTCCTTCTCCCTCTTCCTGTAGAATTCTCCGGCTGTAGGGTTGGCTTGCAAATGTTTTGTCGTGTCACCACTTTTCTCCTGGGCCTCCCAGGCGTATCGCTGTGCTTGCTCGAACTCGCCGGCGTCGCCTGAGCCGCGCATAAAACCTTCCTCTGCAAACAAATTCGCAGCTTTGTCCACGGTTGCGCCGCTGTCCACAAGGGATCTCGTCTTTGGGTCGTACTTGGCGGATTCCAGGTCCAGGTTAACCAGGTACTTCGCCGTGTCCTCTCGTATTCTCAGCTGGCGAGTAGCTGTGCTTTGATGCTTGCTCATGTCGTTCTCTTCGGCGTACTTGTCGCCATCGTCCTGTTCCTCCTCCCCCGTCTCGCCTTTGGCCAGTGCCTGCTTCCTCAGCTTCTCCATCTCGTTGAACTCCTCGACGACGTTGCGATATTCCTTGGGGTCGTATCCATTCCAGCGATCGCGCTTCGCATCCCAGCCAAGCTTGACGTCCTGAACGACCTCGTCGGCCTGGATGTCTCTGCCGGTCCACTTTGCGCCTTTCGCTCTCGGCCGACTGAGGCAATCCTTGGCTTTGTGCGTCATGGCGCCGCAGTTTTCGCATGCGCCTTTTCGGTACTTTGTGGCAGCTGGGCCGGCCTTGCGACCGCGATCATACCATTGCGACTGCTCATTCTTCTTCTGGATACGTTGATGCTCGAGGTAATCGGTCTGATCATCGCCTTCTTCGCCGGCATAAAAGGGACGTTTACTGATGAAAGAGGGAATGTAGATATTCTCCTCCTTTGCGGCGGCGGACGCCTTGGGATCGGGCTTTCTCGGCGGTGGTGGCGGCGGCATCTTGGCGGTTTGTGAGGGTATGAGAGGGTTGTTGCTGGATAGAGTTCAGGCGACGGCGCATTCTCGTCGCGAATTTAGGTCAGGAAAGGCACCTGTGCTGATGTGTCTTATGTAAGCAGCCGCTCTCAGATGGTAAAGAATAGCAAGGATGACTTGAAATTGAGCGTCGAATGGTCTTATTGTCCTTCTTAATTACCTTTTGGTTCTTTCAATTTGAAGATTATCTATTTCAATTGCTCCAATACCAAATTCTTCAAGTTTATTCCCTAGCAAGTCTTTGGCTGAAGAGACGACTAATAGCACCTTTTGGTTTAAGGTAAGGTATTCATCCATCCGTAAGGTAAGCCTGCGGAACGCTTCAGGCTGCCGGAAGATGCCCCACCAGAAAGCACCTTGCCGCGCTTGCTCTAGTAGGGGAGGTAGCACGGTTTGCTGGAAGCCTTGAAGGAGCACCGAGTCACGCGTATTGCCACATGACTGCGCGGACCCTGGGCGTTCCCTCTTGGCCCGGCACGCGTCGGATCTTGCATCAACATGACCTGGTCGCGTCGTGAATACGCTTCTTTGTGTCATTGAACCCGTCTTACCATGCACCAAGCTGGGTGCTTTTATTCTGTATCATGATACTGGCCTCCTTTCCACCATCTCATCCTCCATGAGTGTTTTGGTCCTCCACCATGGACCTCTTCCGTGTTCGGCTGAACTGCATCGACCACTACCAGGCGACGCCGACGCATTACGATCCCCAATTACGGAATGATGTCGGTCCTGCACAGGCGAAGAAGGGCCCCAAGGTTCCAGTCGTGAGGATTTTTGGATCGACAGAGACGGGACAGAAAGTTTGCGCTCATATCCATGGCGCCTTCCCATACGTCTACGTCGAGTATCGCGGCAGCTTAGAGCCCGAAGATGGTAAACATGCAAAAGAACCGCTTAAGTGATCCTTGCTAACTATCAAAAGTGGGCGCATACATCTATCGACTTCATCTTTCCATTGATCATGCCTTGGCTGTCAGCTATCGACGTGATCAATTCGGAGAAAATGCAAAGTTCGTCGCCCGCATCACCCTTGTCAAAGGGGTGCCGTTCTACGGCTTTCACGTTGGATACCGCTTCTTCCTGAAGATCTACATGTTCAATCCTATCGTCATGACAAGATTGTCCGACTTGCTTCAACAAGGCGTCATTCTCAAGCAGAAGTTTCAACCCTACGAAGCCCATCTCCAGTACCTACTACAGTTCATGACCGACTACAATCTGTACGGGTGTGGCTACTTGGATGTATCTGATGTATACTTCAGAGACCCTATCCCTTCGTTTGAGAAAGAAGGAAACTCCCAACACCTCTGGCATGATCGGACGATTCCCAAGACTCGAGTCCTCGATGGCTTGACTCTACCGAGGGTCAGTCACTGCTCCATCGAGGTAGACATTTGCGTCCAACACATCACCAACCGACGAATGGTGAAGGAGCGCCGGCTCCACCACGACTTTGTTGAGCGTCTTAAACCACTCCCAGAAGATTTCAAGCTTGTTTACAGTATGGCTGGCCTGTGGAAGGACGAGACTCGTCGCCGCAAGTTGAAAATGCCAAATGCAGATCCAGGAAGCAGCCCCTTTCCTGCAGAAGTTTTGGTGTCAATGTCTGCAAATAAGCGCGACTCGCAACCGCAAGGGTGGATTCACGAGGAAGAGTACAAAGAAGAAGTCGCAAAGCTCATCGAAAGCGAAAAGGGGTTGGAAGAGTCCGCGCCGCCGAGCTTTGAGACCTTTGTGGACCATTCGCCGCTGGAGGCTGCCGTGAAGACTGCACTCCAGTCAGTAGAGGATTTATATCCATCCAACCTTTTGCCGGCCCTCGGATTACCGTCAAATCATGTACCAACAAACAAGAATCCGGCCAGCAGTATTGAGGTTGACGAGCAAGGCGTACTCAATCTCGGAGTTGATGATTACGACCCTTATCCAGCCGATTCTGACGAAGAGGCTCTTATTCAAATGGGCGAGCCGATGACGAGGCAGGACGGTCAAATTAAAGGCCCTGGCATCAAGGGAAGGCCATCTGTCACTAGTGATACTGGATCCAGAAGCGAACCTGCCGCTGTCGACCCGACAATCAAGATCATCAACGGGCTGGGGATGCAATACGAAGGCGTCTGTGCCAGCAGGTTGAAGACCGGCAACCCACCAGTGGTGCCGGTTTGGGACGATCTGCTCGATATGGCTGAACAAGAAGGGCTCGTGTCCAAACTCAGCGAGCCATCAATCTTAGGTCATTGCCGCACGGAATCGGTCAAGCGATCTATATCTCCACATGCGACAGTGTCTTCTAACAAACGCCCAAGAACCGAGCTTCCAGTATCTCCCGTGTCCAATACGGTGACGCCCAAACGGTCGCTCAAAGGCATCCTAAGCAATAGCCCAGCTTCCGAGAAGCATCAGGTCACGATGTTGCCCCCAAATTCTCAAGACAAGCCACGATCATCTCAGAATGCAGGCTCCAAGTCCGCGGCCAACCACTTGTTGGGTTTTCCAGTGGTCAAAAGCCAGGAGGACCCGGGCACGAAGCTTCGATTGAGTCAGATGAGCCAGCCCCGAGCTTCGCAACAAGCTGAAAAGGATTCCCAAAAACATGTTTCCTTCAGTCTAGCGCCCGAAGAGACACGAAGCAAGCCCATACCGATTACTCCAGCAAAGAAGGTTCGAATCGCTACTCCAGAAACCGACTCAACAGGGACCGAAACAGGAACGGAAACAATGCTCCATCGGATTCAGACAGCGGTCGGATCCTTCTCCGCAAAGCGTCAGTGTGTGATTGGAGTCCTGCCACCGGCTCCCAAACTTATCACGTCGACAATGAAGGACTTGCAGATTCCCGACATGATTTACCAAGATGCCTACTACAGCGAAGAAAAGGACGTCCCGGCTCGTCCCAGAGAGTATGCCGGCCGAGAATTCCGGCTCGAGAGCAACACTCTGCCCTATCTGGCGGAATTTGACCCAACTGGGACATCTGCCGCCAGCATGGGCATTAAATCAGACACACCCATTGATAAGGCCAAGAACGACGTGCGTTACAACGCCCAAGCAAGCTTGTGTTCATACCGAAGCTGGGAGATAGCTCAACCGCCGCCAAGCGTCAAAGAAGTTCAAGATTGGTGGAACAAGAAGCATCCCGTACAGAAAGAGCGAAAAAGCGTTAGGGCAAAGATCACGGGCACCCCTCAAGCTACAAGACGCAACCTCTCCCAGATTGACGGGCCTACCCCGAAAAACAAGCATGGCTTCAAGTACTCGCCCAAGAAAAAATCGACCAGCGTCAAGCATGAGGCGCAGTACATGAGTACTATGGCCCTCGAGGTTCACGTCAACACGAGAGGCAAATTTGTTCCCAATCCCGACGAGGATGAGGTCCAGTGTATATTCTGGTCTATCAAAGCAGATGGCACCGCCAGCAGCAGTCAGGAAGCTTCAGGGGGTATAATTGCTGGTGTTGTTGTCTTATCGCCAGACGGATCCCTGGCCCAGAGGATGCGGCGGTATGTTTCCGCAGAGGTCATTGAGGAATCGTCTGAGCTCGATGTCATGGTTCGCATGGTACAAATTGTCAGAGACCACGATCCTGATATCCTGACAGGGTATGAGGTTCATGGCAGCTCGTGGGGTTATCTCATCGAACGAGCCCGAGTAAAGTACGATTACGACCTATGTGACGAGTTTTCTCGTATGAAGAGTAACTCTCACGGCCGCATCGGAAAAGAAAACGATCGATGGGGCTTCAACACAACATCGACGATCCGCGTGACTGGCAGACACATGATCAACATTTGGCGAGCCATGAGGGGAGAATTAAATCTGCTTCAGTATACCATGGAGAACGTCGTCTGGCACGTTTTGCACCGCCGCATTCCTCACTACTCCTGGAGAACCCTGACACAGTGGTACAACAGCAGTAGACAGAGGGATCTCGATAAGCTGACGCGCTACTATTTGACACGAACGAGGATCGACATTCAGATATTGGAGTCAAACGAACTCATCCCGCGAACAAGTGAGCAGGCCAGACTTTTAGGAGTGGACTTCTTTTCGGTCTTCTCTCGCGGTTCTCAGTTCAAGGTCGAGTCCATCATGTTCAGGATTGCGAAGCCCGAGAACTTCATGCTAATTTCCCCCAGTCGGAAGCAAGTCGGCGGCCAAAACGCCCTTGAATGTCTCCCGCTGGTGATGGAGCCTCAAAGCGACTTCTACAACAGCCCGCTATTGGTACTCGACTTTCAGAGTCTGTACCCTAGTGTCATGATTGCTTACAACTTATGCTACTCGACATTCCTCGGCAGGATTGTCAATTGGCGGGGGATGAACAAGATGGGCTTCACCGAGTATCAGAGACACAAGAGGCTGCTGGAGCTCCTCAAGGACCATATCAACATCACACCCAACGGGATGATGTACGTCCGGCCTGAGATTCGGAAATCTCTCCTGGCAAAGATGCTTGGCGAGATTTTGGAGACCAGAGTCATGGTCAAGAGCGGGATGAAGCAAGACAAGGACGACAAAACATTGCAGGCGCTGCTGAATAACAGGCAGTTGGCGCTGAAGCTTTTGGCCAACGTCACCTACGGATACACATCGGCATCTTTCTCCGGCCGTATGCCTTGTTCTGAGATTGCCGACAGTATAGTTCAGACAGGTCGCGAGACGCTCGAGCGAGCAATTGCGTTTATTCATTCACAGGAGCAATGGGGCGCGGAGGTCGTCTATGGCGATACGGACAGTCTGTTCGTGTACCTCAAGGGCCGGACCAAGGATCAGGCGTTTGACATTGGCAACGAGATTGCCAAAGCCATCACTGATATGAACCCTAGGCCGATCAAGCTCAAGTTTGAAAAGGTCTATCACCCGTGTGTTCTCCTGGCGAAGAAGCGCTACGTGGGTTACAAGTACGAAAGCAAGGATCAAGTCACGCCCGAGTTCGACGCCAAAGGCATTGAGACGGTGAGGCGTGATGGCACGCCGGCAGAGCAAAAGATTGAAGAGAAGGCCCTCAAGCTGCTGTTTGAAACGGCGAACCTCAGCGAGGTCAAGGCCTACTTCCAGAAGCAGTGCGAAAAGATCATGCGCGGGTCCGTCTCGGTGCAGGACTTTTGTTACGCGAGGGAGGTGAAGCTCGGCACTTACAGCGATAAGGGCCCGCCGCCACCGGGGGCGCTCATCAGCACCAAGAAGATACTCGAAGACGCACGCGCCGAGCCGCAGTACGGAGAACGAGTGCCGTACGTCGTTATCACGGGGGCCCCGGGGGCGCGCCTGATCGACCGGTGCGTAGCGCCCGAGGACCTCCTCAACGACTCGCATTCGCAGCTGGACGCGGAATACTACATCTCCAAGAACCTCATCCCGCCGCTCGAAAGAATCTTCAACCTGGTGGGCGCCAACGTGCGGCAGTGGTACGACGAGATGCCCAAAGTGCAGCGGATCCGGCGGGTGGACCAGACGCTCGGGGCGGCTGGAGGGCTCGGCAGCAAGAAGACGCTGGAGTCGTACCTCAAGTCGGCGTCGTGCATCTCGTGCAATATCAAGATGCAGGTGGAGGGCGTGCTGTGCGGCAAGTGCCAGCAGGATGCTCCCTCGTCGTTATTCAACCTGCAGACGCGACTCAAGGACGAGGAGAGGAAGTACATGGACGTGGTGAGGATCTGCCGGAGCTGCTCGGCCCTACCGGCGGCGGATGAGGTGCCGTGCGATAGCAAAGACTGTCCCGTGTTTTACTCGCGGGTCAAGCAGGGCGCGCGGCTCAAGACGGAGAAGAGCGCGCTGGAACCTGTTATTCGGGAGTTGGTCGCAAAGGCTGGGAGAGCCGCGTTGGAGTGGTGAGGTTGTACGAGTGTGTGCGGATACGCTACTTTTCATTACGGGTGTGGTCATTGTCATTTTGGGCGTTTGGCTGGATACCCTGGGATCTGGACTCTGGATAAGGTCAGTGTTGGTGTTGATGTCGGTGATCGGTCTAAAGATGATGGGGCGGCATGGCGGGTAAAGCGCACCGGCCCTCAGGCAGGATACAAATTATTGATAAGGAGGTTATGATGTCACGGCAAGGGCAAGCCACTGTTTTGAGTAAGGTGGGTGGATGGGATTGGACGGACGCGACTCCGTCCGATTTGCGTGTACTGTACAGAACAACGGAGTATCGGTAGAATACCTCAGACAAGCACTACTTATCAGACGCATGCACGAAGGTAGAGATGGCGGCTTAGGTAGTGTATGGAGCGTGTGACTGATGACATCGTGAGGAGATGGGAGAAGGAGACCCAAGAGCCGAACTCTTTCAGTGCTACATACCTACTTGATATGAAGCTACTACTGCTTAGTGACCTCACTGTTCGCCAGGGGTCCCCTCTCCTTGTTTCTCGCGGGGTAAAAGGTTCAGGAAAGATGAGGTGCAGGGATGGTCATTACCGACTCGACCGCAGAGCCACAGGGCAGTTGGAGTCTTGGAGACTTGCCCAGAGGCGGTAGGGAACAGCGGTCTGCGGGTCATTCGGAACCCTCAGCTCAGTGGCTATTACCGCTTCACTTTCCACTTTCCACTTTCCACTCTCCACATTCGGGCAATCTGGAAGGCACACCGTAAGGCCACTTCATACTTTCTCTTCAACAGCTTGTACGCAGTAGGTCGCCTTGGCTCTCGATCCGCCCTGAACCATCTTCCTGTGCTCCTGTCCATCCGTAAAGAAAAGGAAACTTTTGGTCTGCTGAGTAGTGCTGCAACCCTCTGCGCTCCGTCCCCATCCATCCATTCGCCTGTTGCTTGCAGCCAGCTTTCACAAGGGGCAAGACTGCAAAGCTACCATCACATGACGGCGTCAGAGCGGCCTATTGGACGTTCCCAAGGTTCACAGTGACCTGCATATTTCTCTCCATTGTCTTACCTGGTCCATTTTCTCGATCCAGAAACGCCCTGTGGCCAAGACCCAGATCCACGAGAGCTATCTTGTCCACTTTCTATTGTCCACCACACGCACACAAAAAAAGTTACCGAATACCTACCTAGCTGAGCCTCCTAAACGGCACCAAGCTTCCGTTGACTTGCCCATCCTGAAACAAAGAGCTTCCATTCTCGCTCCACAAACACCACCACCAACTGTCGCCACAAGCTTCCCCGATCCAATACGACTCTCCCCTCGCCCGAACACTCTTCGTCTCGTAAACGACCTAAGCGCCGATGGTCCCGCCTATCTCTCCTCTCCGCCTGCTGTCCTTCCGTTAGCAGCACTGCTACAAGTGCCGCGCGAAGAGTGAAGGAGTTCAGACAAAGTGCGAGAGGGAAGCAACCCAGCAAAAGCTCCGGGGACCGCGCGATGGGGGGCTGGACCGGCTTCCTCATCACCTACCTCCTAGGAGGCCTGACCTTCCTGCCCTTGGTGATTCTCACCGTCTTCGCCCACGCCTACTTGACCCTCCCGTACCGACAGGATGCCGAAACGAATCGCGACGCTGTCGCCGACGCCGCCAACACTGCCGCTGGCGGTCCGGGCTCCATCGTCCAGCCCGGCGACGACCTCACCGCTCTCGAGGCCGTGAAGGCCGCTGGCAAGGACGATGCCACCGCGGCGGCCACGAAGCGCTCGGCGCAGGATAACGATGTAGCGGCGGGGTACTTTGCCGTGTGCAGAGAGTACACTCCCATGGGCATCAACGCGAAGCCCATCGAGAGGTCCACCCCGACCGGCTCGACTACCGTCGCCACGCCGAGCCAGAGCGTCTATCAGACCATGTACAGGAGCATATTCGAGCGGAAACCGACGCCAGGCCCCTTGGATAACAGGAACGGGCTGAGCCAGCGTCCCAAAAACGCTGGCAATGTCTTCTATGTCGTACTGAGGTATGCGACCTCCATTGCGATCCGTTTGCAACTGCTCGTCTACTGCGGAGACTAACCTGCCACAGACACGGGCACTTGATGCTCTTTGACGACGATGAACAACTCGAGGTCCGGCACGTGGTATCGCTATTGCACCACGACATTAGCATATACTCGGGAGGAGACGTCACACCAGAAGGCGAGCTCTACATCAAGAGGAATGCGCTGTGTTTGTCGCGGAGGTCAGATGGGCCCGAGTTCGGACCGGACAGCCAGCTCTCCAAGCCGTTTTACCTCTTCTCCGAAAACTGTTCTGCCAAGGAGGACTTTTACTTCGCCATGCTCCGTAACCAGGAGCAAAACTTTGGCGCTGAGAGGAAGGCGCCTAGGCCGAAGCAGTTCGAAGTCAAGAACATTATTGCGTTGGTCCAGAAGCTGCACTCGTCCGAGGAGCACCTTTCCACAAGGTGGCTGAATGCCATGATTGGTCGGGTGTTCCTGGGCATTTACAGGACGACGGACCTTGAGCACTTGATTCGTGAGAAGCTCACCAAGAAAATTGCCCGTGTCAAGCGGCCTGCGTTCCTCACCAATATTGCTATTCGCCGCATCGATACCGGCGAGTCTGCACCTATCATCACGAATCCGCGCCACAAAGACCTGAATGTTGAGGGAGAATGCGTGATGGAGGCCGATGTGAAGTATACCGGCAATTTCAGAATGGAGGTCGCCGCGACGGCCCGTATAGACCTAGGCGCACGCTTCAAAGTCCGCGAGGTCGATCTCGTTCTCGCAGTGGTCATTAAGAAGCTCGAGGGCCACATGCTGTTCAAGATCAAGCCCCCGCCAAGTAACAGAATATGGCTGTCGTTCCACAGCATGCCAAAGATTGAAATGACAATCGAGCCGATTGTGAGCGCGAGGCAGATTACGTACACCATTATTTTACGACAGATTGAGAATCGAATCAAGGAGGTCATTGCCGAGACGCTGGTGCAGCCGTTCTGGGACGACATGCCCTTCTTCAACACGGAGCACAAGAAATGGCGAGGCGGTATTTGGGACGACGACGACGCGGTTGTCAGCTCACCTAGTACGGAGACCAACGTGGCTGGAGAGGGCGATGTGGAGGGAGTCGATCACCTTGAAGAGACGGGTGATTTGCAAAGCGACATGAGACCGATCGAAAAGAGCCACAGCATGCCAATCGTTGAGAACACACAGCCGACCGGCTTGTTCGGCAGGAAGATACAGAACAAGGGCCCAAACAGTCCTTTGAACAGTTCTTCTACGAGCATTGATGCTATGGGCTCACCGACTACTGCGACACCGATACCTAAATCGTTCAGGTCGCCGTCGATATCGAGTCCAGCGAACCCTGTGGTCGGCACCGACGCGGCGCACGCAGACGTGTTCAAGCCCTCGTCCTCACCCCCAGACCATGCCTCCAGCATGATGGCAGCGCTGTCAGCAAGGTCAACGCCGGTAACGACGCCATCTGAGACGCCCGCCAGACCACCACCCGTCGCGAAGGCGCCGAGCCAGTCCTCTGCATCCTCACGCGAAGCCACAGATAATGAGACCGAGTCGGACCGCACGCCGATGGCTAAGGAACGCCGAGGCACAGCTTCGTCTTCGGAGTCGATGCGCAACAATGAATCAGCTGACCCGAACTCACCTACCTCATCTTCAAGAGCCTCTGTCAGAAGCGCTACAGGCTCCATCTCCAAGGGCCTTTTCCGGAGGGAGAACACGGGCAGCACGAACTCGACCGCGTCGACAAACGGCGAGGGAAAGCGCACGACTCTCGCCGCCGTAGCCAACGCTGCGGTTACGGCGAGACAGTGGGGATGGAACGCGATACAAAAGCACAAGGACGCCAAGAATGGCGCTTCGACGGAACAGAATCCCCCGCTCGACCTCAACCAGCCGATGGGCAGGGGCCAGCCTCTGCCTCCGCCGGGTACGCCGTTGCCTCCACCTGTGAAAGGCTCCAAGGTGACGACGATCCCTGTGCCGAAGCGCAAGCCCATTGCACCGCCGAATCTCCCTGAACGGCCTCACTCGGCGGCGACGTCGGAGGGCAAGTCGGAGCGCAGACCTGTGCCGCCTCCGCCCCTGCCCTCGCGGCGTCATCTGGACACGAGTAAGAACGCGGACGGTGGCGGTGAAAGTTTGTTGGTTGTCGAGGCGCCGCTCGACTCGGAGCCCTCAACGCCCATGGAGGAGAGTATGCCCCCGCCGGCGTACGTTCAGCCATGGGCCGAGGACGTTTCTGACGGCGAAGGGGATCCAGATGTCGCGGTGGGGAAGACAAGAGGTCGTGATCGTGTGGTTGTCGATGACAAAAAGGAACACAGTAACGAAGAGGAGGAGAGCAAGAGTAGGACGCCGCCTCCGTTGCCGCAGCGTAGGGAGACGAAGCTTGAGGATCCCATCGTGGTGAAGCCAGCTCATGCTCCAGGTGTCGACGAGGATGACGATGATTATTCTGCGTGGATGGATGAGCAGGATGGGGGTGTTGTCGGTGTAGACGGGAGGTCGAGCGTCGAGGTGAAGTAATGATCTTGGCGGAGTGTCTGCGTTGTTGTGTTTCCAAATGTTTTGCTGGAGTTGGGCATCGTGATATTGGGCGTGGGCATAGGGCATTATTTTGGGATGGGATGGGATGTTTGGGGGTTTATGGAAACCGGGTTAGGCGGATCATGGAGTTTGAAGTATTTCTTCTCAAAGAGTGTAGGATACCAGACTCTGATCCGTATACATACATACATACATACATACATACATATCTACACGTACACACATGCCTTTACTCTATCTGCTGGCTCTATTGATGAACAAGATTCCATGGGCTTTTCGCTTCGTCGAAGATCCCTGGTGGCGATGGTGGTGGTCTACCATGTAAGGCCATTGAAGCACCCTCGCCCAGGTGAAGGGTTGATGTAAAGGGGGGGATCCCAGTTGAACTTGGACATGGATGAACGAGGCAGATTAGACCCGACTGAGTCCCGTCTTTCCATATACATTAAGTCAGCAGGAACGGGAGGCAGGACGGAAATTACGTGTCCCCCGTTGCAAAAACAACGGAAATTCCACACCAGATCAAAAGTCAAAGAGTTCCCGTTCTCACTCGCCTCTGGCCTTCACGAACCACTTTCCCCAGAACGGCACCAAATGGGGACCAGACAGTACCGGCATAGGCGCACATACAGTGGCATCAGAACATTCAAGTCTGGACCTACTGACAAGTCACCAGATAAGCACAGCAGTCACTTGAGCAATCCACACGCGGACACGAGAAGTTCAGGGCAAAAGAGGGCAATTCAAGTAACTACATCTACAATAGTCCCCTAAAAACTCCTCCTGAATTCTCAGGATACGGGCTCGGCTAGGGAGCTCAATCAAGAGAAGCCCCTGAAGAAAACCAATGAACTTGAAAAGGAGACTTTGACGTTCCCAAAGAAAACTTAAAGCCGGAAGAAAAAGGTGTACATAGAAAAGTTGGGTTGTGTTTTTTTTTGTGTGGTTTCCATTTCGGGTGGTGTTTGCCATAGCCCAATCCAACAAGAGACAAGAGGAACACGAAGCAAGACTGGACTCCATTACAGTTGGTAGTACAATACGCCAATGTTTCTGTTCTCTCTTCCCAAGGGAGACCCATGCTTAATTTCCTTTCCCCCAAATTCGCCGGTGCCGTGAAACAATTAAAACCCTGACAAGGTCGCTCCCGGCAAAAAACAGCGAAAAGCAGAGTCGGATAGGACAAAGCATAAATAGCAATTATCCGGGGGTATTCGGATCTTGGCTGGCAGTAGTCGGGCAATGGTTGTTCTGATAATCGAGACAAGCCATATTAGGCAGGACGCGTTTAATGAAATTTGGTCGTAGGACGCCGGGGTCCTGGATGCAGTCGTAAGCTAGATTAGGTCGAAACCGAAAGGAGAATGGGGCCTGGGCTCTTGCGGGACGGCAGGGCATCCTAGGCAAAGACGACAAGGAGATGGTTGTCATAGACGTCGTGATCCGTTGCGTGGGAGCGAATTGATCATGAGTGGGGAGGGTGTTCCCACGGGGCGGGCCAGTTTCTTGGCGTAGCGAGTGGATTTGAAGGATGCTTCAATAGTTTATATTACGGTAGACTGCTCAACAGCCGCATGTAGACAAATGTCCATGGGCCCGTTGGCAGCGACTTTAAGATCGCGCCCTCACGGTGCTCATGGGTGTGGCAGACGTAGAGGGTCCAGAGTGGGAGTGGGAGTGAGAGTGAGAATGGGCGCCAGAAGGCCGACCCCTCTTAGGGTGGTGGTGAAGAGTACCAACGTCGTGCTTGCCTGGTCATAGTTAGTCAGCAACGGAAATTCACTTTGACACACATGAAAGGGCAACTCACCATCACAGCAGGCGCGCACGTTCTCGAGCCGGTCGGCATCCCGATCTTGTCTCTCAATAATCTCTCGGAGGTCTTCAGCACTGTCGTGCACCTCGCTCGCCTCGTAAATGCTTGGGGTCGGGGCCGCAGCGGAGCGGCTCCTCAGACTCGAGAAGGTGCCAAAGTAGCCACTAATCCTACCAGCCATGGTGGGTCTCTGAGCCTGAGCAATCGAGTGCTTGTTCGGTGTGAGCGTAGGTACGTTCATTGACATGTCGACTGCCGGAGACTGGTTGCGAGTTGTCCGTGAGTTGTATGATGACAGAGACGGAGGCGGCCTGGGACGGGCTGTGGAGTTGGTGCGGCGGCCGAATTGCGGGTTGAACTCGTCCACGTCAGCCTGGGTAATGGCACCGGCCATCTCTTCGACATCGGACTGGCCCTCGTCGGTTGTGCGAAGCAGGAGATACGACAACGCATTGAACCACGTCTCATGACGCTGACCAGTCGTGCAGGTAAACTTGATGGTTCTGCCGGGAGAGATGACGATCAAACTCTTGCGGTGCAGGCCGGGTGGCATTGGGTTGTCGTCGGTGACCACACGAACGGCCTCGATGGGCACACTCTTGCCGCGAAGCTCTTGGCGACCAGCAGTCGCCGGGTCACGGGAGCTCCAGTACAAAGTCCGAGTATACGGATGAACCCAGAAGTAGCGTCTGTGTCTGTTATCGGACATTTCTCCCCTACCGGCCTTGCGGGTGTACTTCCAGAGGTACTCGCCGATCATGGTCTGCGTGATGGCCTGGATCATGCGGGGATCGGTGTTAGGACCGAAGCCTGTTGCGGCAGCCAGCTCGGCTTGAGGGTTGAAACGGTGATCGATCTCAGAGACGAACGAAGACACCGAAGAGTGTCTGCTCATAGTAGACAACTTGGTCGGTGAATGAACCTCAGCGGTGCCGTACGCCGAACCAGCGCGCGTGCCACGAGCAACAGGCGTCGCCTTCATTGATGTCGAAATTGACAGCGGGGACTGCGGTCTGGCGGCGCCGTTGGGAGTCTGCGGTCGCTGGTTCCTCATGGCAGAGGCAGGCCACAAGGGGGGGCCCATAACCGCACTATGCGACGAGCCAGTTCTCGCAGCCTCAATGGCTTCCTTGTGGTTAGGCGGGAGAGGAGGTAGCGGTTGAGTCGGCGCGAGGTTGCTGTTCGCACTTCCTGGCCTTCTAAATGCTGTATCCATCTTGTTCTCGGTGGAGAAACTACTGAGACTGTCATGAGAGGGACGACGAATGCGAACGGTGCCAGGAGTGCTCGGGGTGCCGAAGCTCGACAACGACTTGTCGGACGTGTCCTTGGTCTTTGCGAGGAGCATCTCATCAATCGCCTCGGCGGTCAGGGAAGTTTGGGCGCCTGAGTCGGACATGGGGACGATGACCTTAGGTGCAGGGCGGCCGGTGGCGTTAGTTGAAATCTCCTTGAACGGCCGCTGAGATTCGGGAGTCTCGGACAGACGTTCGTCGCTAGGCGATTGCCGAGTGTCGTCCTCCGCAATAATAAGGCTGTCGGAGGCCTTGTTCTTTCCCCGACCAAAGACGGAGCTCATCAGAGCATTCTTGGAGGGCGTTCTTGGCGCATCCTTCTCATCGAATGGTGAATCCATGTTACGGGGAAGAATAAAAGCATCCCGCTTCGGGCTTCTGGGCGAGATGGGTTGCGTCTCAATTGACTCGATTGTGGAGAAACCGAAGCTGGGCTTGGGCGCCACGGTTTCGGGCGCCATAGCGGGCTCTACATGCTGAGACAATACCGATGAGAAGTCCAGAACAGGCTGAGGAGCAGCACGAGGCTCGACGTGCTCGGATGAGATATTCGAGTACGCGAGGAGTGCGGGCGGAGGAGCTGGAACCTCAGGCTCTGCCTTGGGCTCAATGTTCTCCGATGAGATGGAGGAGAGCGTCAGGGCTGGGGGCAACTGTGGCAACACCACCGGCTCTGCGACTGGCTCAATGTTTGCGAATGAGATCGAAGACATGGTAAGAGCTGGCGCAGGCTCTGCCTTGGGCTCGATGTTCTCGGAAGAAATTGACGTAAGGCTGAGTATCGGCGCGGGCACAATCACCTCAGGCTCTGCCTTTGGCTCGATGTTCTCAGCTGCAATAGACGAGAACGAAAGCGCCGGTACCTCTGGAATGATCTCGGGCTCGGCCTTGGGCTCTACGTCCTCGGCCACGATGGACGACAAGCTGAGAGCGGGAGGCAAGGCCTCGGGCTCTGCTTGAGGTTCCAGGTTGTGAGAGTACAGCGCCGAGAGGCTAAGTGTTGGCGCCGGTGGGACGACTTCAGGCTCTGCCTTGGGCTCGACATGCTCAGTGGCGATTGCTGAAAGACTGAGAGTGGGCACAACGACGGGGACTTCGGGCTCTTCTAGCGGCTCCACGTTTTCGGATGCAATGGATGAGAGACTGAGGGTCGGCGCTGGTGCTGAGATAGGCACCGGAATGGGAGCAGGGATCGCCGCGAGAGATCTGGACGTCTCAGGCTCTTCCTTGGGCTCAATGTGCTCGGACAAGAGGGCCGACAAGGTGAGGTCTGGCACCGGGATCGCGAGCTCTGGCTCCGCGACGGGCTCGAGGCTGTGTGCGTGCAAGGCAGAAAGGCTGAGAGCCGCGGGAGGAACCTCGGGTTCGGCTACCGGCTCCAAGTTGTGGGCGTGCAGCGCCGACAGGCTAAGAGCAGGAGGTGGCGTCTCAGGCTCAGCAACAGGCTCAAGGTTATGAGCATGCAAGGCCGACAATGACAGCGTCGGCGGGGGAATCTCGAGGTCGGCCACGGGCTCAAGGTTGTGGGCATGAAGAGCCGACAGACTCAGGACCGGAGGCGGCACCTCAGGCTCGGCCACGGGCTCGACCGCCTCTGAGAGGTAAGTCGAGATACTCAGGGTCGGAGGCAGGACCGGGGCTTCAGCCTTCGGCTCGACAATCTCCGATACAAGCGGAGTGAAAGCCAAAACGGGAGCCGGAACCTCGGGCTCTGCCTTGGGCTCAACAACTTCTGACACAAGGGATGTCATGGTCAGAGGAGCTGGAGCTGGAGGCGGCGTCGCGGGCTCGACGACTGGCTCGATATCCTGAGCGTCGATGGACGACAGACTGAGCTCGGGAGGCGGCGGCAGAACAAAGTGTTGCGGGCTAGATGGCGGCATGGGGAATTGTGCCAGCTTAGCATCCATATCCCGATCGTACTGAGCACCAGAGTCACTGTAAGACAGTGTAGATAACGGTCTGGAGCGCACTCCGTCGGTGGCATCGTCTTGGGACAAGTGACGGGCGACCTGGCTGGCGGCCATCATGGATGCCATTGACTCAACCTTGTCATCGTGAACAACGCTGACAGGGGACAACGGAGGCGACTCAATCATGGGCTCTGTCATCATACCAGAGTCGACCATCAAGGGCTTTGAAGCTGCAGCCGCTCTCTTAACAGGGTCCGTCATGCTGCCGGAGTTGACCGAGTCGTGAGCCAGAGTGGGAACTGCCGATGTGGATGTGGAATCGGCAGTGGCGGATCTAGCGCGGCTTGGTGTCTCTTCAATGCTCTCAGCGTCACTGGTCTCAAGCTCGCCGAGCTCTGCGAATAAGCTCTGGCCCTCTGTCGCCTGAGGTGTTCCGGTAGCGCTTCCTGTAGCAGCGCTGGCAGGGCTGCTCTGGAAGTTTGGCTCCTCGCTGACCTGCCTAGAACGGCGGTTCACCAGTCCTCGTCCCAGTCTGACACGCATGCGCTGGTTGTTGTACTGCGACGATGGCGTCCTGTACTCGATATACTCTTCATCCTCATCGGCTGAAGTTGATGCAGTGCTGTCGTACGAGTTTCGGCCTCCTCCCATTACAAGAGTCTGAGGACGCAGTCCACGACCCTTAGACGGGCTTTCTGTCTCAGTCTCGGTGTCATCGCCTCCAGAGAAGTCTTCCACGCCGGTCTGGAAGTCCTCCGTCTCCGTGCCACGCTCGTTGGCAGTCTCAAAGGCTGCGTCGCTAGTCTCGTTGGCAGTCTCGAAAGCGTCACTGACGTCGGTGAATTGGGGTCTGTAGCTGCTGCCGGGTCGGCTACCGGGTCTGCGGACGGTGGAGTTTGAGCGAAGAGTGGGTGAAGTTCTCGGGCTGCCAATCTCAGTGGCCTCTTCCCATTCGTTGTCGTCCTGGTAGACCTCGTTTCTGCTGCTACGGTGGCCGCCGAGCAAGCCGCGGGATGGCTTCTTGAACTCTCTCGACTCAACCTTGCGGGTGCGACGAGCAGGGGCGGGTGCGGCGTCAGTACGGAGCTTCTCCAACTCATCGCGCGTGTCCTGGAGGAGTCGCTTAAGCTCGAGCTTCTCGGTTTTCTCACGGTGAATAACAGTCTTTTGGCTCTGAATGGTTCGCTGGGCGTGCATCAGAGAGCTCTTGAGCGTCTCGGACTCCAGCATAGCGTGGCGAGGAGTACCCTTGATGGGCGAGGGCGGCGGTGAGTGCTCAGGAGTGAATCCGTCTGTCGCGGTCTCAAAGTCCTCGTCGCTAACGCCACGAACAAAGTCGCGATCGGACATACGGCCGCGCTGGACTGAAATGGCCTTGGCGAGCTCCGTGTTCTGGCTCATCAAATCGTCAACCTTTCTCCGCAAGGCATTTCTCTCGGTTTCCGCCGTGGCCGCGTTTCGCTTTGAAGTGGTCAAGTCGAGGTCGAGGTGCTTCACAGCTCGCTCATGTTCCTCGGCGAGCTTGGCAAGTGAGACCTTAGCATCATCGAGCTCCTTCTGCGCCGAGTTCTTCTCCACCTGGAGGACATTGAGGTTTTGGGTGAGCTTCTTCTCTCGATCGGCCGCGTCTTTTTGCGAAGCGATCAAGTCATGGACTTGAGTCTCGAGGTTCCAATTCTCGTCCTTGTACCGATTCTCGCTTTCGTCCAGAGTCTTAACACGTTGTTGAAAGTTCTCGTTTTCGATTTCAAGTTTGGACTTGTCGACCTTGATGTCGCGAAGCTCCTCGTCCTTTTCGGATAGGAGTGATTGAAGGTTGCGAACCTGGGCAATCAAGGATGTGCTGATTTCGGCGGCAAACTCGATATCGTGGATGCGATTGGCGGGCTGGTTTCTAACTTTGCGATTCGGGACACTGAGCTTACTAGGCGATCCGGTGGCCTGAATCTCGAGCTTCTCAAATTTGGATGGACTGACGGAGCGCTGTTGCATGGTCAGCCAGAACACACATGCGCCATTTGTGTTCGGCGCAAACTTACTCTTCCTATTCTTCCGTCAGGGACGTAGGGTGAACCTCCAGCGGCTTCATTGCTGGGGACTCTCTGCTTGGGCAAGAAAGCCCTGGCAGTCTCTCGAGCAACATCGTTGTACTCCTTCTCGATATCGGCGAGCTTGGTGCGCAACTCGGGAGCGAGTTCTCCTTCTGTTTCCTGCTCTTCCACTTCCTTCAATCGTTCTGCAAGTTCCTTGCGCTGGTGGACTAGTGCGGTTCCTAGCTTTCCGGCTTCGTCGAGGCGTCGTTCGGTATCTGCAATGTGTGCTTGTAATGCGCGCTTCGCCTGGCCTGGCGATGAGCTGAAGGATTGGCTGTCGTAGGTAGAGTAGCGATTGTGGGCTGGACCGGGCGGGGATACGAAAGGATCGTTCATATCCGCTTCAGCAGGCGGCAGATGGGGTTTATCGACGGCGAGTGAGGTAGCCATGCTGGGTGAGAACAATGGGGGATGCCGCCGTCAGATGCGTCGTGGCGACATCCAGTGCACGTATCCGCGGAGCAGCGTTGTCGTCGTCGACTTGTCGGTCTCGGTCGCTTGGTGGTGTGGTTGTAAACAGACAGTTGTGTTGTCGCAATTATCGGCCGAGTCAAGCAAGCTTGTGGAAATAGCCGGTACCGAACGGGGGATAGGGTGACCTGAGGTAATGAGCTGCAACACAAGCGCGGGGCGTGCAGAGCCGGCTGCCGTGTACAGAAGGGCGAGATGTCGTCACCCACGTGGGAGGGAAAAACCCAAGAGGAAGAGAGGGAAAAACGAGAGAAGGTGAAAAAGAGAAGGAAGCCGAGGAATTGAAGGCGCAAGTCGGGGCTGGTCGCAAAGGGAAGTAGGTGGAAGAGAGTGGTGTTGACTGGGGTGCGTGATGTTTTTTGTTGACGTTGACGGGGGACTTTGTTGTTTGTGTTCCCCTCCCACAGCTGAGGTGACCTAAGGTAGGAAGGACAGAGGAGTGGACAGCGACTGCGGTGCGGTGCGATGGATTGTTGTGTTGTTGACTGGAATGCGGTCCCCAGTGGTTCCTTACTGCGTACGCAGACGCAGGCGCAGGCGCAGGCGGGTTCAATGTTGTGTGTGAGGATGGTCCTATGGAGCGATGGTTAGGTCCTGCAGAAAAAATGCGCTACGCGACCAGTAGAAGCAAGGCAGTGCCTGTCGGCTTTGTTGTTTGGCCTTGAGTATCTGCACGGGGGATGCAGCTAAGAGGATGGGACGGGGTGGTGGGATGAGCTAGACGCGCCCGCACCTTTTTCCCTTGTGGTTGCTCTTGTTTTTGCGCCAGAACTTCAGGTTGGCGCTGTATTTTTTGGGGTGTCTATTTTTTCTCTCTTCTCTTTCGTCCCTTGTTTTTTTGTTCTTTTTTTCCCTTCTTGACACACAGACACTTTAACGTACCTTTTTAGAAAGCCGCAGGATCCGTTGGGCAGAAGAAAGAACCAGACGATGGAAGGTTTTAGAACCTAGATGCGGTAGGTGCTTTGGAGAACGAACGACCGGGGTTTGTTGGTGTGTGTGTGTGTGTGTGTGTGTGTGTGTGTGTGTGTGTGTGTGTGTGTGTGTGTGTGTGTGTGTGTGTGTGTGTGTGTGTTGTGTGACTGTGTGCTGTGCAAAGAGCGGCCTATGTCCGGGGAAAGGGACAGTGAGAAACAAAAACGGCGGCAAAGAATAAGACAATAGTATTATTAGGGGAAGGTCTGCCGTTTCCCGTGAGTCTCGGCGGATAGAGGCGAAGGATGCCAGGGGAGAAAAAGCAAATGAGCTGGCGTGTTCGAAGAGCGCTGAGGTCTCAGTTGAGGATATTCTGCAGTTGACTACGGGCCGGTAATACGAGGTGAGCGAGCGCGGCGGTGAACAGTGACGAGACGGAACCGTTGGGGGTACCCCTCTGACTCTCTCCGGGTAAGTAGCTAAGTTCTACCCACGGTAAAGTAAGGTAAAGTAGCGCCAGGTGGTATTGGCTGAAGTAGAGTCGCAAACCGATCGGTCGGGAAGATTGTCGTGTAGCGGAGCGCGGAGGAGGAGGCGGCGGCGGCGGCGGCGGCGGCAGACGGAGGGAGGCGCGAAGGGAAGGACCAAAAGCTAGGTAAGAAAGAACAAAACGGGTATTGGCCCGTGGTAACGTAGTGAGGGAATAAGGTCGGGTAGCTGCAGGTAAGATACCTGTTCGTTTTTTTAGGGCGGTTGTAGGGAAGGTGGGAGTAACTAGTAACAAAAGCTTGAATAGAAAAAAAAGGCAGTGTAAATTAGAATGAAAAAAAGAAAAAAAAACCGAAGTGAAAAGAAGGATGGGATGCCCCCGAACCAGCGCGGAAAGCAGAAGAACAAGAGGGAGGTCCAAGTCGCGATAATGAAGGCGATAGACAATTACGTCTTCGTCTTTATTCGGCAACAGGGCTCTTCTTTCCTGTGACGCTGTTTGGTTGCTGGTCTTGTGTCTTATTCACCTGGTGCGATCCTCCAAATTGAATGGAAGAATCGAGGTCGCAGAGGAACAACGAGGTCGATTCCCGTCTGAAGTGGGTGACGCGACCGGATGGAAAGCACAAGAAGGAGGGACGAAGGTGACGGTCGGCGGGTGTCGGCGTCGGCAAAGAGAAAGAGACAGACACACGACGGACGACGAGGAGGGGAAAGGGAGGAGAAGGAGGGATAGAGGGAGAGAAGGTGGAAGGGGTTAGTAATTAATTTGGGAAAAGGGCAAAGTCGCGAAAGAGAGAAGGAGGAAAGTGGAATGAGGGACTCTCAAGTATCCTCAATCTTCATACATTCATACGTTCATTCATTACCTTACACAATCCACACTTCCACCACATACATAGGCACTACGTAGAAGTAGAAGATTCGCAACAAGGGCATTGTTATTCACTACGTATTACTGCGTAGCTATGCGCTTCTTCCCCTTCACGCGTTACGGCATGCGTGCACAACTACAAGTGATTTTAGACCAGGTGGCCAGGAGTTCAGGACCCAGAAGAAGTGTGGTTTAGACGAGAATTGTGTTTCCCCCCATCTCCTGACTGGGAATAGCAACAGGCGAGACCCATCTCAACGATATCCATTTTATACCTGTTCCTGAGCCTGTGCCTGTCAAATCCCCCCTCATGCCTGTCCAGAACGCAGGGTGCCACTGGGTGCTTGCCAGGTCTCGCTGTCTTTTGGGTTCCACCGTGGAGCTGCAGAATGCCTGCACCTATGACTGTGCAACTGCACAACTTCGGGTACCTGACAGTTTGCCTTGCAACTGCTCCATTCGTGCCATTTGCAGACGTTCGAGGATGGTGGGAAATGGTCTTGTCGTACGGGTGCTTATCGATAATGTGCTCACAACCCCAGCCGGGGCGCGCACGCTTGAAGCCGGTGATCAACTGACAGCAGCTCAACAACACATCATCACACTAGCAATGCCTAGTTTTCCGTGCTCTGCTTAAGCCGCACCTTACTTTTGTATCCGTACTCCGTACACTTGAATGGAGTATGGTATCCGTCCCATTGATCTGCCGTACTACTATCTACCCGTTCTATGTAAATCCACCTTTGGCTGGATCAACTACCCAGGCGTACGGCTGATCACCTGTCCACCATCGTCATCATCGTCGGCCAGCGCAGCTCTCCTCATAAGAAAGCCCTCAATTTCAACATGCCTTAGCGAAGACCACTGGGGTCCATTCATCAAGGCGTAGCAAAGCCACTGGGGCGGTATTTGCAGGGACGAGAAAACAGGGAGATCAGCTCAAGATTACGGGCAATGCACAGCATGGGGGCTCTGCCACTCTGCGGCCTCGGAAACAGATGCAGGAGGTGAGCTTATTCAGTCAGCTTCCTAGGATAGGCAACGACCTACTGCATGCAGAAGGCCAGCTTCATACAAGTAGTCCAAAGTCAACTTGTGGCTTCGATGTGCAGTTGTTTTCTTGTTTTACCATGGCCTCATGCACCACCCAGGAGGCGTCTCCATTCGTTCATCCAATGCCGTTGTTTCCCCCAGCCAGAGGCGCTCTGCGTGGCCGCCGCTACTACATCCGCATTTGTAGCCAATCCAGACGGCCCATTCCAACAACACGGCAGCATTCTCTCACGTACACGGCACACAGCACAGTGAGGGTTCTCAAGAACAGCATCTGAGCATCCGTCCCGACCCCATCAAAGAATACGGCTCGCTCCCTAGCTGGTGCGGATACATATCCTCATGCAAGCAATCAGTCATGTCATATCGCAGGGCATGGCATCGCATGACATCGGCAAGGCATCGGCCATCCATCGTCGCCCATCTATGGCCTCTTCCCCGCCAATCCATACCGCCATATTGCATCGCTTCAAAACAATGAAGACGCGCCCAGATGTTTCTTTGGGGTAAACTCGTTTTGGTCGCATAACTTTGGCCAATCTTAGCTCGAACCCACCACGAGCCAGCGCTAACCCAGCTGGGAAGCTCATCCCTGTAACCTACCCTCGAAGTCTCTCTTGTTTCTGACCAATCATTCCCTGGTCTTCCAGCCTCCCGATTTTCCTGACTGGCAGCTGGACTCGGCGCCGCCCCAGAACGCTAAACCCTTTCCATCCAGCATCTGATTGGTTTCGCGCTTTGCTACGGGTCACTCGCGCAAGCCACGCAATTTGTCAGCCCTGTGGCTTGACTTGATCATTCTAGAAGGCATTCTTGAATCCGAGTGTTGGTGAGTGATCGCCATCTAAGCTAAAGAAGTTGACCAAGGGTAACCCCAAACTTCTCTCTCAACTACCGACCTTGCCTAGCCCTAGCTGCGGATCATCAAAGACTTTCTGGGCATCCTCTACCAACGAAATCAGAATCTTCTATCCATATTCAAACGCAGACGCATACCCGCCAACGAGACCCAGATCAAACATGGCCGACAGCGCCCCAGCAACAGATGCGCCCGTCGCCATCTTCAAGCGACGCGGCGCAAAGGGCAAAGCCAACATCCGCAAGAGACCCGCTACACCACCGCCCGCGAATAGTGATTCCGATTCCGACTACTCATCCTCCGAAGACGAAGCAGGCCAGCGGGTCAAGAGGCGGAAGACAAAGGCAGGCGCCATCACGGCCTCATCTAAAGACAACGCCAAGTCAAAACAAGACCTTTCCGCCACAGTCTTTACCGCCGATCGCAGTGTACCCATATCAGACTCCAACGATGCCACGAAACAAAGCAACTGGTACGACGAGGACGGCAAGGACGCTCTTTCATCAAAGAACCTGCTAGGTAGCACGCGAGCTGTCGCAAAGACCTCACAGGCCCCCGACGGAACATACAAGGGCCTGGCGAACCAGACATCATTCATCACGAAGAATCCAGATGCGCCAAATAAAACGGTTGGCCCAATCAAGGCGCCCACGAATATCAGAACCATCACAGTCACCGATTTCGCCCCAGACGTTTGCAAAGACGTAAGTGGTCCTTCATGTCACCTCCTAAAGTCATTGATACTAACCATGTTTAGTACAAACAAACCGGATTCTGTGGTTTTGGCGACAACTGCAAATACCTACACGCAAGAGAAGATTATAAGCAGGGATGGCAGCTCGACAAGGAGTGGGAGAACGTCACGAAGGGGAAGAAGAACATTGCGGGAACCGTCGTTGCCAGCGCAGACCGCACCAAAGCCGATGACGATGACGACGACGAGGAAGCCATGTTGGAGAACATCCCATTCGCTTGCATCATCTGTAGGGAGCCGTACAAGGCGCCGGTCATCACGAGGTGTGGTCACTACTTCTGCGAGCCCTGCGCGTTGAAGAGGTATAGGAAGGACCCTACGTGCGCCGCGTGCGGATCAGGGACAAATGGCGTTTTCAACGGGGCGTCGAGGTTAAAGAAGTTGCTGGATCGCAAGAGAGAGCGCGCGGCGAAGAGGCGGCAGGAGGCGATAGAGGCAGGGGAGGAGGTTAGTAGTGAGGAGGAGGAGGAATAGGATGCTAGGATTAAGAGATACCACAGCCTTGTAGCGGCTGAATACTACATTTCTCTAGACATGATGCCCATGAGAAAGAAGCTTCCATGACGCTCCGTCCTAGTCCAAGTGGCATAATGAAACTGCCGAGGGCGGCCACCCTCGAAGCAAGAATGGCAATTTCTTTATCAGATATTCTCTTGTTCCTCTTCCACCAACTTTGTCAAGCTATGTACGGAATCGAAAGCAGGAATAACACAACTCCAAAATGGGGTATGCAAGAGAGTTCCATCATCTACCAGTCCACGAGGCCTGAGTTTCAGGCTGGATCAGAGGCAGCCTGTGCTGGAGCAAAACAGCTCTTACCAACGCGATCCGTGCCCTTCCACCGGTTTCAATGGCGCAATTGTATTGAGGTAGCTGCCGTTTGCCGTAGCGGATTACTTCAGTACCGCACCATAATGTTAAGTATGGAAGGTAGCTTGGATCTAACGGCCGATAAGATAAGCAGATCGACCAGGCAGGCGGCAACCCCGCCACCATCTTCCCTGTCCAATCGTGAGACAACCCCGCCATCCATGTGATCGCCCTGAACAGCTGCCACGAGCTTGATTCCCAGTCATCGACATCAGGCGGAACTACGACAAACTACATCATTCTGAGAGCCGGCGGAGGACTAGGCTGTCTTTCTTACCCTTACCAAACAACATCCTTCTCATCAGCAAGATATACTTAAGACGACCGCAAAACACGAAGCAACTAAACACTTAGAGACCATCGATACCTTCAACACACGACGTCACCGACTCGAGACACCGAAGCTTTTCCCCCACGGTACAGCCCGACGTTGAACCATGAATCTCCTCTACTCGACCGTCAACACGCTCCGCGACCGGTACACGCCGGTGTCGCACAAGTCCACCTTCCGCCAGACGGGCCAAATCACCCCCGAAGAGTTCGTCGCCGCGGGCGACTACCTAGTCTACAAGTTCCCGACCTGGTCCTGGGGCGACGCCGACGCCGATAGCCGTCGCGTCAGTTACCTGCCTCCTGGGAAGCAGTTCCTCGTCACGCGCAACGTCCCCTGCAACCGCCGACTCGACGACGACTTTGCCGGCGACGCGGGCCACGAGGAGGCCGTCGTGGAGGGCGGCAAGAGCTCCGGGGCCGGCGACGATGATGAGGATGGCTGGCTTCGCACCGGCGGTCTGGCGAGCTCGCAACCGCTCAAGGTGAAGGAGGTGCGGACGGTGGACGACTCGGGAAATGTGGGAGACCGGGAGGTTGTGGAGGATGACGACGAGATTCCGGACATGGAGGATGAAGATGACGACGAGGCCATCATCCGGGATGCGGGAGACAACGGAAAGAACAGGTAGGGATCATTCTTTGCCCGTGTTGTCGAGAAGATGTTGCTAACCCTCTCCGCGTTCAACAGCGGCCGGCGGACATACACCCTCTACATCATGTACTCAACGTACTACCGCACACCCCGCCTCTACCTCTCGGGCTACTCCCCCAACGGCCAGCCGCTGCCGCCGCACGCCATGATGGACGACATCGTGGGCGACTACAAGGACAAGACGGTGACGCTCGAGGACTTCCCTTTCTTCGCCAACAACATCAAGATGGCGAGCGTTCACCCGTGCAAGCACGCGTCCGTGATGAAGACGATGCTCGACCGCGCCGATGGGGCGCTGCGCATCCGACGCGAGAAGCTGCGCGCGGGCAAGGCCGTCGGCGGGGACCAGGGGATGGAAGGGCTCGTTGACGAGCTGGGGAAGCTGGATGTCAAGGATGCGCAGGCCGCTGCTGATAAGGACGGTGAGTGGGAGGAGGTTGAGCAGAGCGAGGTTGACGAGCAGGAGGTTGCGATTCGGGTGGATCAGTATCTGGTTGTTTTCCTTAAGGTATGTTTCTTTTTCTCTATTCGTAGAGAATTCGCAGGAGTGATGATGATGCTAACTTGTCGCAGTTCATGGCCAGCGTCACACCTGGTATCGAGCACGATTTCACAATGGGAGTGTAGTTGGGCGGATTTTTCCGTCTGCTTCTCCCTCGAGGGTTTTTTTCTTTTCCTTTTTCTCTCATGGGCATGTCTTTGGGCAACGGGTGTGTTGGGCGACGATGGGCTTCTTTTCCTTATGTCATTGGATTACGGGGGAATTAGATTATGGAACTTGGCCAAATGGCGACTTGAGGAGAATTCAATAGACTACAAAGTCGAGACGGTATAAAATCCGCATTTTATTCTTACGTTTGACGTTGTGTGCGTGAGATGTCTTGAGCTGTGTGAGTGTCTGGGCATGCCTGGTGTTCAGCACAGTGATCTTCCTTGTGTTTGTTACAGGAGATATAGTCTAGGGTATAAACTGTAACGGTGCCGTTCCTGATTTACTCGGTTCGGACGAGGCGACGCCTCATCCTTCTGTGTGGGCAGTAGGTAAGAGCTCACGTTGGGACTATGTCGGTGCTTTGAGAGGATGAAGTTGTTCGGACGTTATTGTATAGGTTTCTGGTTTGGGTTGGATCTCGGTGAGGTTGGTAACAGCTTGCTATCGAAGTATGCCTTCTACTGCCGAGGATGCTAGGTAGCTGTTTCAATCTTGCCAATGACCTGATGATCAGTTTACTGGATATAAGGACTTGCTATAGCAAGGAGACTTCAGCAGCCTTCCATCTGGATGGCATCACCTATCAGACGCCTATCTAGGCACGGGGGAGAGAAATTGAGCATCGACTTGAGGAATCGAGGTACCGCTTTCAGCGGACATGGAATTCAGCCACGGACAAACTCACCGCCTTCCTCCTACCTTGGCCTGTGAACCCGTGATGTTTCTTGAAGTTCTTCGATTCGCTGGGTTTCATCTGCTTGTGAGCCATGAGATTATTTGGAAGTAGTAGTAGTAACCTGGCATGGAGTCGTCAGGTGTTGGTGATCTTGGAGTGGGCATGAAGCAGGGCAGAAGAAATAGAAGATATACTGAATGCAGAAGGCTCAGAACTCGAACATGTGATGGTAGTAGATTTTTAACAAATTTGCAGGGGAGTAAGGTGGTGAGGCCTTCATGCCTGGAGGCATGGTCTCTCTTTTCTGGGTATCTGGAGGAAGCAGTGCGGGTTAAAGGACAAATGGTATAAATATCCGACTGCTCTGCCCAGTCAACTTTGAGAGACAACAACGTGGATCGCTTCTCACGATAACTCTGGATTCCGGCCCGGTGGTCGGTAAGAGAAACCCGCCACAATGACATGGAGTGTGAGTCGTCTTTCTTGACACGGTTTACTACTCATGTCGGGTTGTTCCAGGTGAAGGCATTATTCCCTTTCCGGCTGAAATCATCACTGTCTAGAGTGTATTCAACAGCCATCAAACGCCAGAGAGGAGTGATTGTAGCTGCTTGAAGCCTTTGTCTTGTATAGCTAAGTTAAGCGGAGCGGCAGCAGGCGCAACGACAGGCACAGTAGCAGGCTGAGCAGATTGCCATTCCGCATGTCAATCCAAGGCTTCTGGCGGCGCGCCTGGATTCTCTCCTAGTCCTGAACAGACGTATAACGAGATGATTGAGATGATCTGAAAAGGTGGCAGCAAAGTTTATAAGAGAATATCACTCCCTCATCCAAAACAAGACTCAAAAGCCTCCAAGCACCTTTAGGAACGACTCAAGGTTTCTTCACTTCAATGTTGAAGATCATCTTCATAGTGTCCTCGTCAATGGTACAGTCTTTCACTGCTCCTTTGTGAGACCTTATAACATAACGGAAAATTTATCAAAACCTATTGCTTACTCATAAGTAGAGTTACTAGCGAAGGCGCTTTGAACTTCAATTATCACTGCCTAAAAAGAATTTAATAGGTATCAAACGTACGAGGAGCGATAGAGCTACTCAAGACCTTTTGTTGCTTTGTAAAACTAGAGGGAGCTGGTTCCCGTAAGAGTTCCACAGCCCAAGACAATCCGTTGCAAGACTCGCTCATCATGGCCGGGGTAAACAGGCGTCCATCATCCAGGATATCAGTGAATTCCAGAGACAAGCATATAAAGCATATGTACAACACTCGCTTTATAATATTTACCTTGGCGATCAAAGTGCGTGGATGAAGAGCTCTTTTGAAAGGTTCAAATCTCGATCCATTACCACGTTGAGGATATAGACAGCACTACGTTCCAATGCAACTAAATCGGTAAATAAGGTCAGGTAAAGAAGACTCAGGCGTCTTCAGTCAATTATGTGGAAGACCCTACCCCAGTGCATAACTATTGCCAAGAAAGAGTACAAGTGGAGTTTTCAGGACCAGTGATTCCATCTGGCCCCTGGAAGATTCGTGTGTTAGGTTATTGAAGATGACGAGGAAACTATCTTTGATCTTTTCTCTTTGTCGTAAGATATGTCGGACGTCACGATGGAGAGGAAGAGAGTCTCTGGAAGAACCTCATGGTGCTTGATATCCTAGGGATATCTGGAGAGTTCCAGCGACTTGCCTCTTAGTGAGAGGAATCCAGAGCACGTGGAGCGTGGCTCTGCCGTTGGAAGTCCTGACCCTTCTTGGCCAGTGTCTATAGTATGAGGCAAGCACTGCATTGACACCGTCGAATTAGGGTAATCTAGAAGTTGAGGGCAGAGAAACATTCATCTCTGACCATTAGTCAACGTCTGCAATTATAGACCCAGGATAGTTCCCTTGTTAGCCAAGTGCGCATTCCGAGAACTTGCCTCGAGCATAGCTCATTCTACGGCCAAGAAAGGAACTGCTTGCTTCCCCTCATTAGCTGCTTTACCTAGAACAGTCAACATCAGAAAGTGAAATCAAGAAGAGCCAACCGAAGTTCAAACGCAAGACTCTCCAAGACTGCAGAGCATCACACACCGATCAAGACCTTGCAACTCCCACATTTCCCTCGATCACTAGAACCTAGATCTGCTATCATAATGAGAGGTATAATGAACTACTCATGCGTGATGCAATAGGTACTTACCTGGGGTCAGGCTGATGAACGACTACTGGCAACTGAAGCTGGGTTTCGATGTAGCCAAAGACGTTCCATCACCCGGATTGCCCCAGCGAGCCTAAACTTGGATAAATCACAAACACAAAGAAAGAGAGAGAGAGGGAGAGACGGAGAAAGCGGGGTGGGGGCTGAACATGTAATCATCTCATAGCCCTCACGGCACCAAGTCTCCTCGTCTCCTCTGCCTTGTAGACTAAACACATCAAGACTCACGACGGATTGGTTCCACCTCTCACATCGAGGGCCAAAATAACCGAAGGGCAAAGCTCTTACAACGGGGCAAGACAACGCGGGGAATAGATCCATCTATACAATCTCAACCTTTATTCACGGGGGAAGAAGCTGGTCATCATCAGGTGATGCCGTGATGATATACCTCAAATAACAGCTCAATGTTCTCTAGTCTTACAACCATGATGCCTCCACGTCATTAAACTACTTTACGGCCTTATGAACCCCCTAGCGACTACCCTAGCCGCAGAATATCGTCCAAGATCCAGTTAATGTAGATGTCAACCATCACTCCACATCCAAGCTACACAGTAGAAACACATATTCGTAGAAGCAACCCTTGTCATACGCATGGATCTCGGAAAGTAACAGCTCAAGATTCAAGACCTCACTGGTCGCCTCTATCCTTGTGTTCAAAGACTGCTGCGAGGGGGACGAGGTATAACCATAGTCAAGCAAGGTCTACCCAGCGCAGTACAAACACGAACGGTATCATCACTTGACCAAATTCACCTCATCTCCCAGCCGACCTCACTACCGAAGGCCTAATGAAGCTTCCTCCTAAGAAGATATCGAGCTACATCAATGGATACGTTCTTCACCGACTCCCACATCCAACCGAGCCTCAGGATCTAGCACGGTATCACCTTCCCTCGTATCGTATGAACCTCCCCCATGAAGCCAGAGAGAAAGGGAAATGCTCACGCCGAGTGGAAAGAGCCTTATATGTTACAGTAATAATCCCAACATACCTGTGCCCTACCTCTACTTCATCCAGTACTACATTTCTCACGCCAACCCATATTCACAATAACCCCTTAAAAGCAAGACATGTCCCCATGCCTTACCAAGAGAAACCCATAAGACGGGAAGGAAGCAGAAAACCCTAGACCTCAAAGTTTCATCGCCCGCAAAACGCCACGTCCAAGTCTATACTCCCCATTCCCGGAGCGTCCCAACCAGATATTCTCTCAGTCTAGTTACCCCGCTGTCTTCCCAGACAGTGAGCTCTGCTACACCTAGACAGCAGTAAGCTATCAATGTACGCATCCCGGAATCAAGCAAATCAGCATTACCAGTTGCAGCCACATATACAGCCAGAACCGGACCTCCAGCTATAATTACAACTAAAGCTACACCTCCCGGACGATCCACGCCTTTATCCGAGGTCACCTACGAATGTATTCCCACCTAAACCACCAAGGGACACGAGAAAAACATGACCGAGAGGACATGTACGACCGGAAGCCATACCCGGACGACAATGAAGACATCTGTCCATCCTCCCGTCCTCAACAAACAACAGTACCGAGATATAAGCAAAACCGCTCCGGGAACCGGAGTGACGTTCCCCGGGCTGCGCGTCCTCCCACCCCCCAACCGCGCACAGTCTGCAATCAGCCCGCTCGCGCCATGTTGAGCTGACGGTCTTTTCGACTTTCGAAGTTTCGACTTCCTCCGATCCTTTTGTTTTTCCTAGCACTCCGTCCGAACTACGGGGGGAGCACGGGGAAATTCTGTTCCAGGGACCGTCCATGTAAATCAGGTAGCGGTAGCCCCATGTTCGGATAAGGTAGGGGGTGGTTTGCTGATCTCGAATCGGATATCGAACCTAATACCTTGACCAACATGCTAATAATGCCAGCTACGTTTAATCCATCGCAGTGGCTTAACTCTTCGGTGCATCTAGGTATAACTACCAAGGCTGCTGGCAGACCAAAACAAGACGGACCTGTGGAGGAAAAAAGCAGCACGTATCCCTACGCAATTGAGTATCCGTGGACCGTAGGGAAAGCAAAATGAAAACTTTAAAACCGTCTGGCTTGGCACGCTCACCACCACCACCACCACAGAAGAAGAATCGTTCTGTCGAGCAATGGGGATCGCCGAACGAGCCAAGCCAAACCACCAAGAATGATAGAGTGCCCAGTCGCAGGCATATCAACACAAGCACTCGTCTCCCAGTCAGGGTTTCCCCTCAGCTGGGCACGCCAGGGACAAGGCTCGACAAAGCGTGAATGGTCAATGGTGGCAATTTTTTTTTTTTTGGAGACAGAACGCCAAGCTCGCCCATCCAAGGACTGAGCTGCTTCATCCTGTCTGGGCATTCGATCGTCGTTGGGGCCAGACTGCGTTGACTGCCAGACTGCGCGACTGCCCACTAAGGATGCAGACGTCGCCGACTCGGGCTTGGGGGGGGGTTTGGAGAACCCTTCTAGAAGATCTGGGCCCAGGACGATCGCCCTCTTCGCCACACGAGAGGGAAAGATAAGCTCTCGCGCTCTCTCTGGTTCGGCATGGCACGCATGGCCAAAAAAAAAAGTCTGATCATGTCAAAAGCTGCAGACACAGTTCCCCACCTAGGGCGATGGCAACCTACAATGCAAATGGAAAATTCTGACGATAATGAAATTATCGGAAAATGGCCAGGTGTTAGCTATGGATGCCGAACTCCAGTACCTGTATATGCCACGTCCGTGACCGTGTGTCCGAAGCCCATCGACCGAGTATTGAGCCGCAGAAGCTTTGCGACGGCCGGATCGTGTGCAGGATTGCAGACTGAACTGGCCAAAGTATCTGGTACGGATACAGCGAGGGCGTGATTCTGCAGGGATGATTGGCAAGCCGCGAGGAAACAAGACCGTCATCTTCACCATCCTCCATAATGGTGCATATCAGCCATGAGGGATTTTTCGAGATGCCGCATGTGCGGACAGTGTAAGAATGGCCTGTTCTCTCCCACCCATCCGGGATAGAGTTCCTGGGGGTGTGACTGCCTCCGGGACAAAGGAGCATCGTATCGAGGATTCGGCGTATCGTGGCCGTAAGCCACTTGTACCCCGCGAACCCCAGATTAATATCTCTCCGCCCATGTCGGGGCATCTCGTTGACCCAAGTGTCTTCGGAAGAAGCAGACGCCTGCTCGACGCGGCTGCCCGCCTGCCGTGGAACGAGGGCGCTGGACAGGACATACCTACAGACGCGTTTGTTGACGGTCTGCAGCTCGGAAAGCTACGGCGAACCGAATTGGCACTTCAGGTTCAGAAACAGAAGGCAGTCGCATGAGCTTCCCCAGGATCAAGCCGGGGGGGGAGGGGCTGCAACAGGTCGTTCGCATCTCCAGCTTGAGGATGCAGCAAGCATTGAAGCGAGATTTCCAGCCCCTTTTACCAGCAGCAGCTGTCGACTTACACTACATTGCTGGCACCAGCGCACTGTAGCGCCTAGCTAGCCCTGTCAAGCATGCCGCAAAAGACCCGAGAGGTGAAGGTAAATGCACTCAGTGAGGGGGGCTGCTGTAGTCTGTAGACGGGGATTAGAGTGAAGCGAAGGTAAGGGCGGCGGACGAGCTCCAGGTCTCTCGGGGGCCTTTAGCTCACCGCCACTTGGCTTGGCGGGAGCCCGTCGTCGAGGGCTCGAGCGGGCGGAAGGCAACGGGGCAAAGTTCGGGGGGGGGGGGGGGGGGGGGGGACTCAGAGATTGAGAGGCTGGTGACAATTTTGACGGTGGTGAATTGGCAAAGGAGGAGCTTCGATTGGAGGAATAAGTCCGTTTCGAAATGTTTCCCCGTACGGTGAGTCCCGTCCCTAAACGGATCCCATGAGGTGGCTTCGCTTGGCAGCCAGCCACATCACCAACTGTCAGAAAACCTATACTCAACCCATTCCAGTCAAGTATCGACAACGCTTCTCGGCCTCAACTGACAGAGGGATGATATGGCACATCTCAGGACGGGGAGACTCCGCCCCCACGTTTTAGTTTGCGAATCGGTATCCGTATGGAGTACAAGGAGAAGTCGAATAAGGCTAAACTCACAGGGCACAGCCTTTGATTCAGGCCGCTGATCGTTGGGAATCGGGAATCGATAATCCCATTAATAACCCGGCAGATCTCCTTGGCCGTCCATTTCGAGATGAGGCGTGAACATCGCATGCTGATTTTGGCATGCCAAAACTTCGTCGACACACTCCCCCTGGCATCAGATGCAGCGGTAGAAGAATTGTGAGATGCGCTCTGAGCCAGCGCGAGACATTGAGTAAGCCACGAACAAGACGCGTCTTGTCTTCCATCGGCCAAGTCTAGACCTGCTGCTCTCTGTTCCAGGTGGCATTTCAATGCGACAACCGCCTCGTATGCATGTAGATCCGTGTCCAATCCGCTGGGAGCTTCTGAGAAATATCATTTTTTGAGTTTCAGCGACGCCATCCCAACAACTTCCCATTCTCAGGGTTGGGGGCAAGTTGGGGGTAAGGGCGGCAGTTGCCAGAGACTCTTAGTTCAGCCAAGCCAACGATGTGTAGCAGGGTCAAACAATGCACTAGAAACATCGAGGCTCGAGCAAGGCGCCGTTGTCTTGGTATCCGTCCAAATACCACACCACGAAGACGGACTCGATGGAAGAATGGACGGAAGACAGCCCTCCAACATCGCGAGGTCCGTTCCTCCCGGTTCCGCCCTGGCAGTCAAACGTTTCCCAACCTTCGAGTCGCCCGGTTTTGCCCCATTGGGAAGTTGCCCACTGGCGGCTCCAGCGTCGCCGGCTAAAAAGCGCATGCCAGTATATGGGACCGACTGTCGGACTGTCGGTCACTGACACAAAATTCCGGGGCTCATTTCGGAGCATCTCGGTCGCCAAGTCGTCCGCGAGGTCTCTCGGGTTGGTACGGTCAACTGACAGGATCCATGATCCGTCCGTCCTCCCCTTTTCCCACCATCCACTCCTCTCCTCCGCACGGCGTAGCAGCGCCAGCGCCCGCCGCCAAGGCCTGGCTCACTTTGCTATGTGTTGAACCTCTCTTTCGGGCCACCTGCAGTAGTGTAACAAGCGAGCCACTCACCGTCTCTCCTGGAGGGGTGCTGCAGTCACGACAAGCGTGGGGGAACAACTCCAGTCGCGAATGTCTGCTGAAACAGGTCGTGGCTAACAGGGCTGTCACAAAACCTCTGGAGCACACCCTCAACTCCCATGATATGCCGCTTTGGTTGGTCTCGATCCAAGCGAACATCACGGATGGCTGGATACGACGCGGGTGACTGTGAAATCTGGTGGGTTGACATGGAAGCGGTGACAGTCGGTCAGTTTGACGACCTGCACCGCTGTTGGCGAGCCCTTCTCAAGCTTGGAATGCAAACGTGAGAAAGCGGGGGGGAGTCTGCCACATCAGCGATAATCGCTGGTCACTCTCTCGACTTCATTCGGATCGCAGTATCCGTAGGTAATTTTTGCAACCCTGAAGCCTCCAATACACAATGGTAAAGGCAAGTTAAGTTTAGTCCAGTGGACCGAGCTGTCAACGCAAAACAGAGTTCGGCCGACAGGATGCGAACTTTTGCAGGGCGACAGGCTGCTTGGCATACGCAACATGCCTACCGCTCGACCACTAGATTTGGCGCGCCGAGCCAGCGGTGCCCAGAACCGCGTTACTTCTCGAGTCCATTCCATGTAAGGTACAGAGTACGGCTGAGCCTTGTTGCTCCGTGTCAGCTGCTAGAGTGGTCCGGCTGATATTCTATCAAAACTCAACGACATGGGCCGGAACCTCGTTCAATGGGGATCGCCAAATGCATACATGACAGCAACCAGTGAAACAACAACACTGTCCTGAATAAGTCGCTAGCCCGAGTTGATGAGACAGCGCTTCGAGCTAGATACGTGCCAATATCTGGGTATGCTTATACCGGTGCCGTTGCAGAATCCCGGAAGCATGCCGCCGGCAAGGGGCACAGACAACGCACCAGCGGTTGCATGTATCTGCTCGGATATTGGTGTTGAATCCATTCGATTGATGATGATTAATGTCTCTACGGAGGCTATGATATATTGGCCAGCTGCTCGTAGGGCTGTGCAGTGTCATTGTCGAACTTCGGGAGAATATCTTTTATAAAACCGAAATTAGCTTTGCATCGTGCTTGCATACTGCTTCTATTGCTTACGCACGGCGCCAGTGCTGAAATTGAGTTGCTCGGCGCACGCTTTGCTCTCAATCGCCAAGGAAATTCTGACGATCTCTATAGCCTTATTTCGGCTTGTTGAGCCAGCGAGCTTGGATATTGACAATATCCCGGGAGTCGAAGCTTTTACCGCGTCAAAGTCTCATGCAGGTAAGTACCGGTAGCAGTCGCGCCGCTCGGAATGTTGGCGCTGTGACAAGGCGCGCTCGAGACTGAGGGCTTTTGGCGAGTACGACCTCCTGGAACAACTGGTCCCATTCCGAGGTGATTTCGTGGAAGCAAACACGTAGGTAGTGAAGCACCGCCAAGAACGGGCTGCGCAGTGCCCGTACCAGTGATGGGCGAGAGGTAGAACATCAGACGATGGCATAGCCCGCTCCAATCTGTCTTGTCATCTCAACAACGGTGAGGCCAAGACATTTGCCGTCAGTTTGGGTAAGACAACTTGATACCCATTCAGAGTCTCTTCATAATCGTGTGAAGATCTCCATGGCTGTGTCTATCCCAGGATGATGGCCATGATGCAATTGCCAATAACGCCAGCGGATGATTATCGCGTTTCGGAGCAAGGTGAGGCGAGGCGGTAAGCAGGTGAAGATGATGTTGGATATCATGTGCCGTACAAGGCGACGTTTCCAATGCTCGGCATTGGTGCGACCGACTTGACGATATCCACCGTGGTCTGGGGAGCATGACGCACTTACATTATGAGCGTATCCCTGTCGCCCATATCCCATGTCCAGAGGAGGCGGCTGGAGTATCGGAGAGTCGGCAACTCGTTGAGCGATCTTAGCTGGTATCCATTTTTGGTAGAGTGCCGCTTTACGCGCTTGTGATATCAAGGCTTCTCCGCGTCTTTCGAGTTTTCTATTCATGATTCCGGCTTCGCTACTTCTTACCTTCAATCAACATCGCACTTGGCGGTTCATAGTTGATCACGCGGTCGAGCCGCATTGTTTTGCGGACCGTAACGACAGGCGACCATCACTTGTGGCACATCAGGAAGACACAATGTCTGGAGCGATGTGAGAGATGAGTTCCGAGGACGGACAAATGAAGGTACGTATTCACACAGAATTCAGAGTACTCTGTACTCCCGTCGGCCACGGCCCACGATGGTCGAGGACTCGAAGCAAATAGTGTAATGCTGGGGCTTTGCACAAGGTTCAAATTAGGGCCGTTTTTTTTTTAAACCAGGAACCCCTGGCAAATTGCGATAGCGTTTATCGAATGGCGATCCATAAACAATTGGGGACCTGGAGCATTCGACGCGGTCTTAGCCTTGACAGCAAACAGTAACCTGAGAGAAAGGCCGAAAGGTCAGCCAAGACTCAAGAGCAGTCTGAATCCTCCTTCAAACACAGTCGTCCCAAAGGCGCAGAATCACGACACCACGTATCAA